>NC_084767.1:32737394-33078894 GCF_028858725.1 Colius striatus
AGAATGTGAAAGAGATCAACAAGCTCAAATGCTTTCAAGAGTGCATTAAATATAGCTGTGAGACTCAGCCAATCTGCTACAGTAAAAGTACTGTTTACAACGTGGTTTGAGAGCACAGACTTCAAAGAACAAACTGGCATCAGCCACAGAGAGCTCTTGTGTTATCACAAAGGCTTTACAAATCACAAAACAACCTGTCCTAGGTATTGAAGACATGCGGAAACCATGTTCCTTATTTACTCCCCTCATCTAACTTGTCTGTTTGTTTTCAAGATTTGAGATTATTTGTTTTACCTTGAAGGCCTCTCAAGGGATTACACTATATGCTCTGTACCTGTAAGAAACACTTACATGTACTCTCAGATCTGCTGTGTATAGATAACTGCTCTTAAGTTTCTCAAATCACTACTCCTTTCAGTTGGAATTTACTATAAAGGTAAAAAGAAGTCAAATATATCAAACCTTTAAAATCCATAAAAGAAGCTGTGAGAAACTAAGAATCAGGGTATTGTTTATTGAAAATTTATGTTGGGCTCGATGTAAAGGTTAAACAACAGAAGACAGGAAGTCGCTTATGCAAACAGCTACCAGACATCCTTATGTGAGATAAGATAACTGCAATGACATATATAAAACGGATATCGATTATGCAAGCAGGGGATATACTGGTCAAAAAAATAACCATAGGATGTTCTGAGAAACTGGCAGATGTGGGACGAACGACTCCATATAAAGACATACAAGTGAGAAATCAACTATGGAACAATGGAGGAAGACTCCTTGCTCAACAACCACCGGAAGGCGGAAAACGACCCCCTCACAGGAAAACGACCATCTCACAGCACCTGGAGCACGTACAGAATCCCTGCATTACTTCACGTCCACGAATTTAAAATGTATAAAAAGGGACTGTTCGAACTGATCAGGGCGGCAGTTGGTGGAGCGCAGACTCCCCTGTCGTCCAGCGCTGTCTTTGCTCATATTCTACTTGCTATAATTAATAAAACTATAATTGGATTATGATCCACTGTGGTCTTAATTTATGACAATTTCCTGGTGCCGTGACTCGGATAAGGAACGGTGAGCTTCAGTCCTCCGGGGAGGCGCCCCGCGGCAATCCGCGGCCCCGCGACTGACAGCCTACCTCAACCTTACCGACGAACCTAAATACTAGAATAATGAGCAAAGGGAAAACCGGTAAAATCCCATAAAAATTCTGTGCACGGGAGTCCGGACGAAGACGCAGGACGCGTAAGTATATTGCGAATTGGTTCACGGGTTATCCGTTCGGGCGGGATTGGGTATCCTGGATTATAACGAATGAGAGGTTCGATACACTGAACCAAGCGAGTGTGGACCCTTAAGTACTGCGTTTCCCACCTCCCGTGAGGGACTGGGCCAGGAACAAGGGGAGTGAGTGAGTGTGTGTTTGTGGATAATCCAGAAGATGGGGGCGAAGGGCAGCAAGCCTTCGACACCCATGGGGAGGGTACCTACTGTACCTAAGCATACCCCTCTGGCATATATCTTAGACAATTGGAGATATTTCCCTGAAACCCTAGGGAAAGATAAGCAGAAAATGATAGAATACTGTACTAAGACATGGGGAGGGAAGAAGATTTCTAAAAATGTCTTTTGGCCAGTCTATGGGTCAGAAGAAGATTGGATAAGACAACAATTAAATCTCTGGGTTAATAATAAAAAACCCCTTAACCCGGAAGAAAGTCAGTATGCGGAAGTGTGGCTAAAAAGACCAGTAGCTAGACTTTACCCACTGGGTGAAATAAAAACTAAACAAAAGAAAAAGAAGGAAGAAATAGACGAAATCCTTCTAACCCCCCCTCCTTACATTTCCCCTCCTGCTCCCATAACCCCTCCAGAGGTCCCCAGAGCGCCCACTCCCCCACCGGAGTCGGAACAAGAGTCTCCCCCTCCTCCTAGACGTGTAACTAGAAGCCACAAAGGGGCAGCTCAGATGTACCCCCTAAGGGAAATGCCCATGGGGGGACCTCAACCCGTGATTGGATATATTGCTGTACCCCTGAACTCGGCAGACTTAAGAGATTTTAAAAGAACCGAGATGGGAAATTTAATTGAGGACCCACTCGGAGTGGCTGAAAAATTAGATCAATTCTTGGGACCAAACCTTTATACTTGGGATGAGATGCAATCTATCCTTGGTCAATTATTTACTACCGAGGAAAGAGATATGATTAGACGAGCAGGAATGAGATTGTGGGATACCCAACATGCCCAGGGACCTCAAGCAGATATTAAATGGCCACTCCAAAGACCTAATTGGGATAATCAGGATCCGGTGCATAGAACTCATATGCAGGACCTGAGAACTATAGTAATACAGGGAATTAGAGAAGCAGTACCCCGTGGCCAAAATATCAATAAAGCATTTAATGCAATGCAAAAGAAAGATGAGAGTCCTGCTGAGTGGCTGGAACGACTAAGAAAAGTCCTTCAGCTGTATTCTGGAATGAATCCAGACGACCCTTTAGGGCAGGCGCTTCTCAAGATTCAGTTTGTGGCAAAATCATGGGAAGATATTAGAAAGAAGATTGAAAAGTTAGAGGACTGGCAGAGTAGAGGATTGGATGAATTATTGAGGGAAGCTCAGAAAGTTTACGTAAGGCGAGAAGAAGAGAATAGCAAGCGGCAAGTAAAGATGATGGTTGCGGCGGTCAGAGAGGACCGTAAAGAACGGACTAATGGACAAAAGTCTGCTGGAATGAAACAAGGGAATGTAGTAGTAAAGAAGGAACAGAGATGTTGTTTTTACTGTGGAAAAAAAGGACATATAAAGAAGGATTGCAGAGAAAGGATCAGGGATGAGGAAATATTGAAAGCGGAATAGGAAAGTCAGGGGCTCTATATTTTGGGGGACCGGAGTCATCATGAGCCCTTGATAAAATTAAAGGTAGGTCCCCATAAACAAGAGTTCACCTTTTTAGTAGACACTGGGGCTGAGAAATCGACTATTAGGCAAATACCTGAGGGATGTAAAGTATCCCCTGAAAGAGTACAAGTGATTGGAGCAAAAGGAGAACCCTTTAAGGTAAATAAAATCAAAAATGTGGTCTTTGAAACAGAAAATAAATTCGGAATGGGTGAACTCTTGCTCGTTCCTGAAGCAGAATTTAATTTGCTAGGACGAGATCTAATTGTTGAGTTGCAATTAGAAATCAAAGTAAAGAATCAAGAGCTAACAGTGTCTGCTTATCCTTTGACCGTGGATGATCAAAAACAAATTAACCCTGACGTCTGGTACTCTCCGGACACAATTAGTAAACTGGAAATCCCACCGATTAAAATCCAAATTTCTGAACCCCACATACCTGTGAGGGTAAAGCAATATCCCATATCCCTAGAAGGACGGAGAGGATTAAAACCAGAAATTGATCGATTATTAACACAAGGAATCTTAGAGCCTTGTATGTCACCCTTTAACACCCCCATTCTGCCTGTAAAGAAACCAAATGGGAAATATCGGCTCGTGCATGATTTAAGGGAAATAAACAAAAGAACTATTACCCGGTTCCCCGTGGTAGCAAATCCATACACATTACTAAGCAAGCTAGGACCCCATAACTCCTGGTATAGTGTGATTGATTTAAAGGATGCCTTTTGGGCCTGTCCACTGGCAGAAGAATGCCGTGATTATTTTGCCTTCGAATGGGAAGACATAGAAACAGGCCGTAGACAGCAATTGAGATGGACTGTGCTCCCTCAAGGGTTCACAGAGTCCCCTAATCTGTTTGGACAGGCCCTGGAAGAGCTCTTAAAAGAATATCAGGTACAAATGGGAAACGTGCTGCTACAGTATGTAGATGATCTGCTCATAGCAGGGAATAATAAGGAAAATGTAAGAAAAGAAAGTATTCGACTCCTAAACTTTCTTGCACAAAAGGGACTACGGGTATCACCAGAAAAGTTACAATTTGTGGAGGAAAAAGTGAAATATTTGGGACATTATTTGTTTAATGGGAAAAAGATATTGGATCCAGAGCGTATTAAAGGAATTCTGGAATTACCTATGCCTGTCACTAAAAGACAAATTCGGCAGGTATTAGGGCTATTTGGGTATTGTAGGCAATGGATAGAGAACTATAGCTTTAAAGTTAAATTCTTATATGAACAATTGTCTAAAGACAGAATACCCAAATGGACCCCTCAGGATCAAGAGCAGTTTGCCAGTCTCAAAAGGGAGTTAAGTCAAGCACCAGTTTTAAGCTTACCAGACTTAAAGCGGCCGTTCCATTTATTTGTTAACATACATGAAGGGACGGCATTCGGAGTATTAACTCAGGAATGGGCCGGACAAAAGAAACCGGTGGCATACTTATCAAAGCTGTTAGACCCTGTGAGCAGGGGTTGGCCGAGCTGCTTACAAATCATTGTTGCTGCTGCCTTATTACTTGAGGAAACAAATCGTATTACCTTTAATGGAGAAGTTGTCCTATATGCGCCTCATAACATCAGAGGAGTGTTACAACAAAAAGCAGAGAAATGGCTTACAGATAGCCGATTATTAAAGTATGAAGGAATACTTATAGAATCCCCTAAACTATCTTTGAAAACTATTGGAGCAGTTAACCCTGCAGAATTTTTGTACCCAGGGGAAAGTAATGAATTATTGCACGATTGTTTTCAAACAATTGAACAGCAGACACGCATTAGACCCGATTTAGAAGAAGAAGAACTACAATATGGGGAAGTATTATTTATAGATGGGTCATCACGAATAGTGGAAGGTAAACGACTGTCCGGATATGCCATTGTTAAGATGGAAAAGGGAGAGTTTAAGACAGTAGAATCAGGCCCCCTGAGTGCCAGCTGGTCGGCTCAAGCTTGTGAATTATATGCATTGTGGAAAGCGTTAGAGTCACTAAAGGAAAAGGATGGAACTATATATACAGACTCACGTTATGCGTTCGGAGTAGTACACACTTTTGGAAAAATATGGGAGGAAAGAGGATTTGTTAACTCACAGGGAAAAGAATTAATACACCCGGAATTGATTCGGCGAGTTCTGGGGGCATTAAAATTGCCAAATAAAATAGCAGTTGTACATATAAAGGGACACCAGCGAGGTACAAATTATCAAGTTAGGGGAAATAATGCAGCTGACACAGAAGCAAAACGAGTGGCAGGCAATTATAATACGATTTTGACTGTGCAACAAGTACCTGTTAGTAAAAATTTGAGTTTTGAGCCTGTAGAAAAGGAAAAACTAGAACAAATGGGAGCTAAAGAACAGGATAGTAAGTACATATTGCCAGATGGGAGAGAAGTCCTACCAAAGGGCATAGCACTCGAAATATTTTCAAAAATACACAGTAAAACACACTGGGGAACCCAGGCGTTAGTTGATCACTTCAATCGACAGTTTGCCTGTATAGGCGTATATAACATAGCAAAAACGGTTACAGCAGCCTGCGAGACCTGTCAAAGGGTAAATCGAAACAACATGAGACAAAAACCTCTTGGAGGACGTTCCCCAGCATACAGACCCTTCTCACACATACAAGTGGATTTTACTGAACTACCTAGGGTAGGGCGTTACAAATATTTATTAGTAATGGTGGATCATTTAACACATTATGTTGAGGCTTTTCCTACCTCCAAGGCAACTGCTAACCAAGTTACTAAGATGTTACTTGAACACATTATACCTCGATATGGAGTGCCTGATGTAATCGACTCAGACAGAGGAACACATTTTGTGTCAAAAATTGTTAGAGATCTAACAGAAAACTTGGGTATTAAGTGGGAATACCATACACCATGGCATCCACAAAGTTCGGGAAAGGTTGAAAGGATGAATGGAGAAATCAAAACTACTTTGACTAAATTAATGATAGAAACCAAATTATCATGGATTAAGTGCCTACCTATGGCATTATTAATTCTCAGAACCAGGCCCCGAGCAGATGTAGGAATATCAGCATTTGAAATGGTGTATGGAATGCCCTATAGAATTGAAAGCCCACAAACAAATGTTTTAATTCGAGATCGTGTGATTAATGAATATGTTTCGCAATTAGCAGAACATCGTAACAAGCTTTGGGAGCATGGACTGATTGTGCAACGACCCCCATTAGACCTAAAAATTCACAATGTTAAACCTGGCGATTGGATATTGATTAAAGTGTGGAAGGAAGAAACCCTAAAACCCAATTGGGAGGGACCTTATCTTGTTTTGCTTACAACAGAAACGGCTGTTCGGACTGCTGAGCGTGGATGGACTCATGCCAGTCGAATTAAAGGTCCAGTGACAAGACCCCACTGGAAAGTAATCAGTACTCCAGGTGACACCAGGATAACTCTGAAAAGATAATACAATGATAGAGACTTTATTTGATTATTTTGCTGAGTTACCTTTTGCTGTAAAGTGTGTATTGTTGTTTATATTCGCAATAATTTTTTCTTTGTTTATCTATTATATATGGAAACATACAAAGTGTGCTGAGGGAAATTGCTAAACTTATGTGACCATACAATATTGAATATAGAAGATATGAATATATATATACAAGATATATGAATTAAATGAATCGCAATTGCTATCCATTTGCTTGTTTTAGGTGTAAAGTATGCCAGGATAAACGGTAGACACATTGTGAATATTAAAGTTCGCACACAGTATTGGAGAATCTAAAGAACTTTCATTGAGCAAAGTTAAAACAATTCCAACAAACCAGTTCCCTTTTGTAGCAAAAACCTTGACTATAAAGTGCAGAAGGGGAGTGCTAACTGTGTCTTGCTTTGTCCCATTAGTTAAAGCTGCGAAGTGGGAAGCCTATGTAAACAGGCAGAAAGCCCGAAACAGCTGTTCTCCTGAAGAATTCCCCTGCTGCCAAGAAGATGGTATACCCCGTGGCTCGAAGCAACCGAGTCGACGGGCGAGGCAGAGGAGAAACAAACCGTGGAGAAAGGAACCAAAACAATGGGATGCAAATGCAACCATGGTCGAACTTCCCTAGGACTGGTAAAATTATATTTAAAATGGTAAAATTGACAAATACCGTTTTTCCTGGTATACTGTTAGTTTTGATATTGACCTTAACTCAAGCAGATGGAAACCCCCATGAGCCGATGCTCTGGAAACTATATAACCTACAAGAATCTAAACTAGTCCAAAGTCAAACCTCTCCAGGAGACTGGAATTTTACTGTGCCATTAGTCTCACTGATTCCTGTCGATATTAAAAGAGGCTGGGAGGAAACGGAAGCCAACTCTAAAGCATTCTATGTGTGTCCAGCTTCCAACCCTGGGAAGAGTTATTGTAATTATCCAGGCCATTATTATTGTGGTTATTGGGGGTGCGAGACAATAGCCTCAGATTGGAAAACAGCAGGAGATAGATATATAAACATTACTTGGGGTCCCCCAGGATGCAGTCCACCACAGCATGGGTCTGACGGCTCCGGGGTCTGGGGGTCCGTAAGGGGAATGAAATCATCCCCATCAGAATGTGATAAAATAGAAATTAAAGTCAAGCAACCCCAAGATGACACATGGTTAATTGGCCGTATCTGGGGAATTAGATATTGGGAACCAGGAACAGATAGGGGAAGTTTCTTTAGAATAGTCAAAGAAAAGCTTCCTCATGATCCTTTGCCAATAGGACCAAATCTGGTCCTAAATCCACCCACTCTCCCTAAAGAGAAGCCAATGAGACCAAATCTGGTCCTGAATCCACCCACTCTCCCTAAAGAGAAGCCAAAGAGACCAAATCTGGTCCTGAATCCAACCACTTTCTCTAAAGAAAAGGTTGCCCCCATAAGTGTCACAACCACTTCTCCAAACTCCTTTTCGGAAACAACTGATGACACTGTAACTGAATTCTCTTTATCCAGGAATGCAGAGTTGTCAGAATCCAAGGACCCCTTATGGAATCTAATGCAAGCCTCTTATCATGCTCTTAATGAAAGCAAACCAAATTTAACTAAGGAATGCTGGTTATGTTATAATGTTAGACCACCGTATTTTGAAGCAATTGGAAAACCAGGTAAAATTCAATGGTCTAATGGTTCAAACCCACGAGAATGTCCATGGGATGACCAGAGGAATCATACGCAAGGAATTACTATTCAATTAATAACAGGTCAAGGAAAATGTATAGGTACAGTGCCCGAAAAATATCAGCCTCTGTGCAACCGAACAGCCACTAATATTAATATAGAGAGACACAAGAACCAAAATGACAAATGGGTTATCCCGACACCAGGAGCTAAGTGGGTTTGCTCAGACATCGGAGTAACGCCTTGTTTATCCCTAGATGTGTTTAATCAATCTCAGTTTTGCGTACAGGTGATTATTGTTCCTCGTCTGATCTATCACACCTCTGAGGAGGTGTTGCACCACTTTGAAGGAAATCTGAATAGACAAAAACGAGAGCCAATTACAGTAGTAACCTTAGCTACGCTGCTGATAGCGGGCGGAGTTGGAGCAGGTACAGGCATAGCCTCCCTAGTAAAAGGTCAGGAATTACAAAGTTTGCAGATGGCTGTAGATGAGGATTTAGCAAAAATAGAACAATCTATTCAAAGTTTAGCCACTTCAGTAAAGTCTTTATCAGAAGTAGTGTTGCAAAACAGAAGAGGATTAGACCTATTGTTCTTAAAGGAAGGAGGGTTATGTGTAGCTCTCAATGAAGAATGTTGTTCTTTTGCTGATCATACGGGAATCGTCCAAGACACCATGTCTGAACTTCAGAAAAGGTTAGATCAACGTAAAAAAGATCGTGAGGTGGGCATATCATGGTATGAAAACTGGTTTAACGTTTCACCTTGGCTAACCACTTTGTTATCTGCTTTAGCAGGACCACTAATTATATTGATTCTGGGGCTTGTATTTGGACCATGCATATTACGCTATATTTTAGATTTTATTAAGGATCGGTTTGACGTAGCTAAATTACTTATTCTAACCACGAGATCTGAGATAGAGTATAACAGTGTATCTACTAATGAAGATGAAGATGATAAAGATTGTTGTGAATGTGTTATGCCACGTGAAAACTATGATTGTAACTGTAAGGCATTATATTGTGAGTGTTATGATAAATGTAGGAATTGTGGAAAAAGGTTTGCTTGCAGTTCTGAAAATGAAAATAGCGTCTAATAAACAATAATAGGATAAAAGAAAAAGGGGGGATTGTGAGAAACTAAGAATCAGGGTATTGTTTATTGAAAATTTATGTTGGGCTCGATGTAAAGGTTAAACAACAGAAGACAGGAAGTCGCTTATGCAAACAGCTACCAGACATCCTTATGTGAGATAAGATAACTGCAATGACATATATAAAACGGATATCGATTATGCAAGCAGGGGATATACTGGTCAAAAAAATAACCATAGGATGTTCTGAGAAACTGGCAGATGTGGGACGAACGACTCCATATAAAGACATACAAGTGAGAAATCAACTATGGAACAATGGAGGAAGACTCCTTGCTCAACAACCACCGGAAGGCGGAAAACGACCCCCTCACAGGAAAACGACCATCTCACAGCACCTGGAGCACGTACAGAATCCCTGCATTACTTCACGTCCACGAATTTAAAATGTATAAAAAGGGACTGTTCGAACTGATCAGGGCGGCAGTTGGTGGAGCGCAGACTCCCCTGTCGTCCAGCGCTGTCTTTGCTCATATTCTACTTGCTATAATTAATAAAACTATAATTGGATTATGATCCACTGTGGTCTTAATTTATGACAGAAGCCAAATATATCAAACTTTTAAAATCCATAAAAGTTGCAGAAACTCTGGTTTGTCCAGTTACAGTCAGAAGAACATTCAAAATTTTTATTACTTAACAAATATGGTAAGATATTAACTTCTGCATCTGGCAAGCCATTAAGCAAAAAA
This sequence comes from Colius striatus, assembly GCF_028858725.1. Classification (NCBI taxonomy): domain Eukaryota; kingdom Metazoa; phylum Chordata; class Aves; order Coliiformes; family Coliidae; genus Colius; species Colius striatus. Next base: position 32,747,282 of record NC_084767.1, read on the forward strand.
AAAAAAATCAAGCAAGAGTTCTGATACTAACAGATCCATGCCACCTAACATTAAAATTTCCATTCAGTCATCCTTCAGCTCTATCAACACAACCAAAACACCCTGAACAGACAGCTCTTCTGGAGTCTTCTAAGAAAATATTCAGAAAACATCACCATCTCTCTCCCTTCCATTCATTTGTATTGCAAGATGCTGGAAATATTTGTACTGGCATGCAAGAAAGCAACTAGAGTGTGCACCATTTAAGGACTAAAAATGCTTCTGAATAGAAGAGTCAGTACCTACAAGCCATTGCTACCTTATAATCCTGGATAGATTCAGACACTGTTAAATTCCTTACATATTTTAAGGATACTTTAGAGTACATTTATTTTCCCTCAGATTTACAGTCTCCATTAAACTAGACAATGGCGCTTTTTTTCCCTCTTTTGCATGCTTACACTGGAACTGCTTGCCTTGGCAACAAAATTCTGTAATTTCTACTTGTGCCAAAAGCATTTCTCTTCCTGTATCACTGATGAAGTTTGCCGCTGGTAAGGCAAAAGCCTGATCAGAAAGCTATATCATTGACAGAAAATGAAGAGCATCCTTCTGAAGGTCTGCAAAGAAAACAGTTACAGAGTGGTAAAAAGACAGTGGGTTCCTTTATCAATTTCTCAATTTAGAAACAGGTAAAAGTTGCCCAGGAACAAGCCTAGCACTTACCGTTTCTTATTCCCCTTGTGGTTAGAGCCGTTAGCAAAAGTTCACGGCCGCGACAGGGTTGTTTCCACTGGTGTTGTGAATATAAGTTTCAAAAAGAGTGCACATAGTATCGTTTCCCTGAACAGATGAGAAATATCAACAGTAAAAACTTCACTTCTCCCTGCTATCCTGGAGACTTCTGTGAACATGCCATTCTATGACTTTTCAACAGTAAGGTCCACTTCTTTCTATTATCAGAAAGGTTGGATGCCATTAAATGCAAGGAAGTTAAAATGCTGTTGCATCTGGGGAACCAGGATGCAGCCCACCGTACTTCCAGCTTTTAAAACAAACCATAACAAATGATATTGCAGTTTCAAAATCTGAAATAATATCAGCCTTCCCATCTCTGAATCTTTGCAAGAGAAAGGTAAAAACATGTGTCCTTCATTAGGATGACCACTTGTTTCCATGCTTTTTTGTGGTTTTCTTTTTTTAACTACCTTAACATCCTCTAGATGCATATGAATTTGCTGTCCAACAATCAGCTTTGTATACTTCACAATGTTGGCATTACACTGATTCTCTGGCTCCTCACTTTCCCCCTTTTAGAAGACATGCTTGCCTGTCTCCAGTCTTGTATCTGCCCCATTCTTCACATACTCAAAAATAATCTGTATAAAATTTCACATTGCCTGGCTAATTCACACTTTAATTTTTCAGTCTTTTCTGATTTCATCCATTATTTGTGTACCATGTAACAGATCTTTAATATCATTTAATATCATCACAGTCTCCAACTTGCATCTAACATATTTACAAAGTCTTTTCCATTTTGCTTAAAGGGAAAAAATATGTCTGTTCTTAAGGCTAAAGAGACGGAGGAAAATCTCTTCAGAAACACACAAAATAATGAGCCATGACATGACATGATAACTAAAACGGTTTGAAAACTAATGACTCTTGCTTGTAAAGCCAACAGCTTCAGACTTTTGGTGGTGTTATGAGAAAATTATTCTAGGTCTTCTGAAGCTAAGAACAAAGAGGATGATGAAACTTCAGTGGAGATCCAAGGAGTTTCTACTAGCACACCCAAGGGAAGGACTGCTGCAAAAAGAACTTTAACAGTTACCTTTCAATTTACTTCATCACACTACAAATAGTGTGGCAGTGTCAAGAAAGGAAAAGAGAGACTCTGCTGAAAACATAAAAGAGGGGGAAACGAACGAGTGAAGTCCAACATTTTAAAAGTCCTCTGCGACATAAGCCAGGGACAGGAGAAAGAATGGGCCATTCTCTGTCAGACTCTGAAAATACAACTGGTGCAAGGAAGGGCAAATTGCACTGGAATATGGGCAAGAGAGAAAAGACTCCTCAAAACACAGAATAAACACAGCTCTAAAGAAAAACATTGCTGAAGCAACTAAAAAATCTGAAAAATACATATTAAGGTCCTATCCATGCACTATGTAGTTCAAGTGTTTAAATACACATATGTGGGACCATCAGCCATAGCACTAAAATGGAATAGTTGTCATTAATATCAACTTAATACAGTAGTGTTCATTCATTGGACTTAATCCCTTGTGGCTCATGAAAAACCAGGCACAAGTCTGAATTTGAGGAAGTTAGGTACCTAATTGAAGCAACATTTCTGAATGTGCTGTTTGGACAGCAGTTGAAGTACAGGATGAGCTGCCAGAGCCAGTAAGAGACACACCAGCCAGTTAAAGAGGGAGCTGGAAGGGAGAGCGGAAAAGTAGGAATGCCAGGCCATAACCGCTAGCTATACTTTGGGGTTTATAAGAAGAGGTACTGCTTGACTTCTGTTTCCCAGATTTGTGATTTTAAAAAAGCAAACCAGTTGGTTTTCCATCACTTAAGAATTATTACCTGCCTTTGTATCAAATACAGAAGCTGTGTGGCTGCGGCAGAAAACAAAATCTCATTTGCAGAACAGAGATTAGCTGAACCATCACTTTCCTCTGCCTTGAGATCTAAAGCAAAATCTCTTCCTATCTCCCTCTCTTCCCCATACCTAGACTCCCATAAGCAGTTAATCACTAATAAATTGTTAAAAGCATTCCATTACACTTTATAAGTGAAATTATTTGTCTCAGGTAGACAGAGGAGGCAAGTAAAACACCTCCTTCACTACTCAAAGCAAGAAATCATTATGTAAAAACATAAAGAGTAGTGAAAATCTTTGAAGTCTCCCAGCCATAAAAAAATGTTATACCAATAAAAGTAGGCATTAAATAGGAAAAACATTTTCAGCCACAGCAAGGCAGAATGAAGAGTACGACTAAGGCTATATATTTGTTGCTCACCTATTTCTGGCCCTATTTGGTCACTGTATCCTGTGGCAGTGTACAAAGCTACTCTTTTATTAGTGATTTACTAAATGGGACCTGTAATTAAGACTAATAGCCCAAATGGCAGAAAGAGGGAAGAAGAAGAAGGATTACACATACCTGCACTTAAAAAAAATCAAAAAAACTCATTTGTACTAATACCTCTAAGCTAAATTAACCTCCAGAATAAAAACTCATGAAGTTGTACATATCAGTAGTGAGAAAACAAGATCCAATTGCTTTTGCTTGTTTCTCTTATATTGGAGCCGCTCAGACACTCTAAACTGGCTGAGCTGGGCAATGCTGTTGCAAAGCTTAAAGCACTCCCATGGCTCAAACCTTTGAATTCTTCCATGACACACTCTGCAGTGACCACAGATATGAAAGTGGTTCAAAGAGCATCAAAAAGCAGGTAAGTCATATTGTTAAAAGTGTACAAATCAGGTTAGAAATCCATTCTTCACATTAATATACACAAGGAGCCAACAATAAAACAAATCAACAAAATAATGGTCAGTGTCACTCTAGAAGGCCAAACCAATTTCACACTCCTAAGCATCACATATTCAGGAAAATGACAAGATATGTTTGGACTGTGGACAGATGAGCAGTACAGAGATAGAATGCTTTTCTCTCTGAAGGTGTGCTCAGTCTTGATCATCTTCCCCTTTTTGGGCTACCTTTCAAAATATTTTTTAAAACGTTACAAGAAAAAAAACCCTATTTAAAGGCTAAATGAGAGACGAGAAATATAACTCTTAACTATCACATCCACTCCTAATTTCCTGGGCAGTCCTATAGGATAAATCTGACGAAAACCATTGCTGCAAGAGCTCTTTATACTTCCAGTACTCCAGCACTCCTTCAAGGGCTTGTTTCCACCTTCTCCATGAATGTGACAGAAAGCCAGTGACACAGGTAAGGTCTATCAGAACTGTGGGACCAGTGCACAGTGCCCACTCACCCAGTTGAAAGGTTGCTCCCTCTTCAGTATTGGTTTTAAGAGAAAATTCTATGAGAATAAGCCAAGTATCAGACAAATCAAATATTTTCAGCCTGTACAGAGATCCAGAGAGTTCTGCACAGTACTTCCTTGTGTAAGCAGCACAGTTAATTAACTCTGTGTTGATTAATGGTGCTTTCTCACATCAAGAATTTATCGAGTCTGTGATTATATACAAGGTCATAATTGCTAAACAGCCACATCTAAATACCATTTCTTTCAGTCTATTCCTTAAGCATCATAATGTAAAATTAATCAGTAGTCATTTGTTAATTAAGATAAAATATTATAAGTCACTCACCATAAAACTTATCACTGGTATGCTCTGTTCTAAACAGTCATGAAGCAACAGGACTATTTTAACACCTTGAGAAGAACCTCCTCCTTTGAATCAGGGTGTGACAGTGGTTGTCTTTGCTCTTTGTAGTGAGGCTTTTCTGTGTTCGAGTATTTACCAAAAGAGCTGCTACTGAATAAATAGTCAACAGTTATTCTGTTTCCACAGTGCACTAAAACAGACTAGTATGAGCACTCCCACCAAAATATCTATTCAGAATAATTATCTTGGAGTAGGTGTTCCAGTAGATTTCCAAGTACAACTGAGATCAGCTCACAACAAATGATCTAACTTTGCCTCAGCGTAACAATAAAGATAAAAAAGATACCTGAACTCCTTTGCCCCTTCTGGGATCTTTAAATCCAGGATTAGCTTCTGTTTAGGGAAAGGACTGGCAGCATAAGAAAGCAGGTCCCCACTGAGAAAGAAAGAAGCCCATAGCTCTCTCCCTAATCCTAAGGATGAGGAAGCAAATGCCTTGCACAGACCTGCCCCCTTGCCAACAGCAAGGATATGGGCAGTCACTGTCAATAAAGCTACACTGGCTCTAAACAACCTGTGTCAGTTCCCTCCATCTCGAGGTACAGCAGCACACAGGCCTGCTCAGCAGTAGAGCAAGAAGCCAGACAACAAGTCCCAAGTCTGGCTTGGGCACACAGGTAGGGAGAGCATCAGGTCTCAGCAGGAAACAGACCTTTGCTCCTGCTGCCTCACCTCTGACCCCAAATAAGTAAATCCTCCTTCTATTTCTGTTTCTGCAAGTGGTTTTCACTACCCTCAAATGGCTTGTCAGTAATGCAAACCTTTTCTTTAATCACACTAATTTCCAACAAAGGGGCATGGGACCTTGGCAGAGATGTGGCTTTTGCTTTAATTCCACTTGTGCTATGAACACTAGGGATCAGCACAACTCTATGGGAAATAAAACACGCATGAACTTATGTGACAAGGTACAAGTAACCAAGTTCTCCTCTGGCTGATCAAACTGTTCATCCCTCTATAGAGGAAAATATCTTACCAGTGAAACATCGACCACAGTTTAAAACTATTATCCATGTGTTCAAGATTCAATTAATATATTAGCTGAATATTTTGTTAATAGTAGGCAAAAACCTGGACTGTTTTCTCTCCAAGTCTACTGCTTGAAAGCAAACAAAATACACCAAGAGTGCAGTGTCAGGAATGAAACAATCACTTTTTCTCAAATGCAATGTTATTCCTGGGATTGCATCCATGTAGCTGAAGCATAGTTATTTACACAGTGCTTAATTTTGATGCTCCAATATGCCAGCAAGCAGCAGCATAATTCAATCCAGCAGACTCTGAACACTTCAATAATCTCACAAGGCCACATAATATGTGAAGAGATTTTGTTCCTCTGTTGGTCAGAGACTTCCCTTTTTGGTGTAAAAAGGCAGTAGGTGAAAGCTTGCTCTAGAGCTTTTTGGAGACAGAATATAAAAGGAGCAAAGCATAAGGCACAAAATTACATCTGCTTGTCTACTTCCTTCTGATTTTTTGTTCCTGCAACAGAGTCAATAGCAGAATTATCCAGACAACTGTCTGAAAGCATGCAGATCTTTAAAGACTTTTTTTAAAGGGCTGGAGACCATGTGTCTGCACAGAGTCATCTCTAAGGAGTCACATAAGGGTTTTCAGACACACTATCCCCGCTGGAACAAGAAGTGCTGAAGATCACATGCCTGCTCTGTGGTTTGCCATCATTTATGTCTCCTTTACCAAACAGCATTCTGGTAAATCACATACCTGCCTTGGAGGGCATGGAGCAGTCGTAAAAACTCACTAAAAATATGCAAACTCTGCCCAATAACAGGAAAAAAGAGACTGTAAGTGCAATCCCTGAATAATGTAAAAGCTGTGCCTATGCCTGCAGCAAGAGGTTAACCACAAGGCTTGCTGTATCCACCTACCTCAGGTAACTGCATCTGCAAAGTGGGGGCACATGGACACTCCTGGGCTGTGTGTGATCTGCCCACAACAGCAGGCACATCCTCAGAGACTCAGGTCTGGATAGTTCGCTCTCTGAGCTACTCAGAGATACACACTACACAGCTGTGTGAGACAGTTCTACCCTTGTCTGTGGAGGAGTCCAAATCTGTTCAGTTACATTTGCTCCCATTTGCAGAGAAGAAATAACACTCCTCTGGCTAGCAGGGGTGACGCACAAATTTACCAGTCTTAATGAAACTGTCTCTAAGAGGAGAATCCTCTTCTAATTAGAAACTAGATTATGCATCTATAAATATCTAGAGGGAATAAACAAAACTCTGTGAGAAGAGCGCTTAGTTTCAGCCTGACATGAAATGGACCTTGTGTGAACATACCCAAAAGAGCACCACTGACAGTAATTTTTCATATTTGAGAGGCTATCTCCATTTCTCTGAATCCACCCAGCTTCATATTGTGTGTTCTGTGCCCAAAAGTTATATGGTCCTGGATTATTAGGACATCTGGTCTAAACAAGTGGCACTGATGCACAAAAGGCTGATCTCACTTTTACCATTTGCACTGCCTGAGTACAACACTAAGCCTATGACACAAGATTATCGACCGATGACAATCACCCACCCCAATCAGTCAGAATAAACCTTTACCTACCACATAACCTAGAAAACATTTCCTAACAGAGCCCTTTCTCTTAAGCAGCATCAACTCTGATTTTACACTTTATAGAACAAATATCTAAATAAACTATATGTTAATTGAATTTAATTCTGTGCATGCCACCACTCATTTCTCATCTGGCAACATCGTAAGACTGGCATCAGCCCACACAGTAAAGAGTGTTAAAACAACTTGCAGCGGGGAGGGCACCCACTTTTAATCAGCCACTTGAAAGAAGTTAATCAGGATTGGGTGTTTTCTCTTTCACCTGCTCCCTTCTCAACCTGATCTCGTTACAGAGTTTCTCTGCACTTCAGTTCTCTCACTGCAAACCACAGTAATGACCACCTTCTCTTGGCAGTGTCATCACGCAGCAGCACTGCACACATTGCCTGAATCCTCCTCTCCCTCCCCCTAGCATCTTTCCTGCTCTCCAGATTGACTCCACAAGGCAGCTATTCCCCCCTCCTCCTCCCTCTCTCCCACCTCTAAAGCCACCTTGGCAGCTTCTTAATAAAGCTCAGATTTGCCTCCAGCCAATGGTGTCCAAGCCACAGACTTTATCTGTAGAAAAGGAGCAGGGCCCCATCTCCTAACAGAGGAGCAGGATTACACATATCCCTAAAGGATCAGGGCTTGTTTATGTGAATGAAAGAAATTTCCTCATGCTAGGTTTGATTCAGGCAAAGTGGGATGCAGCACTCACCTAAGCACACTCCCCTCAAACAGAGGCAATGACTGCAGGATCTGGCACACCATGCTTACTTGATTGGTAGAGCATTTTGGAAACATTCCTGAAGTCAATGACTAAATAAGTCCCTCTCTTGATTTTAAATTGGAAATAAATGCTGTGTGTTGCATTGGCAAGCACATTAAAGCAGCTGGAGACACAAAGACAATATGGGGTATTTTAGGACTTTGTTCTCTCATTTTTTACCCTTTGGCATGTTAAACAACTAAAGACCACACTGAGAAAATCAGTGTTTTACCAGACAATACTGCAGGCTTCTAGCTTCAAAATCCCAAGCTGCCTGCTAGCAACAGCTCACAGGGCAAGAGGGCTGGCTCAGGCAGAGACACTGGCCCAACTCAGTGGCCTACAGACCTGGCCTCCTACTGCTTCCAAGGCCCAGCAGCACAGGAATGGCTTTGCTGTGCTGCCTTATGGCACAAACAATAAAATAAGCTAAGCAGCCTATCATGTTAAAATGACGCTATGATAAAAAGGGTTATGTTCTCCATCTGAATAGTACTGCCTACATTATTAATAACAAAATGAATATAAAAGCTTATTAATGTTCACACTGCTTTCCTAGAAATTATTTGATCACATTTAGACTGTTTAAGCTTGTGCATGTAATGGTGGGTGCAGTTGACTGCTGTCTTCTCTTCAGTTTAGGTATTGCAGATAGAAATACCCGATTTTTACACCTTTACTAGTAAATTTCTTCGAGTTATATGTTCTCTATTACACAGAATCCCAGAATGGCTGGGGTTGGAAGGGACCTCTAAAAATCATCTAGTTCAAACCCCCTGCCAAAGCAGGTCCACCTAGATAAGGTCACACAGGAACGCATACAGGAAGGTTTTGAAAACTATTGCTGGTAATAGTTTATTTACAGAGACATCAATTAGAGGTATGCAACTTAGTAGACACTAAACAACTATTTTGCTAAAGCTCTGCATGGACAAAGACATCTGATCAAGCAACAAGTCTGTAAAATTACAAAGGCTGCAAGATGGGGAAAAAACAGGTCATATAATGAGATCACAAAATATGCCAGAATGAAAATGGTAATGCTTAAACAGCAAATTATTCATGACTAGCGATTATTTGTAGACTTTCTGTGTCATTAAGGATATCAACATGTGGTGCTCAGAGCAATCCCACACATACATAATTCAATACGAAAAGGATTTTTCATTAGAAATCAACTCCTTTATGCAAAAAAAGCTAAAGCCTTAGCTCAGTAAACAGATGCTGTCAGGTATGTCTGTTAAGACCATGTGCGGAAGTCAACCGTTATGGTTTTGCCTATTTCCTCATAAAGATGCAGTAACACTCAGCTGTAAGGAGGAAGCAGGGACTTTGCAAGGGCATTCTCTCCAACAACTCTTTTTAAAAAAGAAAGCAAGCCAGCACAAAAAACACACTCTGTACATAAAACCAGCTTGTAACACAAAGTACAAACATCAAGTAGTAAAGCCTACGTTAGGTGAGGAGGTTTAGCACTGCATGGCAGCTTCCATTTTTGGTTGTACATCTGCAGCTAGGAAAGACTTGTTCTTCCCCCCGAAGCAAAACACATACAAACGTCTGTCATCAAAAGGCACGCACTTCTTCAGAATGTCACAAATAGGTAGCCACAACTAAATGCTGTAATTTGTTGACCAACTCCTTGCAAACTTCAAAAATTACCTCAAACCCTAGGATAAAACTGCAAAAAAATTTCCCCCTTTTAAACGTAATTTTGTAATGCTTTTATTCCCACCCATCACTAGGCTCAAGGGCTCCAACAGCATGCTGCTACACGTTTATAGTGCAGCAATTAAAACAAAGCTGAAGCCACAGACAGCAGCTGTGGGAACTTTCCAGCCCAAGCTTTCCAGCTAACAAAAAAGTGACAAATGTCACATATGTACTTCTGAGGGAAAAAAAAAAAAAAGTTAATTTAGAAATAGAAACAGCTGAAAAGTCAATGATTTTCAGGTAATCTGTGTTCAAACTAAATGGTTAAAATACAGAGGTAGTCTATCAGCATGTTTAGCTCACCTACATACACGGGCAGTGTATGTGAAACAGGGCATTCAGGAAGAAAAACAGGAAAAAAAAAACAGAAGAAATGGGCAATGTTATCAGAATACACTTTGAAACATTTGCCTAATAGACCTATACCTACAATATCTGGCTCCTGATGACATTAGAACCTGTATTAGTACTGAAAGAAAAAAAATACATTCTAGACTGACAATTAAAAAGAAGCCTAAAACCATAATATGCTGAAGCATTAATTACTGTGTACAAATATTGCCCAAAACTGCAGCCAGCCTGAAATGACAGGTCCTAGAAAGTAAGCTGCTTATTTCTCAAGCAAACAGTCAGAGATCTGCTGATCAGAGCCACAGCTTTAGGAAGAGAAGAGGCGCTTGGCTGGGCTGCTCTGGGTGAACATGGGGAAACCACATCCCAGAGTCTCTGCCTCTTTGGGAATGAACGAGCAGAATCAGCTACACTCAGACCTCTAGAAAGAGCCCTTAAAAGGTTTTTTTGGTGGCTTTCAGCGATTTGCCCCCAAGACTCATGTGTGACCGACAGCACTGGTGATGCTTTTGATGGAGTGACACAGGCTCAAAATGTTGCCACAGCACGAGCAGTTGTTGCCTTCAGCAACCAGCTAGTTCCAGCTTGGGCACTTAAACTCCTGGGTCACAGAAATCATCTGCCCACCCTTGAGCAAGAATCCAGAAAAAAAACACTGCCTTGCCCAAACCAAGCCCTTACACAAGTACCCAAGCTGGGAGGAACGTTTATTTCTCTACTAAAGGTAGTCATGACAACCACATCTTCAGTGAAGAGATGAGCAGGAAGAGGTCATGAGACACTTGTCATGCAGGCAAAAAATACCAGATCTCAAGGGAGGTGTAAGTTTTGTTGGATGCCATCTGCAATTTAAGAAAACCAACATCCTAATATGACAGGCACACACCCCCTCAAAACAGCCCAGGCATTTCGGCGCAACTGTTGCAAAACCCTTACAGTATTTCCAAATAGAAAAAATGCAGGAGGATTTCTCTTGAGGATCAGAGCATGCTATACCACTTCAGAAATTCTCCTGATTAAACTGGCTCTTATCTTCCTTGAAACAAGATACAAAACCATCAGAAAGTGATATTTATTGTGGAATCTGTGATCAAAAAACGCAAGCAGTTTCCCTTTCAAGCCTGTATCATGGTGTTGTTGGCAACTCACAGCCTTCCCCGCCCCTGTCTTCTTTGAACAGGACCATTCCTGGAGGCATTTAAAAGACGTGTTGAGTGGTGGACTTGGTGGTGTCAGGTTTACCATTGGACTTGATGATCTTAAAGGTCTTTTCCAACCTAAATTATACTAAAATTCTATGTGTCAGAGCTCAGATGCCACCTATACCAGACAGCAGCGACCATCCCTACAGGTTTGAATGAGGGCAGGAATGCTGGTACATCCTTTTTTACCCAAAGTTTTTATTTTATAACGCACAGAGCAGTGTGTTCAGCATGCCTAGGAAGATCGTGGCTTTAGAAAGCCGATGACTGCCACACTGGAGTTATTTTGGTCCAAACACATTTTCATTTCACAAAAAGTAAGAGAAACACTCCTGTGGGTAAATTCTTCCTTTTTCCTCCCTCACAGTTACCTTTGTTTTGTGACTACTCAAGTACTTTGCACTATAACAGATTATGTCTTCCCTACTTTGAGTCCTTTCAAAAACTCTTGACAACCTGCAAATTAATATACCTCTCAGTATTATCTAGCAACAATATGAGGAGAGGAAAAATCACAGGACCGCGTGCCATGCAAAATTAACCCATGGACTGGCTGTGGCCACAGGGGCACAAGTTCATTACTATTTTATACAGCAGATTCAAGGGCATCTTCTCAGATGCTTTTTACTTGACAGAGAGAAAGGATACACAGAAAGACTGTCTTGTCAATTGGATGGTTCTGAAACAAACTAAAAACACATCATCATTTGGAAATGTAATTGGTTTTGCTCTGAGGTTATTTGTTACTGTTGTACTCATTTTGGTTTTAAGTGTATTCAGACGCAAGTCCAGCCTTTGCCCGGATGATTTTTATGATATTTGACATCTGTTTAAAATTATTTAAACATCTGTTTAATGCTGTTTCTCTCAGGACCATAATAAAAAGGATCCTGATGGTCAGTGAAGAACTGTCAAACACAGGAAAACATTTGGGAATGGGAGGGAGAGAAAAGGTCCTTTCAGTTCTAGTCACACTGCATTACTTTCAGCAATCAAGGACAACAGGCAAAACACCAGGAGACAGGATGAGGTTTTGCAGTTAATAGCAACCTAAGTGCACACACTAACCACATTTATCTGGACTTCATTACCCTTGTGCGTGCATATGCAGGATTGTAAGGGTAGCCTAAAAATAAATCTATTGTTTTGTACAAAGTCTGAGCTGGTGACACTGAAGTCACAGTAAATTTTGATCCCTCCAGTGCAGTAGCTCAAAGCTAGGCAGGGCCTGTCTCTGCCTCACATTTACAGCAAGCTTCCTACCTCATCTGGCAGTGCAGGTACAAAACCAGGAAGCACTGAATCTCTTACAATTAGCTACGCAGGCTTCACCTCTAGGTAATTTCCCGTTTTACTTTTCTTTGCAGAAAATATTCTCAGCGTTTTTCAAAGACACACTTTCCCCATTAACTTTCATAACTATAATCAACAACTAGGCAGAGGGGAGCTTGCATCAGGCTGACAGACATCTACAGGCAGGACATCCCCAAGCACAAGCCATTCCAACCACTGCCACCTCCAACATGGCACGATAGGTGCTTTTGTGCCGAGATGCATGAAGGCAACCTGGTCTCTGCAGGCAGAGTGCTGGCATCCCAAATCAACCATAGCCGCACACAGACAGATTCTGGGGTTTTTGAACAGGGAGAAGAGGATGGAGTTAGCTACAGAGACAACATGCAGGCCTGTGAGCACTGCTAGCAGTCCTGCAAGAAGGGCTTCAGTTGGCAAGGCAAGCCTGGAAATTAGATGGAGACACTATACCCTCTAAACACAGCACTAACAGTAGCAACTGTCTGTGCGTGCTGCCCAGAGCCACCAACGGAAACCCTGAAGCTTAAATGTACACTCAGCAGGTCTTTGACTAACAGGCTTTCTCTTGAGAAGTCTGTAAGTGGCAAACAAATAGCTCTCAAGAAATCAAGTTACTCAGTGCAAATAGTAAAGAACTGCAGGTGGAAGGCAGGGAGAGTAGGGGCAGGAAGCACCCTACATCTGCATGTTACTGCACCTTCACATAACACTTATCAAAATAGAAAAGCTACAACCAATAAGATGGATGGGGAACAAAAACAGCAATAATTCTTAAAATCCAAAAGACAATTTTTTCCAGTTCTTTCAGCAATTTGCATGCTTGCTGCAATCAACATTCACTGGAGAGATGATAAAAAAAAAAAAATGATAACAGTTTTAAGATTTAGAGTAGGTTTTGCAATATTTGTATAACGGAAACATTTAGAACATCAGAATGGTTACAACTGCACAGGCACACCACTATAGACAAAGATTATAGTCCTAGACATTTAAGTTCCACAAAGTATTTCAGGTTGTTTTCAGCTTAATATCTAGTCATTTGAAAATGGCTAGTCAGGGCTTACTGAAGAAAGGAAGGCCTGGAAGAAAGCTATGCAGAAACAAACAATGGTAGAATACACTTCTTGTGGTTAAATAATTTAAGAGTTTCTCGTGGCCCGACTGATGAGCTAGCACTTACCACCACTGGAAGCAAATTCAAGTAACCTACACTAATGCTGAACTCTTAAGCTAACCTCTGTTGCCTAAGAAGTAAATGCAGCCAAAAGTACCAATAATCTCTTTGAAGGATCAAGCATAGCACCTTTCAGCTATATTAAGAAAGCAACAGCAATCAACGTCTGTCTTCAACACCCATATAAGAAACAGTGTGATTAATTTCTTATCTGTCTGAACACTGCATGTGCTGTTAGGAAGCAGTTGGTAAAAGAAGCCAAGAACAGAGATGAGGAGGAATTAGGTTACTTAGAGAAATGTGTGTTTAAGCCCTCAGCATGGGGGTTCTCCCACACGAAGCTCTCCTCACTGGTCAAGAAAGTCATGGATCCAGAGGAAGGCAGAGGAGGAGTTCTCAGTTTCAGAGTCAACCTCCCCTGAGCATCGCAAGTAAGACCTGTGCACTGAGTGTGAAGTCTGGTTCAGAAAGCAGCCCATGTTTACGGCAGCCCAGGTCCCAACCACTGCATGCAAGCACACCAACTGCTGTGGCCTCCGGTGTTTAAGCAAAAGGAAATAGTCTCCTGCATCACTGCAAGTTGTCACTGTCACAATTGCCTTGATCCTTAAGAGCAGGAAGAAATGCAGAAGGAGGCTACTCCTGTAGCACAGTGAGTTTGAGCACTGGCAAATGTTGGCACAGGAATGCAAATCTTCCCAGGTATGTCATTCTTACTCCTAGCATCACCTCTTTTGCCTGGGTCTATCTATAAACATGTACTGCTGCTGCTACTGCATCTCTTTTAGAGGCAGGCCAGCTTGGAGACAGCAGTCTTCAAACACCGTGTAGATGACAAGCAAAGCTTGGCCTGATGACCACAGAGCTGCTGTTGCCTGCTGCACAGCCCAGTGCCTTGTTACAGCTGCTCGGGCTGCACATTGGAAAGGCTCCACCAGCAACGGCTCAAAATACACAGAAATAGGCACGTGTAAACTTTGTCACTGCATTTAAGAGGAAGCACTACAATCAGCTTTGAACATATTGTCCATTCTCTCAGAAGTGAAAGAAAAAGATCTGGTGAAAAAACTGAAGAAAATCAAAAGAGATCCAGTACAATGAGTACAACACCCCCCTTTCTAAATGACAGAGGACACACATTGACAAAGAAAAACTATCAGCCTGTTGTACTGTGTCTCAGGCCACAGTCTGACCAGGAAACACCATAAGCATTCACCAATATTTTTACTGTCCCCAAAGCAGACATGCCACAAGAGTGTAACAGCAACTCTACAGAGTCTCATCCCTCAGCTCTGAGGGTTACTGGAAGAGAAAGGAGAAAGCTAAGATGACAGCCTATATTTTTTTATAGCAATACAGACTTCATCAAGACGTGATCCACTTGATTTAAATCTGTTTTGACTTCTGCTGTTGCTGCTGAAGCAAAATCCTTGCTGCAAGATTCCAGCAAAGGTTTAAAAACTCTAAAGGCTGTAAATTCAAAGGCTTCACGAAACATGTAAAAAGCACTGAAATGATACAATTTTGGTCCTCTATAACATATGTATTTTTAATATTAATGCTTGTTGTTCAGATTTTTAATACACATATTCTACCTGAGTCTCTTTATTTATGAGATTAAGTCTGTGCACCGCAGGTTATTTAAGCCTCATGGTGTGAAACATTTTCTTTGCCAGTCATAAGCCTCACACCAAAAGATGAGGACGTTAAGTGACATGTCAGGAAACTGCCCACAAATACTGCCTTCTGTCACACACAGAAATGCATCATAGACTGTGGTTGGTCAGACAGTACTACTTTTACCTTATTAGCAGCTTTGTACCTTTTTTTATTTCAAAACATTTTTTGACATGCTAGATAGCAGCTTTGTGCATGTGGAAGATTTTCTTAGAAAAGTATAAACAAACTGCAAGCGAGGCTTATGACCTATAAGTACAGGGTATTTGGAGAAGGGCTGGCTGCAGACAGTCCTGAAACCAATAGAAAGGTCTGAGGCTTGCAGGACACCCACGCTGCAGATCACAAGCAGACCATGTTAAATTAAAAATAGAAGATTAAAGCACACAAACTGTGTAACGGTTGGTAGAGTATGTGAATAAATCAGGATGTGGGAACCATAACATCAATTTACTAAATATTTTTAAATGCTTTTAACTACCTGTGATAAGAAATACTTTAATACTGAATACAGCTACCTACTCATTGCTAAATGCTAATGCTAAATGCTCATTGCTAAATGCTAAACACCATCTAAGAGTTTAATACTGTGTTTTCTCCTACTAGCCTGCAAACAACGTCGACAGCTTATCCAAAGGGGCACTTCCTAAGTAAAAAGGCAACATGACAATTTATACATATAACACCTCAACGAAACGAGGGGAAAATCCCAAGGAAACAGAGCAGAGAGGCCTTTCTCAACGACCCGGCGTCCACTTCCAGCCTGCTCTGCCGACGGGAGATGTCAGGATTTCACCAGAGACCGCTGCGCGACGGCGGGTGCTCGGTGAGCCCTGCGGCGGGTACCCGCCCGTCGCGACGCCCGGGGAGCTGCGCCCTGCCCGCTCCCGGCCCCGCGCCCCCGGCCCCGGCCCGCACACGCCGCCTGCGCAGGCAGGGGCAATGTCCGCCGGGAGGAAAAGGGAAACGCATCTGCGGCGGCTTAGCGGGCGGGGGACTGCGGAGAGACGGCACCACATGGCGAGCGGCAGTGGCCGCGGGGACTTCGCCCCTACCGGCAGCTCGCACCCACACGGCCTCGCCGAGCCCCGGTTAAGATGAAGGGCCTCCCTCGGCGGCGCAGCCGCCCCCCACAACGCCGAGCCGGGCCGGGTCGCGTCCCGCTCGCTCCCGCCCACCCCGCGGCGCCCACCTGGTCGGCGAGCTTGAGCACTGCCATCCTCTGGCCGCTCCTCCCGCGCACATGCAGCTCCTGCGACGGGCGGCAAGCGCGCCCCGCGACCGGCTCAGCTGCTGCGGCGGCGGCGGCTCCGCTCCACGCCGGCGGGGCGGAGCGGAGCGGAGGCCGCCTCGCCTCGCCCAGCCCGGCCCGGGAAGCAGGGGCGACCGGGCTGCCTCGCACGGGCAGCGCGCCGCGCTGCCGCCGCCTGCCGTCGCCTTTGTTCGTGCTGGCGGCCGGAGGACGGTGCAGGGCCGGCCGCCTCGGGGTGGAGGGTGGAATCTCGGCACCCCTAGGCAGCCGGAGAGGAGGCCGCGGTGAGGGGCGGCACTGCCGGACCGGGCCTACCCCGTCGCTTGGACCCGCCCCTCGCCCCCCTAGACGGTCCTGAACGACGGACTGGGGCGGGCCGTGGTCGGGGGATCGCGGGGCGACTTGTTGCAAGCCATGGGCGGAACGGTGGTGTCTCCCCCACGGAGACAGTGGGACCCCATCCGAGCCTCTGCATCCAGGGCAGGCCGCGCTGCCTCCGGCCCGCGTCTCGGAAAAGCGAGGGCTTTGGGCGCACCTTGGCTCCCACCACGCTGAGAGGCAGGAGGAAGCGTGTAAATGGAGAAGCCTTAATCTTTCCCTTGGTTCTATGTGTCTTATGCATATGCAACAAAACTGTTTCTCAAACCCTACCGAACAGGCACAACTGTCACAAATATTTTGAGGGTGGGTTGAGGTTTGTTGGACTATACAGTTACAACAGCTGCCTTGCAATAATCCGTTCACTCCTGACAAGTCTTAAGTCTTTTCATACTCAATGCATCATTTCACTTCTCAAGGACAAGCCCAGAGAAACTGTACTTATGAAATAAGCAAGCAACCTGTGCAGTCGCTGCCCTGTGCTGCAGAGGAAAATGAGCATCATCTGATATTCCTGTTGAGTTGAGCTGAGCTGGAAGAAACTTCTATTTTATTTTATTAAAATCGTTGGCACAATGCACAGCAACAGGAGTTACAAACACACTGAAAGTAATGAGAGTAATTACATTTTTCCAAGGACGCTTAACTGAAGAGCAAAGGATTGAAGACTCCCTCATCCCCTCCTCTATGTTGCACAAAGATGTCAGGTATTTCCCCACAAATCCAACTCTGCAGTAATGAACTCCCATACCTTGCAACACATATGGTATGACAGTGATTTATGACTGTTCAACCTTTGACTACAGAACAGGGTGACTAAGTAGTCTTTTTTTTTTTTAAGTGTCTTCTATGGAATAAAACCAATCCAAGGAAACAGATGTTGATTCTGGGTTTCTAAGGCATCATTATAAATGGAGATTAAAAATAACAACAGATTTTGATTCCATCTGTTTTAAATGGGTCTTAATGGAAAAAGTGTTAATCCAAATCCATCTTTTAAACGAACAAAAAAAGAAGTAACAAGAAAGAATCCAGTACCTGTAAAGAATGTGTGAACTCAGGTGGTTTTTCTTTTTACTATCTTCACCCTTTATGGAACTTGTCATGCCAGAAGGCTTTGAAGCATTACACTGCATCAGCAGATTTGCTCTGTGTGAAGCCACGTGCTGAGAAGGGCAGTTGGCAGCCCTGTGCTGCCAACCGAAGCCTTTCTGTGTCCCATTGATTCAGCCCAGAAATTCTGCTTTGACAGTCTGCTCCCAGGCTCTGTCGAAACACATGCTCCCCACAGAGAGGTCAGAAGCAAGCAGAAATTAGCTTCCAGCTGAGAGCAAGCACAAAAAAGGATGACAGACAGTGGAAGGAACTTTCAGCTATTTTGTTATTTTCTGTTGTTAAGACCTATTTCCAAGGACGTAGTATTTGCCATAGCGTTTTCCCTGCAGTTAAACTTGGTGGATACATAAAGAACACAATTTTTCAAATTTGCTCTGTGCTCCACTCACTTTCCAATCTATGAAAATCTTGTACCAAATCTTTCCAATCTTGTACCTTCTTGAGGACCCCTACCAAGATCCTGTCAGGGAGTTAAGATGACAGTATGCCATCTGAATGGAAATCAGCTGATGCAGTAGGAGCCCAGTTCCTTAGGAGTAAATAATTTGGCTAAATACATGTGTGAATTTTCTTTTTCCTGAAGTTTTTTTTGTTCCAAACAAGCAGTCTCATGCCAGCTCCTCTTTCCAAGGCCCCATGGGACAGTGCCTGGTAGGACCAACTGATGGGAAGATCCCCCCTGGGGCATGCAGGACAACACTACGTGTTTGCATCTGTATTAATGGGTAGCACTTGGTTTTCAGAGGTCCTTACCATTATAACTATACTATCCATTGAAAGTGTCACCTGTGCAGACTGCCAAAGGTGAGTCACAGATTACTATCACAGTAACGGAATCCAAGATATCTCTGAAAGTACAATGTCACAGAATCTTAAGGGCTGGAAGGGTCCTCGAAAGATCATCTAGTCCAATCCCCCTGCCAGAGCAGGACCACCTATAGTAGGTCACACAGGAACTCGTCCAGGCACAAAAAGGCTTCTGACTTGCCACGACAAATCAACTGAGCTGTTTTACTCAATAGCTTCTTAGCCCTGGCTGGTACATAACAGTAATTTAATAGCACACCTTCATGTGAATGCAGTATGCTCAGCTGTCTTTTTGGGGAAGAAAAGGCACAAAGACAGTATTATCCAGTATCAAGTAATGGTCACACCTGCAACTTTCAAACCTATAGCATTTCATTGACTTTCCATACTGAGTCATTAACAAATGCAATCAAAACAGGTGTGCAACAGCCTTACTGAGAATACGCTTAAGCTTGACAGGTATTGTCATCTTAGATTAAAGCTGTATGTAGAAATGAGAAAGCCCTCTGACAGGGAAGTGGAAACAAACTCTCTAAGGACAGCTGGTACTGACCTTACTGACCTGTGCCCATCCTAAAAGAATTCTGTGCATCTGATTGAACTGTACTATGAAATATAAACATGTGTAGCCCCATTACATATTTTAAAGAGCAACAAATGGAATATGAAGTCTTGAACTTTAGCACTGAAGTAATTTCTGGCCAACAGCAAAGAAGAACAGAACTGCCCCAAATATTTTGCAGTTGCTTACACTAAGATTTCTCCATCATCTAGCCACAGTACAATAGGGTTCTGTAAGATACTAGTCCATTATAACATGCCTCTGCCTTTTTTTTTTCCCCTCTTTTTTTTCTTTTTTTGTCCTCAACAAAACCAAAGTTGTTCCAGTTCCATCTGAAACTGTGTGAACACCATTTGCTACTATGTACATGCACAAGCCACTCCTCATTCAGATTTTTCATCATAAACAATTTACCCTTTGTGAAGATCTCACATGCCACTTTCACGTGATGTAAAATTGCAAGCTTTAGTCTGGGCCCTGGCTCGGGACTTGACTCAGCATCAGTTTCTCTTGTGCCACAGTGTTCCTGCCTGGCCCTGGGTGAGCAACCTGGTCTGGTGGTGCCTGGCTTCCTGCTTGTACAGGGAACATCTCCACTTTGTGAGGTGTGGCACCCTGATGTGCCTGGTAAAGGCCATTGGCTGCTGCTCTGAGCATGACTGCCCTCACAGATTCAGTCACTGCAGCATCAGGAAAGCAGTATCTGAGAGCTGCACCAGAGGAAAAGAAAAGCAAGCAGACTCACTAAAATAAACCCATTTGCATTCAAATGCTGCAGAGAACTGGGATGTGAGTGGGAAGCAGGTGAACAATCTAAGCACAGGAGCAAGGTCAAGAGTTCTTTCTGCACCACTGTTCCGCCTGCAGCAATAGAAACGTGTCTTCAAATTATGTGCTGGAACCCCACAAGCACTCCGACATCTCACACAGACAGATCTCTGCATTAGTCTGATGTTTCTGCAGCCTAACAGGATGTGGTCACTTTAAGGCAGCCAAAAGTCTGCACCACCGCCTGCCCTCCTCCTCTGCCCACACAGCTGAGCTCCAGAGGCAGGGGAAGGGTTCGGCTCTGTTTTGCTCTCTGAAGTCAGATCTGCTACTGTAGTTAAGCAGTATGATCACTCGCAGATGGCGGGTGCAATTGTTCTTAGATGCATGCTTGGCTCCTGCCTCGTGAAGAAAGCTGAATTAGAGTCAGTATATTCCTTAGCAGAGTTTATTTGCCACTGTTGAACGTGGAGGAAATGGAGGACTGATGGCAGAGGACACATTTGTTATCGCTAACCTTTTCTGATGGCTTCAGATATCCAGCATGCCTCTGGTCTCTACCTGTTGCCGGTCCTCCATCTACAGCACGTAAACATTGTGCTGTGCTTTCTTCCCCCTTACAGACTCAGTGGAGTCAGATTAGAATGGTCTTTAAGCATCATTATGAGACTGCAGTGGTGGAGATGCACAAGAACAGAGACCACTGTGTGAATTTGAAATAGAAGGGCAAACACAGGCCATAGCAGGAGCCTGAGCAAGTGAAACACCAGAGAGGTAACTAATCATTGCTATCATCATCTCCTCCTGGCGCGCTGCTACAGCATACACGGGGCACTGGGGGGTGGTCATCTCAGATGTCTAAAGCTGCCTGTCACTGCTCTCTCAAAGTCTTCTCCCTTTTGTCTTACTATTATTTATTTACTAGGCCAAATTTATCATTTTTTCCCCAAGAGAGATTCTTTTTCTCTCATTAAAGCTATTTTCTCCTCTAAATCTACTTATTTAATATTTACATGGTAGTAAGGTGGGAGAATCAAAGACATTTATCCAATCCACTGATAAGGAAAGAGATGGGAGGAGACCTTAGCAGCACTTCCTCTTATCCAGAAACAGACCTCCTCTCATTTCAAAAATGTTTTTGATTATAGTTCTGCTGCCATGTAGATAATGCAAAGAGAGGCTTAGACATCTGATACAATTAGAAACTGTGAATTTGAAGCTGAAATCGTAACTACTGCAGCCTTCTGCTGTGTTAACCAAAAAAAGGAATAAACATTCTCCTACATGTTAAGGTGTTCTTAGAGTTAAGTCTTAGCTAGCACCTCTATTGTACATGTCAATGTAACTAGTGTTAGGTATTGAAAGCAGGGGAGGAATTAAGGCAGATGACAGCTAAACAGGTTAAGCTGGGTGATCTCCTTTCTGGTTATACCAGTCTAGAAAGGCACTAGAAAGGTCACTTCAGTTCATACAGCAGTGTGTTCATGCCCTGTGCAAATACATATCTATCTTTACTATCCCTGACATGACACTGCAACAAATCTTTCAGTAATTTGTCACATAGCCCAGTGCTCGATCGAGAAACCAGATAAGTGAGTAAAAAGACACATTGATTTCCACAGGCTTTGGACAAGGTTTCATATGAAGCAGGGAGGGCAGGACAAGGGGGAAGAAAAAGCTTCTGCTTTTTAGTGCCTTGTTTTGCATAAAGAGGGCCAGAGAGATCCGAGTTATTTTGCTGTTTGTTTGGGGTTTTTACTTGTATTGCCTGTCCTCCTTTCTTGGAAAATACCAAGCTATTTGATTCTGCTTTAATTTTCCAACAGAAAAAAACAACAGCAACACAACAAACAAAAAACAAAAAACCAAACTCAAAAAACCAAACCCAACACACTAAAAAAAACCCCAAAACCCTAAAACCACATTGGACACTCGATTACACTACAGAGCTGCTGGCTTGGCTGTGGAGTTCGGACTTTTTACCAAATAGACACTATATACCATACCAACTGGTGTTAAAGTAATGGAGTTCAAACACGGGGGGTGGGGGGGGAAGATGAGCAAAACCAAGTTAACAAAAGTTCAGTATTTAAATCTTCTGTTCTGAGCCCTATTCCATTTATTGGTATATACAATATCTTAAATCTCCTGTGTCATTAATCTTCTAGGGGAAACACAGAGAGAAAATAGAAGACATATGTTTAGGACTCCTTGTGCATAGCCTAAGACTATATGAGTTTAAAGTATTCCAGTCCTACCCACTCCACCCCCCCAACTCAGGACAAGAGTCTTTGGATTTTTAAAGCAGTATCTTCCAGTACTCATAGTCTGTGGTGATTCACCAGCTTTGAAGTATTCTTTTTTTAATCTAAATCCTCATTTTCCACTGACTTATATTCTGAAGTTTCCCTGACCTTTAAACAACTCAGAAAATGGTCTCCAGGGGGTAAGATTTCCATTACATTGAAACATCCTGTGTGCCCCTCCAAGTGCAACACCAAGTAATTGCACAAGTTGTGTTTATCTAATGAGTCATACCCCTTAGAAGGATACCATTGATAGTTCAAATGGACACTACACCAACCTCTCTTTACACACTTCTTCCAAATAACATACAGCAATCAGGTTATTAACAATCTCTAGCTTTGATGTCTCTTTCTTTCATCCTCAAGACCAAACTCATTGAACTGTCATACTAATATAAAATATCAAGTTTTAGTCTCTGTTGCATCAGAACATCATAATTTTTTTAACATAAGATTTCACATCTTTCATCTTTTCACTTCTCACTACCTGCATAATCATCACTTCTGTCTGGTACTAGGTACAACTGATGGGACACTCATGGATGCATGCCGGTAATGTTGAAATCTTTTGGCCGAAACAGAGTAATTTTGGGAAGAAACAACCAGATCAGTCGTTAAGGTTGCAGTCTTGGAACTGAGAAGCTTTGCACAAGCTAAATCACATACGAATCCCTATCAATCTAGTCTCGGTGTGCAAAGAAGAAGAAAAGGCCTATGCCTGAGCCTCTGACAGGATCTAACACCAGTATTATGTTCCAGTTAAGATTTAGGACTGTTCTGTTAGCAGTGCCCAAAAGCCAGCAAGAGATTTCATTTTTCAAGTCATATGAAAAAACAAATCCCACCTCAGAAGTTGCATTTAATTAGAAGGGGTGTGGAAGCATGCAGTGATTAACATGTCTGTGAAATAAACCACTCAAAATATCTGAATACACTAAAATATAGATGAGAATTTATTATTTGCTTCTAGAACAAAGGGTACCTATATTATGGCACCAACTTACCTCAAGCTACTTGTATCATCACAGGCCATGCTAAAATTGATATATGGCCAGATTCTTCCTGGAACATGGATCAGAAACAGACATTATATGCCCTTTTGCTGTAGCCATACTTGGAAATGGTAGAGAGTTATATATTCATAGTCATGGGCCACAGCCTAGAAGCTTAACTGCTGACTGAAGCGGGTGATGGGGCTTAGCTCCATGTGCCTACAAAAGGCAGAAAACCAGAGGAATAGCCAGTATAGCTCTGAAAAAAAGCAGAAACACCAGTCTCTTCGGGGCACAGAATCAATGTGAGGGGCAGACTTGAAAACAGTTTGTTCTGTATTCAGAAACAAAACTATCTACAGTTTCCTGCAAATTTAAAGCAAGGTCATGTGACACAGCTGATTCACAGGAGTTTATTATTCTATCATAAAATAACTCCACCAAGCCTGCCACTTGAGCAATAAAATAAAAACAGTGGTTTTCTAACATTTCTAGTGCCTGGTCCAACTGCAGTTTGCATTCCCAATACCTAGCCAATTGTACTAGCTGCTACCCAGGCTGAAGAGGACAAAGTTCCTCCCCAAGATGAGCACAAACTTTTGGAATACGAGGAGTGAAGTAAATCCAGAGCACAGTTACCTTAGTTTGGTTGTTCTAAATTTTACCTTATATACTTCACAACTGCTACAGAGACTTGCATTTACTGACAGCACTCAATGTGAAGTGAGTGGTGGCTCTTCAGATTATACACTGAGATGTTTTATTCCTCAGTCTCACTACTTCCTTGCTAAAAACTGGGATTTGGCATTATACAATGGTTTATACTGTAAGCCTGAGGGAGGAAAAAAAAACCCATTTTTCTTTCTGTGCTTCAGTTAAAGAAGGAAATAAGTAACATGAACCATGAAAGGACTTTGATCCAGAACTAGGGAATGTAAATGCTTTACAGATGCCAAATAAGGATGTTTCCAAAGAAAAAGAAAACAAAGCATTCTCTGCCCCAACCCCTTTTAATATGCAAACACAGTAACGGAAGGAGAATTTTGTAAGATTTTTATCCATTTTGATTCCATTTCTCCACGAGGTTGTTCTGGTTTTAATAATTACATACCTTCATCAAAATAAACAACTGAATGTTTTGACAGGGTCTTATTGTGTTCCTGAGACAGGAAAAAAAAAATTTCCTTAGATCCTATAGAAACTGGAGAAAAACGGGGAAAAGAGGCAGGAATCTATCCTTCACTGCAACAACGCTGGTAAAATTAGAATGACCTGCCTGACAGCCATATTTGCCTGCATAATGCATCCAAAGAAAACCCACAGCACATACTGACACTGCTGAAGCCCATGCAGAAAGTGCCACAAATAGGATTCATAGTTGATAAAATTTATTTGCATTGGATTTTTGGATAGCACATGACCTTGCTCTGACTTAAAAACATCAGCATGAGTTCATCTTGCACGTTCTTTACCAAAACCCAGCCACTGTGGGTAAGAACTGCTGAGTCTTCAATAAACATACGAAAAAGATCCAACAGATTAAAACAGGAACCATTTCCAACTAAACCCTACTTTCCCTCTAAGAAATGAGGAGTTTGTCCTCTATTTATGCAAGTTGCAACAAGGTATCTGAGAGGAAAATCATGACTCCAAGATCGAGTAACTCTGCTGTGGCCTGCTCAAATGACCTTTAAATGGATTTTTCTTTCACTGCAGTCTTTTAGAGCTTGTACAATGTGAGTATCTACTATAAGGGTTTTTTTAGAATAATGTGAAGTACTCTTTATGTATGCAGAAAACAAAGTTCTTTTGGCATCGTGTATTCCTAAACATGTGTACAATGCTTTGACTTAGCAATGGATGGAATAAATAACGCTCAGCCCATGTGCCTGGTCCCAAGATAAAAATCTATGGATTCAGCCCATACAGATGGGCCCCACACTTGCATGATGGCTCAAGGATATTTGTAAGGTTCTGCAAAAGTGCAGATGTCCTCCTCCTTGATCCTCTTGCAAGATCAGAAGACTGAGTCAATGGCTATGCTTCAAATAATGTCACTATTAACATTTTCACATGTAATCAGAGATACAGCTACAAGAATAAAGCAGGTCAGAAATGAGCTTCTAAGCTTATGGTACAAGCTACCTTGCTCCTCTCTAATTCCCTAAATCCCAGAGCACAGTGCGAATGAAAAAAACACCTTGCTAGTAGAAAAAATCACCATGAAGCAGCCAGTGGTCAGAAAAGCGAGAAGAGTAAGGAGGAGTACGTAATGTCAGACTTACACCTTTGAAGAAACTCTGTGAATATATCAGGATAGAACTTTTTTAATTCTTTTCTTCATATTAAAAACAATTTTATGCTTGTATACTAGTACTAATGATTTAATAATGTGTTAACATCTTAACTCTGCTGTCCAGCCACGGCAGAAGTAATCAGTACTTCAACATGCTACAAATCACACCCCTATCACGCAGCACTTCCTGGCATGTTTTGTGGTTCCTGTAGCACAGGAAAAATGTTTCAGTACAGTATTTCAGCAATCCATGACATTCTGTGTTGACTACACAGGAAAGTAATTTTCCAAACTGTATGTTATGAATTCAGATCCACTTAGGTGGAAGTGGGGAAGAGGAGGACAAAGTCAGAGAGGTAGGAAAAGCTACGCCTATATTACTAGAACATACCTCACTAAACAGCAACATCTTGAACCAGCATGCCAAGTAGGACAGACTGGTTTTAATCATGATGGTCGGCAATTCTGAGCGAGACTCCTTACCAAGTCCTCCACATTACACTGCTCATTCGCTAGTGCCTTAAGACAGCTGACAGCAGGCTGTACTCTTTTTTGCCAGCAGGAGGACACATGGCCCAAGTTCACTGCAGCAACTCAGTTTAGCTGAGCAGAAAAAAAGAAATTCTAAGAAACAAAGCACTTCAAGTAATGTCCAGGACTACTACCTTGATTACGATACCTGGAGTTTTGTTTTGGCTTTAAGCCATAGAAAATGGATGCGACATAACAAGAAAATGATCTGGTTAAAGAGGAAAAACATATGAATGAAACTGTATTAAAATTGAACAGACTAAATATGTTTGAAATAAAAATAATTGCTCACCCTTTGGGGTGTTGAGAGGAACTGAGTGGGGTCAAGGGTTACAACTTTTGTTTATCAATGGAAAAAGCACACATCCCCGAAATAGGGGAAAATAAATAAAAGGACCACACGTGTTCACAGAGATGACTTGCAAGCAATGGTAACAGAAGTATTACAATCAGATACATTTTCATTCCTCTGGGGTTAAAAATTACAATCCATGGCAGCAGAACTGCAGAGGTAGGTAACAAAGAAGCCCCAAGAATCCAAAGAAGAGGTAAAACCTTTTACCGATACATCAGGAAGTTCTCTGATGGTTGAACTGCATAGAAAGTCTCAAAACATCTCCTAAATGGCAGTATCTATATCACATAGACATCCATCACAGCAGTGCTGGCACAAATCCTTACTGGAGGCCTCTTCTCTGACATTGGAGAAAGCTTTGTAAGTCTTGCTTGGAGAGTGATTAAAAATAACCCAATAAAAATGGATGCAATCCAAACAACTAGTGATACAAGATAAAATGCAAATATGGTGGCAGTGGGATTTTGTGGTTTGTTTTTTGTTTGGGGTGGGGGGGTGTTTGTTTTTTAAATCACTGTATTTCTTAAACTACGTGAAAAAGAAGATTTTTGAAGGGTAGGTAACTGTATTACATAGCATTACACCAGCACAAAGGATATGGAGCTGGCAGATGACAAGCTGTCACAAACAGCAGCCTTGCATTTCTAACAAGAGAGTAACCAACACAAGAAAATGTACTAACTCCAAGCAGTTTGTACTGCAGGCCCGCCTGCAATGACTGAAATGCCCAGTAGCTACCTCAAAGCAGAAGAGAAACTGGACATAAAAGAACAAACAATCTCAGGAGCATACCTGCATTTTTTATTTGCATATGGACAGGTAAATGCACATTAATACTGCAAAGTATGCATATTAATACCAGGAAGTTGTCTTCCCATCTTCAGACAGTGATTGAGATGAAGATTCTAATAGCTAAGCCATGTAAAGGCTTATGCAATTACTAACTGTAACTGACTACAAATAATATGCATATGACAGCATTCAGTAATTAAACATCTTTGTTCCTGTAACTCTGAAGGAATGTTCCACAAAAATCTTGCACATAACAATAGAAAACCTCACCTGGGTAGCAATGACTAGCAGTTGAACTAGCCTAGTTGAACACAAAATTGGGCTTGTTCATTCAACTTGGCAAGTCAAGAAGCCCATTCACATCTTTCATATGCAAAAAGCATTGAAAAAGTAAGGTCGAGTTTCTTGGCCAGCTGCTGTCCTAGGCCTATCATACTCTGTGAAGGTGGCTAAACATTTCAAACAGCATCCTGAAGCACAGTATAAGTGCAGAGAAGAAAAACTGTTCTTGGAAATATGCTATCTAATTAAGATAAACCAGGCTCTGAATCAACTGCTTGAAAAAAAGTACACTTTGCCTTAACACCAGCAAGTTGTAGGATGTGTTTACCAATGTGCTAGTTCACATAGGCAAACACACCCATAACAAGCACCTCTAGCCCTAATTTGGACACTAACCACAATGGCCAGTTTCTAGGAGGAAAAGCTTCTCAGCAACCACCTGAGAGTGCTTCTCATATCACACTATGTGACTGAATCTCTTCCCACAGAAAAGAGGACAGCAATAGTGCTTGGGCTGCAGACCCCTATCAGCTGGGGAAGCAGCTTGACTTCCCCAGCCTCACCTGGGCAAAGAGCAAAACCTACCAGATCACCTGCCACTGCAAGAGCCCACAGCTGCAACACAGTTTCCTGGAGCTCTAATAGCAATTATATTTGAATTACTGTGTGGATAACAAGAAGACCCTACAGCTTGTCACTAAGACGTCATGTTCATTATTTTCAAGAGAACAAAAAACAAGCTGATTTGCAAAGTGTGCTGCTTCTAGATTTCTAAGCTTTAAATGAATGCTGTACCTGAAAAAAAAAGGGAAACTGTGTTCAATGATAGCTTGTCATTTTATTTTATGGGCGACTTATGCCAAGTTTAAGTTACCATGGTTACATCCTTTACAATAAATACCATAATAAACAACAGGGAATAAGAAACACTTATGTCCCTGACTTTGTTTATATTTTTTAAAATGTCAGTGTTTTGCTGTTTTAGGGGATTTTTTAAGGTACTGACACAATAATACCAGTATCATGTAAACTCGTAGTAGTACTAGCTGCAATATTAACAACAATACTTGTATGCAGATGAATGTCTAATATATATTGTAGTAAGACAAAAATTTCTGCATGCCCTCACTCGATATTATGTACCTTCCAATCTTGTCAAAATTAACTTAGTGTTACAAAAATCTCTAGCTGTATATCAGCAAAGGTTTTAAGACAAATTTATTCATCAGCCTGCGTTTGTTCTGTGGAAATACAAGATAGGTATTCAGACATATCTGCAAACCAATGTAGAGAATAACTGGTTTTTGTATACATTTAACTTCTACTAATAGAGGAAATACCCTTTTTTGAAGGTCATTTCTTTGGTCTTAAAAAATCAAACCCAAGCCACCTGGTTTTCATTTCCTGACATATCCCTTCTGTCTCAGCTGCACACTGTGCTAAAAACAAAGGCTCCATTCTTTAATTATGAATATCAGACACCTTTAACCTTCATTCTATTGCTAGTGCCTTGGAATGTGAAAAAGCTAGTATACAATATCCTCTTCTATTTAGCTAAAATAGTAAATGGCCAGTTCCATTCGTTTTATGAGCTGGGCTCGAGATCTACAGATCCTTGGAGATTTGGACTTTGACAAAAATGTATGGCTCTCACAGCAAAAAAAAAAAAAAAATCACTGTATTTAAACATAGTTCCGTTCTACTGTTTTGTATGACTGGCAGGGATTGAAGGTCACTATTTCTAAAGTTACCTAAGAAGAGGCTTGAAATAAGTCTCCTCAGATCCTTATCACCCTACAGTCGCTAACAGCCATCACATCTGGTCTCAATCAAAAGCCAACAATGAACAACTGAAAGCCAAAGCCTTGTATCACCTATAGTAAAGAACTGGTTCAGAGTATGAGGACCATTGGAAGATGAGGACCATTCTTCTGTGAGAAACACAAGCTGTCAGAGAAAATGGGCAGGGGGGGGAAGATTTGTACATCTCATTGAATAGGTTTATTAGCCATCTCAGTGCAGAAAATGATTGCTAAAAAAAAGAGGAGTATTTAACTATCAATAGAAAGCAACACTTAGATACTATGGTGGCCAAAATGTCTCCAACTCGTGAAAGGAAGAAGAGATTCAGAGTGAATAAACAAGTGGATTTAGACCCCGGACAAGACCTTGAAAACAAACAAACAAATCTCTCTTCATCAAGACAAGCAGGCTTTCAGAAAACCTGAAACTAATTGCAATTTCTATTGAGAGGGCACACAGTAATTGGCTTGAGACCAATCAGATACAGCCTTGGGATAAACAGATCAAGTCCATTAATTTACTCCCTCATTTACTCAGAATCCATAAAACATTTGTTGCTGTTTTGCCTGAAAATAAAACAACTTATGAATAACTTCCAGAGCATTTGTCTGGAACTTGTGTTAGAAGTGACTGCATGTACCAGACTAAAGATGATGCATTCACCCAGGGGCGCACTGGTGCTCTTTACCAGTCTTCTGGAAGCCTTAACAAGCCCCACAACGGTTTAACGTAGTACAGTTAGGAGGGGAGCATGAGAAAGGCTGCAGTTTAAACCATGCAGGCCAGAGGGAAAGCCAGCACTGGAAGCTGGGGCAGCAGAAATCAACTTCAGCTACTACTGGTGGGACTCAAGGCTCTCCCACATGCAGCACCATGTTCATGTACAGCTTTATACTTTGGATCACAGAGTCACATTTACCTCTTTCCTTTTTTATCAACTGGCAAAGAGTCAGATTCTGCAGTTGGTTCACAGATGTACACTAAATAACAGGCAATCACTTTACTCACACATCAACACTTCCCACACTTAGTGAAGAGCTACAAATTTGAAAGCTGTTTCCAATCCCACCCCAGTCTATTAGTAACAAGAGTATTCATTTCAGCAGCTTAAATAGAGGGAAAATACGTTGCTTATCTTGCAGAAAAGAAGTGTAGAATAATTAGTGTGATGCAATGCTGTCTGAAACTTGATTTCACAACAGTCATTGCACCAAAAGGTTCAGGAACATGCCCTTAAGAGATAAACCTGTGAAAAAGCAACAAAAACCCCCCAACCTTGCACCATGCAATCTCTGGGAATCACATGGATGTAAAATTGGTTAGGAAAACACTTTGGTTTGGTTTGTCCATAATGCTAGTGAATGTATGTCACAGTGGTAACAAACATTCTTAAGGTTTCCTAGCATCTACTGTCAAGATCATTCTGTTTATTACAACCATAGCAAGCTCCAACCTTTCTTAGTATGTTAGAAGCTACTTCAAAATGAACCATTTTTCAGAGAGCAGAATTCCTTCATTGACAACAGCAAAACATTGGAAGCCTGTTTTGCTCATTTTTAATAACTCTTGCATGCAATTTTACTTAAAAGCCATCACATTCATACTTTGCTACATAATTCTTTGAAACTATGTCCAAAAAAACCACAAAACTTTATGCTGGGCACCAAACTTCTCTTCTTGTGGAAAAAACTGACACTCTTTAAATGATCTCAGGGTCTCTGAAAAAAGGTAAATTAAAGTTTACATCTGTAACGACAATTGGTAATGTATTTCAGGGTTATTTGCAAACCTTTATTTACTAACTTGAACTCCTCAACTCTGCCTCAAACAGGAACTCGGGTTTGAAGTTCTGCTGTGCTTTGGAATAGTCTTTCCAATGTTCCCTCGAAGTACACACAAAACAACATCAGAAAAATCTAGCATTTCAGTAACCTTCTGACATTCTGCTTCCTTGTCAAGCTTTGACACCTTGACAAGTTCCATCTGCCTCCCACAATGACTACTATAGGATTCAAAAACTTCTCCACTTTATTTGGCAAAGGAGCTGCCCAGGTAGCTCAAGCTGAGCAAGTAAGACTGATATCAACCTCCCTGGTATAGCTATCTGTGCATACTGTACTCCTTAGTATTCTACACAAAAATTTAGTATTCTTCAATTCTTCTCCCCCTGTACCTGGCATGTTCCAGCCTGAACAGTGGAAGTGGAGTAAGAATTTCCAAACAGTGACATTCATGCATCGAGGAGCTGCTGCAGTTGCAAGTACAACAGAGCAGAGATAATCTCTCTTCAACGTTCCCACTTCCACATGAGCTTTTCAACCCTGCTTGTCTTGGCACAGGCACAGGAGGGCATGTATACGTTTCAGTGCACAGAATGAGAGGCAAATTAGATAGATGCCATGGAAAAACAAGGTATAAGTGGGTACTATAGAACAGAACAGTAGGAGTGAAGGGGGTATAGTTGTGTGAAATTGTATCAGAAGACACAGTTGTAGAATCAAGAGAATCCAAGTGCAAGTGAATATAAAATGAAGGAAGCACTAGATTATTATCTTTTGCTACTCATAAAGTAGCTCAGACAAATTACAAAGAAAAAATTCTCCCAATCTTTTAAGATTAGCATACATTAAGAATAACTGCTAATCTTGGATAATTCTAGCCCAATCAGCTCCAGATGTGAAGAGGCATGCTTTGATGAAGTTTAGACTCTAAGGAAATCTATGTATACACAACTGTTGCATCTTTTTTTTCGTTAAAATGGCACACACCCAAAAAAATCAGTTACAATCAAAAACTACATTAAATTGTAAAATCTAATATTCTTGACTAAGAAAAGCCCAGTGCAGTACTGCTTAGGCACTCTTAACTCACCGTCCCTTTCCAATTCCATCACTAATGGATTTTAAAAATACATACAAATGCCACGTGCTTTTTTTTCCTATAGGCCCACTTTGTTCCCTTTACAAATAAATCTAACTACAGAAGTTGAGACTCTGGACAGAGTTTATACTTACATCATCATTTACCAAACACTACACCATAATTCTATAGTAAGGAAAAACTTCCCAGTTGCTAAGCTCTGGCATGCCTCCCATTTTACAAACACCTTTCCTTCACTTAACCTCATCTATTTTTCTATTAATGGCACAATTACTTATTCACTGATGGAATTTAAATAGCAGTAACACAATCTTTCAATTCATTTAAGAACTTTGCCATTTGTTGCGCAGAATCAGAAATCTGCAGATGAGCAGCAGCCACAACCTCATACTATCACTTTCCCATTCATTAATGATTTTAATTTGTACTGGAAAAGAACCATGTCTGTCTACTAATGGTCAGATGTCATACCAGTTTATCTAGACAGTTACTTCCTTCCCCAAATCCTTTTGCCTTTGAGCAGAACAAAAATAGAAGTCAGTATTCTTAGATATTGTCCTCTTAATCTGCCAATGCCAAATAAAACTTGGTATGGTTGCTAAATAACATAGGCAAATTTCTTTTAAGATCTACTGTAAGCTCCTGGAAAGTCTCATCAAACAGATCCACAAAAGTCTCAGGAAGGAAAGAAAAAAAAAGCCTACTGATGACACTGGATTAAAAAAAAAAGGACAAATGTGCTTTGATACTGCTCTTTCAAACCCGCTCTCATAGCACACGCTCAGTATAGCAAAAACTCCAAAGATGGAACACCACAGTTTTACGTGCAACTGTTTCAAACAGACCCTTCCCCTTTCCCTCATTCTCAGGAAGGAAGAAAAACGGTTTGTCTCTTCCTCAAAAAGATTTATGAAAAGACTTTTGAGAATTAAAGTGATAAGCTTGAAACAACATCAACAAGCTCTATCTAATTTGAAATTTTTTACAATTTGACTTTTGCTAAGATGCATCTAGAAGTCTTGAGCCACCATCCATTCCTACCTGTTCCAGAGCTTTCTTTTAGCTAGCCTCTCAAAACTCAGTGTTTTTTTCAATCCTTCATCCTCTCTACTGGCACTTGTTTGGCTCTATCTTGCAGAACTACTGAAGAAATGATGGCAGACCATCTGTAATACAAATGGTATTATTAAGTGAGAAAGCACTAGACATGGACTAGACACACACATTACTCTCTGAGAAAATAGTTCAACAACAGACTTCAAGAAGTTCCATCTGTCTTCACCAAAATAAAGCAAACTGCTGAAAAAAGTCACTTTAAAAATTTCCTCACAAGTTAGTACCTTCATAAACAAACGAGCCCCAAGTTATTGTCATACCACCCCAAGCCTCTACACACCACCTTAGGACTTGTATGTAGGGCTGAATTTTCTTTTATATGTCAACAGCTAAATAATCTCATATCTACACACAACAGCAGAGAGAAGTCTGCTAACAACACAGCACTGAATTTGGCAAGATGGAACTTAAATCAACGTGAATCAAGAACTCTCAGCACTCATGTCTGATAGCCAACTACTACCTTTTGTTATCTTGTAACATATAATAATGTGTAATTCTACCAGAATTATTTAACATTGTGGTTTATGTGGTTTGTTGTCAGATATCAAAAATCTTCTTCCTTCTCAGTACATGCACAGAAGGAAAAAAGCAAATGAGGAAAGAAAATGCTTTCCTTGCCTTAAGTTGAAGCATTTCTTCAACTTAAGTGTCAAACACACTTCCTCGAAACTGCCTCACCTCAGGTGCTGGGGACATTACATTCATAGCTCTTTACAGGAATTACAGCACAGCCTGTAAATATTGTTTGGTCTTTATACAGCCATACATGCTAAAAGACATGCTGAATGTGACCAACAGGCATAATTTGTGCAACTGATTTGACATGCACCACTTACAAGAGACTGCTTAGCCTCTGGAATTTAACAAGCTAATCCATCCCCACAATCAGGACACTCAGCAACTTAACACCTTTTCCATGCAAACAAACTACCACTACTACTACCTTCAGCCAGATTAAACCCATATTATTGCATGACAAAGATACACACAGTAACTACAGTTTGTAGGTTTTTCTTATTTATTCAAAAACTAGGGGATGACAAAAAGGGTTTAAAATGTTTTATGCCACCTACTACACAAACAAATACTTAATCCAAAGTGACTTGTTTTACAAGCTCCCCTGTCCAAAAAACACGCACAAAATAGTTTTTATACACAAATGTTTATTTCTCAAACAAACTTCCCCTTTAAACACAAGGAATGAAATCTAAATCTTCATAAAGATGAATCCAAAACGAAATCCCTCCAGTAAATTATAATCACTGTTTTCTTGGTCACTACTGGCTTTAACTGTTTAACATCAAAAAACAAGGACATATTTAAAAAATCATGCTACTGGATTCCTAGCTCTGCCTCTGACCAGCTCTATACTGATCAACAATATTTTAAAATTTTATATCATCAAATCTGAAGCATTGTATTGAAGAACAGCTGTGCATTAGACACAAACAACTGAACAAGAAGATTATAAGATGTAATCGAGTTCATAACGAATATAGGTGTTCTTATCATCATTATAGATTCTTGGATAATGTGCTATCAGAGCATCCTGTGATCCGATGTAGATTGAATTATAGATCTTCCAATAAACGTCTCTGACTTTTCTGGCAGGGTGAAACAAACCCTAGAAAACAGAATGGAACAGAATTTATTAAAAGCTCAAGATCTAAGTGTCTGGTTTTTAATTTAATCAAGTTTTGCAAAATAAACATTTTAAAAAAGCAGTTATAGTTTCTAACATCACTTATAACAAAGATGGTACACCAAATTTTAGTCACTATCTAAATTAGCACTGTGTAACAGTCAGATTTTTTTTAATCTTTCTTTTCTGCAGGGAGAAACTCCACTGAAAGCATTTCTAATTTTGTATTCTTTTAAAATAAAAAAATAAAACCTGCTACATATTTGGTTGGAATTGAGTCCTATCTCTGGCTCTGCTAACTGTGATTTGTGCAGAGCACACCAGACAGGAATATATAAGGTAAACTATTATTAAACCTAAAAAAACCCAGCAGAATAGGAAACCTCTAGAAAAACGTTCTGTACAATAAGAATATACAAAAGTATTTGCAAAAAATAACACACGGTGCAAGAAACTACTTTCACCTTTCTACCAATGACTATTTTTATGCTGAGGTCCCCCCACATTTAAAAAAAAGTGAAATTCCATATCTGCAAATCATTAATAAAATGCTGACACATTGATCTATAATTCATTTATCCCTCCTTCCCATCTGTTATATGAGTTTAGATTCTATAGCAAACACATTGAGAACTGTTATGTGCAATTACGCAGAAAAAAGAGCCTTCAGATTTTACCACCACATGCACATTTACCAAAACTGAACTGACCAGTATTGATGTAATGGTATAAATTCTGATCAAAGCACTGTTTCCTAGTGCTTCACTCTTACACCACTTTAAATGTCTTACTGTTTTTCTTGGCTAATGACAAATCATAGAATGCTAGGGATTGGAAGGGACCTTCCTCTAGTCTAACTCCCCTTGCAGAAGCAACTCCATCTAGATCAGGTCACACAGGAACATGTCCAGGTGGGTCTTGAAGACCTCCAAGGAAGGAGATTCCACATCCTCCCTGGGCAGCCTGTGCCACTGCTCCGTCACCCTCACAGTGAAATAGTTTTTTCTTATGTTTAAATAGGACTTTTTGTGTTCCAGCTTCTTTGCATTACTCCTTGTCCTGCCACTAGATACAACAGAAAAAAGGGATGTTCCAACTCCACTGACATCCACCATTTAGATATTTGTAAATACTAATGAGATCCACCCCCCTCAGTCTCCTCTTCTCTAGACTAAACAGCCTCAGTTCCTGCAGCCCTTCCTAATAAGGAAAATGTTCCAGTCCCCTCATTATCTTAGTGGCCCTGCGCTGGACTCCCTCCAGAAGTTCCTGTCCCTCCTGAGCCAGGGAGCCCAGAAATGGACACATATCATGTTGATTTAATGGTAAGCCTATCCTTAATGTCTATTCATCTCACCTGTTATTTGTTCTCATAACCCCTTGCACAGTTAATTGCCTAGTCATTAGTAAATGTCCTCAAAATTTGCGAGATGCTTTCATTTTATAAGTCACAGTGCCAGGCTATTTTAGTCAATTCATATCTTAGATTACCTGCTACTTCTAGGCAAGTTTCTCAATGTAATCAGCTATCTCACAATACAAAAATCTCTGTTTACTGTATATTTCAATCCCCAAATTCCTTGGTACAGAATGGCAAGTTTAGAGTACTTTTTAGAGACAAAAAGCCACACTGTTTTTCTTTGCTAGAAATCATCTTCAATTGACATCTTGTCTCCTGGAAGGAAGTCCTGCCTGATAATTGCTGTCTCTGCTATTCCAGCATACACAAGGACATACCTGTAAACAATACTGTAACATTCTGCAGGGACCAATAGCAACTCTGAGGCCCTCCAGAGCCCCCATAACTGCCTGAATGACATGAGGAGAGGTTTCAAACACATTAGGCCATACATAGTTTAACAAATGATTAAGAGAATCTTCACAGCCAAACCCATAAACACCAAGAGACATGTGTTGCACCACGGCACTGGCTGTTTGTCTGTGTACAAGATCCCTGCAAAGAGAAAAACAGTCTTTTAATAAATTATGCTTAGAAACAACAAGATTGGAAAAGCACAGTTTGTCTTTCCAATAACATTTTTTTGGAAAGCACAGATATTTACTGACAGTAAGAGTCAGAGTAACAAAAATCAGTAAGTTGAAAAAACCCAAGTTTTCTGATAAATTGCTACACTCTAATTCTGCAGCAAAACTACCAACAGAAATTATTAAAAGCAGTTTGAATATAAGAAAACTTGACTCGGGATACTTTTATCATTTTAATCTTAAAAATTATTAGTAAAATAGAAGCATATAACCTCAATTATTTGCAGACAATAACTTCCAAATTATGCTTATCACTTAACATTTTCAACAAACTACAACAATATGCATATTTGCTACCATTAAGACATAGTTATATATTTAAAATATACGACTATGGATAACAGCACCACAGATAGAAGGGTACTCACCTGTCCATTAAAGCATCTTCAAGCAATGGTGTAACAGCATAAATGTAATCCTTTCCCATCTCTCCAATGTATTCAAACAGGAAAGAAAGAGATTTTAACACACCATTCTGGACATTCAGTTCTGGAACTCTGTATTCATTCATGAGTGCAGGAAGCACTGTGAAAGGTGAGCATGTTTCAGCTACAATAGCAATTGCTACTGTAGTACATACTCTGTTCTGCCTTTCCTGCACTTTCAAGTTATTTAGCAACGTGGCCAATACATCATGAGGTCTGGAAGAGAAAACGTGCATCCATGTCAACAGATTCAGGGAGCATTTGGATAAAATTAGTTTAGTTTCAAACAGCAAGTGCTAGAAAACTATGGCTTAGCCCCTAAAAAAAAAAATCAGATAACTGAGAAACCACATAAACTGTAAAATCAGCTTAAGCAACTTTATGATCTTATTTTCATAACCAACATTTTTTACTTTCTCCAGACTTTTGTTGTACTTTCTGTTCTATCTACATGAACTCTAGACAGCAGTAACCTCCTCACTATTACCCCATTTTCACTGGTTACTACTAACTTGTATAAAACTATATACACTGACAGAGACAAGCAACATCCTGTATAGATAAGCGCAGTTACAATATTCCTTGCTTGCTGTATCTGCATTAATGCAGAAGCATGTAATTGGTCACTTATTTCTTACTTAGCAATATGCGTAAAGATGGGAATTGTGCTTCATTCTACAGTTTGCCGATTTGAGGTATCCCCTCAGTGGCAAAAAAATTCCTTGGCAAATCAATAAATATTGATTTGGGGAAAAATAAGAGTGAGATTAAATAGTTAAAGGACAGTTTATGAAAGAACACATAGCAGGTCAGAATGCATATCACAGTATCAAAAACTCACAAGATAAACAGCTTACTACCAAATTAAGAGTCTAGCTTCACCAGTGTACAAATTCAGTTCAAAAGTGCAGCATCCTATGTTAATGAAGAACAGGTAACTGTATTATTCTACAAAATGAGTAATATCGAGTTTACACATCTGACATATTAAACGGAGAGAAGTTTGAGTATTTCTCACCACACAATCATCACTATGTTAGGTGCTGAGTAGAAGCAGATAAGCATTAAACCAACTTACCCAATGGCTTTTGCAATATAACCAAAAGTGTTCACTGTGGCTCTTCGGATAGCTTTCTTATGAGCTTTTAATAATTCAAGCAGTTCAAAGCAGATCCTCATCCACTCTCTTGCAGAAACATATTCTGCACCTCTGAAAGGGAACAAAGTGAATTACTCCCTCAGTGATGTTAAAATTTTTTTTTTAAAAAAAGAACCCACCACATAAATTGGAGCACATATCCCTCAGCAGAGGGATATTGCTTAAGCAATTTCCTTAATTAGGTATCTGTTAAGTTACATCTTCACTCATTAACAGTGTACTCAAGCTGTACTATGTTGCGTGAATTTTAAGTCTCCATAGATGGACAAAATACTTACAAAGTGTTTGCACAATAATTACAACACGTCCAACAGGCTGTATGCTAAATATCTTATCTCAAGCTTTATACACAATTTAAGAAATATCAAGAGATATGACAATAAACACCCAGATGCCAAACCTGATACTCAACTTCAGCTTTTGCTACAATACTTGCCTGCACAGAGGGTCAAGTATTTTATCATGAGTCAGCTTACCGGTCTGCAATGCGCCCAACAAGATCGATACAATTTTCCTGTACTTTCTCATGTCTGTTCTTCAAAATAGGTGTAAGTCGTGGCAGCAGATCTTTGATTGGTGGTGTCATCTTGTGCATACCTATGGAGTGCAAAGAAGTATACTTAATTTTCTAATGCCTTTCCATTTTCCTCTTGAAGAGGCACTTAATCAATACACTACATACCTATAACATTCACAATAGCCTTAAGTGCACCGAGTATGCTGCCCAGTACTTCAGGATATTCTTCACCCAGGTACTCATACAGCACAACACCCAAGTGTCCCATCAGTTTTTCCTACAACCAAGTAAAAAGATTTACAAGTTATTTTTTCCCCTCATTATTATAACCTACTACAGCAAATTTGGAAGGAGAAGTCAATACAATACCTCTTGACAAGTCTTCATGACAACTGCGGTACGAGAAATCAGGTCAGCAGCCTGCTGCCTAACTTTAGCTGATTTGTTGTTCAAACGCCACAAAACTGTACCACAGATTTGTGGCAAGTAGGGTTTAACTCT
This sequence comes from Colius striatus, assembly GCF_028858725.1. NCBI lineage: Eukaryota > Metazoa > Chordata > Aves > Coliiformes > Coliidae > Colius > Colius striatus. Next base: position 32,787,002 of record NC_084767.1, read on the forward strand.
CTTGCCTAGAGCATTAACCACTGTGCCAAAACCATTCAGCATCACAGAATCCTGAGGGTAAAAACCACAAAGGAAAATCAAACCAACTGTAACATCACATTTCACTTAAACCTGGCATCATCTGAAACTGCAATTGTAATGCTAACATTCCAGAGCTTGTTTCTGGGTTTCATTGATTCGAGCATTGACAACTAAAAATTGATTCTAAAAATCTAGCTTAGAAGCATACATTTCTGCATCACTAACAGTAAGCCAGCTTACAACTAAACCAAACCCAAACCAATACTAAATACCCTCGGCCATACCTCTGTGGTCTGTTCCTGAAAGGCATACAAGATGCCATCAATAAGTTGTTCTTCCAGTTTATGATCAATATCTGCTGCTCCCAGATTTCCCATTATCTTCTCAATTGTTTCCATGACCATTTTTCTGTACTGTTCGGCCTCATCTTTCAGATCATCCACAATTCTAGAAATAATTTCTGCTGCTCCAACTTTATTTGCCAGCTCCACAGTTGTATCAACCAACTGAAATATACAAATGTTAAGTGAGCAAGCATTGTCAAAATACTACTTTCTACATCTTGAAAATAAATGTCCCTAGACTGAAGAGGACAAAACAGCATCATGCATGTGAAGTTCACGATGAACAACTGGTTTTATGTTTAGAAATCATCCAAAGTTTTAAACAAACAGGATGAGCAAGCCCAACGTACATAAACTCATATTCACACATGTAAAATGACTTAATGGCCTCCTGAGACACTATGAATCTTCTAGCTATGCAACTTCTAAATCATTAGTCCAAACAGAATTCAGCTACAGGACTTGGGACAAAATTAAGCATCTGGCCTGAATGAACATTTTTCTGTGGATTTTGTTCTACGGTAAGTAATTTTCCAACTGAACAAATCAAAATACCTGTCTGTAGTTTCTTCTGTCCAATGCCATTCTATGTTGCCAGAAGTGTTTGAAAAAAGGTGGTAAGATTTCTGTTTTGATGTAATTTGCTTCAACACCATCCGTACCACAACACTGCTTTACCACCTGATGGGAAATAAAAATACAACTTTCATTCTGTGCAGGGTTTCGGATTCCAGGAGGCAGAGGGGTGGAATCTTTCCTTTTTGTTTTAAGAGAAAGAAAAGCATACATATTCTATATTAATGCTATGCCATCAATTTGACATACCTTCAACACAATTTTTTTCATCTCTTCATCAGGAGACTGGAACTCTCTGATAAGGATTAGCATGACTTCTCTGGTATAATAGTTTGCATATTCAGCATCCATGAGTGGAATCAGGTAACCAATAGCCTTCAAAAACGCAGCCAAACCCTATTTAAATGCAGAAACGTGTCTCTGGTGAGTTACAGAAGACATGCTTTCACTTCAGTTCAAACTAAAGGAAGTATTTCAAACATACCTTTCCTCTGTGTTGACGTATACCCTTCCATAAAGGCTTCAGAACAGAATCAAATGACTCAATACCATAGGGAGTAGCTGCCTCAGCCAAAGCAGCAATAGCCAAAGCACTGATTGTGCGAACCTTCTGCTGCTCATCCACCAGACCTGCAAGAGAATAGCATTTAGTACCACTTCTTGTACTTCTTGTGACTTAAGATAAAAATAGCAAAAACAAAGGGGTAGTATAAAAGGGATTCATTATTCAGAAAACTGAACCACTATTCCTCTTCAGAGTCAGATGAACTATTTCTTGGTGTCAAAAGAACACACAAAACAAGGACCTTACTATAACTGTCTCACTGGAATACAAAAAAAATTTCCAAACAAAATATTTGCCACAGAAAGTAGAACTTACCATGCTCAATAATTTCAACCAAGCTCCTGAGATGAGGCAAGATAGCACAACCCATAAGAATAGCAATCTGCTGTACGATCTTGATGCCAGTATGCCTAGCCTGCCAGGATTTTTTGCTTTTACAGACAGCTTTCAAGAAGGGTAACAGAGAAGGAATGCCCAAAGCAGAGGCAACAACAGCAAAGGCTCGAGCTGTTGTATTTCGGACATATTCATCCATATTGTCAATATCAGGTCGCATGGTGGAGATCATTGTTGCCAAACCAGCAGCCTGAAGGAAAAACATATGAAACGTGCCAATTGGATTTATGAACAGCACAGTTGATTTCTGTCACGCCTATGAACATGCAGTTACATATAAGAAAACTCAATGCCGTAATGAAGGATGGAACCTTACCTTAGCCAAGTTTGAAATAATTTCTCTGCCTTCCACTCTAGCATAGTAGTCTTCATCAATCAGCAGTGGTTCAATGACAACAAGGATCTGAAAAAGATGAACAAATTAATACTTCCTTTCATTAACACTTTTCACAGTATTTCTGGCCCTACTAGATTCCATGAAACAGAGATGATGGATCCATGGATCCAAGCTTAAAGCTTTATGATGACCAGAAACAATTTAAATCTTTATGTTCTTTTTACAGTTCTTTCTCTCTAAAGACTCTGGTCTGGAGATACTACCTAGACCATCATGCCTTAATATTATGAAGTATTATTGATCCCACTACAAAAACTTAAAGTTTGGCTTAACAAGAAATATGAAAACCAATTATGTTAAAAAAACACAGTATCATCCTCTTCTGATACGCAAGTAAAATATACTTTTCCCAGTAAAGATATGAAAAAGCAAATAAATAATGACTTAGTAAACTGCAACAGACCTTGTGTACGTATGGTCGGACCAAGTCATCTAGCTTGTAAAGAATTCTGTCAATGACTTTGACAAGCAAGTGACGTTCCTGATCTTCAAGTGTTGGTGACATCAGCAGAGGCAGAATCTGATTAAACAACGGCCCTGCTCCAAATTCCCGAGCTTTATCAGTAATTTGTCGCAACGCAGCCTAAAGGAAACCAAAGTCTATCAGTTAACAAAATGACACTGAACAATTACAATACAGATAGATGTTATCAAACTTAAAATGTAATTTGTGGTAACCACAAGCTTGAAAATACTTCCTCCTACCACTGCAAAACTCTTGTTTCTAATAATTTGATGCTAATCTGTTTAAAAACAAACTCATTAAGAGAAACACTCTTATGTTAGCTCAATTTTCAGGAAAAGCATGTTCCTGGTCTACTATAGAGTAGAACCATCTGAAAAGTAGCTTACACAAAACTTCCTTGCATCTAATAATTAAAGTGTAAAAAGCAAAATCCAGAAAATTACAAAGCCCTGTAAGCAAAAAGCACTATAAATCTAGTTGCTCACAATTGTAAAAAAAAAAATAGATAAATCATATACTATTTAGTTACTGTACAAAGATCTGAAATACTACATTACATTGCATGACAAATAAAAGGTCACACAGATATAGAAGATGAAGGAAGCACTAAGCAGATATCAAAGTTTAGGAGATTATCTTAAAGAAACCCCCATGGACAACTGAAACTAGACCCAAAACCAAATGCGTATTTTTTTTAAAATGAAGTTACATAAACGCATGTGACAATTTATCTTACCTTTCTCATAGGAGGTGTGCCGTTCTTTATTTTCAGAAGTAACTTCATTATTTTTCTCTCCTTCTGTTCTTCTGGACTTAAAGTTGATTCATCAACATCAACCTACAAACAATAACAGACAAATAAGTAGGCATCACTGCACATTCAAAAGAAATCAGGAAACTTTAATCACCACAAGTGAAATCTCATTTACCAGCAGTTTATCAAAGTATTGGATATCATCTGGTTTTAGGAATGGAAGATTGCCAGATGGTTGGTCATTAACGCTCTTCATAGTCCGGTCTTCAGTCTGCATGTGGAATCCAGTCATACCACCCAAAGGTGTTGGAGTTGCTGTCAGCTTGCGAGCTGGAGTGCGAATAGGTACGTAACCAGCTGGTGGGGGAAGAACCTACAGAACAAAGAACAAAACATATCTTATCCTGTCAGATGTAAAAAGAGGAAGGCATCAAATACAAAACATCACTGAACTTCTACCTTCCATTTTATTTGTTTGGGGATTGATGTGAGTGTTATTGCATATATTAGATCCCATGTTCACAGCAGTACAAACAAATCCACCATGACAGTTTGTATTCATGCTTATCTTGCATTGAGAATATTTCAGAAGGCGGCTCACTTCCACTGCTGAGAGCATGAATCATAAACTTTGAAGTCTCTTCACAAAGTAGTAAAGAAGCACTTTATAAAATATGCTTTATCAACACAGCATATTTGCTGACTTAGAATTTATGGCTCTTCTGTATTTTTTTATGTTTGGTCTTAATATCTTTATCAGCCCACTCAGAGCTCATTTGTGGCCTTGACAGACAATCCCAACACTGAGAACCAGAACAATGATATGTCTTTCAGATCACATTTAGTTATCCCTTTCTAATGGATTTACAATAAATCAGTAACCAAATCAAACAAATGTCTATTATCAAAAATCAATACTTCGGGTGAAACATTCTACTTCTAGGAAAACTTGATTTAAAAAAAAATTAATTTAACAGTTATCTCTTGAGGATAAAAAAAACCACCAAACAAAACCATCATGATCTGCTGTGTTTTAATCTGGGTGAACTACCTTATATCCTTCTGGAAACATAGCATCTAATTCTTCATCAGAAAGTGGTCTGTTTCTCTCATCAATTTCCCTCTCCCAACGCCAAGCCTGCAGTTGTTCAGGAGTCATGCTCATTATATGACCTATATTCAATTTTTTAAAAAAATAAAATAAACAAAAAAAGCATTAAAACAAGAACCTCTGTATGCAGAAGGAGATGACTTGCTTACTTAACCTTTACGTGCTCTCAAGTCAAAGCTTCCCTAGCACTTGAAATCTGTAGCCAGTAAGATATCAAACTTTTAAGGAACCTTTCATCAATTTTTTATCAACTAAATTGAACAGGAACAGACATATAACCTTCGTCTTGATTTTCCTCCAGAACTGAGTTGCTGTGGCCATTACAAATGATAAACTGAGCATATATTGACTGCATTCACACAGGTACGAGAACATGCTAGGCAGAAGTGCATTCAGAAATACAATATTAAATGTAAATGCTTCATTTCCATGGAAGTAAGGAAAGCCTTAGAGACTGGACTGGCCTTACCTGGTGTAGGGGTTGCCATGTTCATAGCTGGTGTACCAATGGGTGTCTTGCCAGGTGTCAGAACAGGAGTGCTGCCACCCATTTGGCTGGCAGGTGTTTCATCCCATCGTGACTTTCTCTTACTTGCTCCTGGTGTTGGTGTTTCACCAATGGAGTCACCACCTCTATCTGTACGAGGCGTCTCAGCCCATCCACTGCCATGTCCCGGAGTATCTAAGCAAAAACAAAATGATTTTTACAGAAACTTGAACAAGTCAATATGGCTGCACAGGTATCAAACAGACAAACATATTAGGCAACAAAAGACTACTTTGGTGAAAATTGAAAAAACATAGGCACTATACTAAAAGCACCCAACAGAGAACTTCATTTTACAAAAAAAAAAAAAAAGCATGTAATCTTCTTGCTGAATCTTAACATAAATAGATAAAATTCTAAAAAAACAGATAATCTAGAAATCAGACAAAGTACTCCACATACTCCCTTGACAAAAGTGTAAAGGAACAATGTGGTTTTACTGCTCTCTGATACATGAGGCCAATTCAAATCAGGCAGGTGAGAAAACACTTCCAAAACTTGTTCTGATGCTAATCGCTTAAAAAAAACCCAAAACCAGTTCAAATACAACACACAAATACACACAAACGTATCACAAAACGTATCACAAAAAGCAATGGAATGTGTGCTCCTTTACTATGCCCTTTACACCTTAAAGTCCTATCCTGCAGTTGTCACTAGATACAGCACAAAACTTTGATCCAATTTTTGAGTGCAGGTGCTTTCTCAGCTGTGAGTTAGGCTAACAAGCAGAACTCAAAGCTTCAAACTCAGACAAAGACATCACACTAACCACTAGATGTCAGAATAGAATTATTTCTTGCTTGATTTCTGGCACTACTACTTGAGGTGAAAAAAATCCAACACTATTAACCATTAAAAACTTAGGCCCTTTCCAGCTCGCCATAAATACCTCTTTCTGTTTTAGGTGTTTCATCCCATCGATTTTTGCGTGCACTGGAAGTGGCACCTCCATGGCCTGGTGTGGCATGCCCCGGGGTGTCCCGTCCGGGTGTTGCAGCTCCTGCTGGTGTGTGACTGGGAGTTGGATCCCATATCTTGGAGCCTGGGGTAGCACCAGGAGTTTCACTGCCCTTTGCACGACCTGGAGTTTCATCCCATCGCAGAGATGGTGTATGTCCAGGAGTCTGTGCAAGACAAAACCAGAAGTATTAATCTCTCTTATCTTATTAATCTCACTTCTCTTATTAATCTCACTGCTAGGTATTCCGGGTTTTGGTATATTTATTAAGAAGCTTCTGGAATTCAAGAGGATTAGCATTAATAATATCTTCTGTAGATAAGATGACAAACATTAAGATTCCTACCTCTGCTTGATCCCAACTGGATAATTTTTTAGGTGTAGCACCAGGAGTCTGATCAGCTGTCTGATCCCAACGCCGTTTGCGTTTTGAAGGTGGCTGAGATGCAGCTCCGTTGACAACTTTAAGCTCTCCAGCTTTAGCTTTTTCAGCTAGTTGTTGCCTAATTTCTCTCTGTTCAAGGGCACAAAAAGACAAACAGATTTCTTAAGACTGTCTCTTCAGACTATACAGATGAAAAGGTATCTTTAAAGGGGTTTTTTATGCTTTTTTTGTGGTTTTGCCCAAATAACACACAATTAGCTACTGTTTTAATCTTAAGTTCATTCTTGTTTCAAATTCTTCTATAGTAACAGAGCAGCTATGTGTTTGGAGGGGCTGTTTTTAAATTGATTTCTTATGAAAGCCATTATTACAACAAATTCAAAATACATGAAGAATTCTGAGTGCTATGAGTTTATGTCGCCTATATGTATACCCTAAAATCATTACACACCTGCTTCAAACAAGTTCCACAAGTTAAAAATTAAGAAGTGGATGAGTTAGAAAATATGTTCATGTGAGTTATATCCAATGACATAAAACAGTCCTGAAATTCTTCTTTAAAATTCTGAGATGACACTGTTAAAACAGTGCACTAACCCACACTGTTTTTCACTTATCAATGGATCCAGAAACATTAAGATTGTCAAAATCATGACCTAATTCCTCAATTAAGGTAAGTCAAGTACAGTAAATCAATGTAAATCTACAGGTCACTGAACTACAATATCTTGCTTCAACTAACAATACAGCATTGCAGCTATTACACAAAAAAATTGTTTATATTGCCAATATTCTCTTACTATTTTTAATAGGCATAATTAAAGCATGAACTTCTACCTTTGTTCTTGTAATATTTAAAATCGAACATCAACCTTACACCAGTTCTTAGTACTGCAACATCTGTTCAAAGTGCTTCAACAAAGGACTTTCAAAACCTCCCGGAATTCTATTTACAAAGCTCACAAACATCTCTGACACTGAATACTCCACAGTGACTGATAATTGCCTATATCTTAACCTCTGAATGAAAATAAACAACAAAATGTCCAAGTGCTAATAAAAAATCCAGATCAAAATAACATATTGAGATTATTTCTCCCTTCATTGTTTAGGTATTAGAACAAATGTTTTTCAAAATCTTCATCTTTAAATTCTACTGACTTCCAACACGTGAAGAACAGGATTTTCCAAAGAAAAGGACTTTCACGTCAAGACAAAAAGTCAACAGAATTTCCATTCCCACTTCCTTAACATGCTTTCAAAGGCTGTACTATGAAACTAAGTTCAAGCGGAATGCCCTCCTCTCCACATACCTCTTCTTTTGTTAAATGCTGCTCACGCATAACATCCATGTATGTCCTGGCATTCATTTTAGGATCTGGTGTCTTCCCTCCTGTGGAAGAGAACAGCAACAGGAATGGAGCACAATGAGTACAGCATAAGCAGAAACTACTGACTTTTTCTATTGTCCTGCTCTAATATTATATTATTCCATGATCATTTAATTTTACTTTTTGATTGAAAATTTTTAAAATTACACGTATCTTACGTTTACTCAGTTTGCTGATCAATTTAACCTGTTTGAACACAAACATAACTAGTGCAGTTTCAAACAAATATTTTAAAGTCAATATAGATAATAAAATGACAACACAGTTAAGAGTCTTCAGAAGTGATGGGTTCCTGGGTTGCTAATCCAGAATACGTACACTTTCGTGCCTTTGTCTCCATCAGCAGTTCTGACTTCAAGCAGCAGAATAGAAGCCTAGAAAATTATCTCTTTACCATTAGTAACACTTTGGAAAGATATTTATATTCAAAACATTACCTTGTGTAAGCTGTTAAATCCTAGATGTTATCTGACTGTAACTAACTACTGAATACCTAAGTAATGTCTAAAATGTTTTACCATAAAGACCCATTTGTAAGTTTAACAAATCTGGACATGTCTCCTAGATCTCCTAGTGTCATATTGTAAAAGGGCTTCATTAAAAAAAACAACCCAAAAAACCCCAACAAACTTTTGATGACACTTTCCCCCTCTTCTATTCTCAAGGTACACTTGTGATTGGGAGTGAATGCAATACAGTACATATACCACCACAATGATACTCACAGGTAATGGGTTTTGTATACCATATGTTGTTTTATGCTCTGTATCTTGCGTTAATTAAACTTCTAAATACTTTACAAGAAGCCCAACTGTATAAAAATGAGACTTGTCAAGAAAAAACAATTTTTCTTTAAGAAAAATGTGCAGATTTGCTATAGGAGTGGTATAGCACTACAATTTAGGGGAAAAAAATAAACTTCTTAAACATTTCTATGTTGAAGATCATTGCCCAATTGGCTGTGTCATTCTGACACTAGCTTTGATAGGACCTTCCTTTGGAATACTTTTTCACCATAATCTACACAGGATGTGTTGAACTGCACCCTTAAGAATGCAGACAGGACTGGCATATAGCAGTACTGCTGTAGGAAAGAAATTAAGGACAGTTAGTATGGGCCTGTGAATTCTGACAATACATGTTTATAGCAATTACAATTAAGCAAGTAAAATAATGAATATCCCTGTTCATCCATGCAGGCTGAAATTCTCATTTGTAAAACCTGCAAAATAGCTACTAATTTCAAGCCAACAGGCACCTTATTGCCACATGTGAAATTCACTCACCTGACCAAAGCCTCTGTCAGACCCACTAATACCCCTTCTCCTGACTTGCATTCTAAAATTAGCAGAACAGACTTGAACTATAATAGTATCAAAGTCTTACATATGCTTTTGTTTTCTTTTGTTTCTTATACCACCTAAGTTTACGTAGGATGGTAAGAATTAGGTGCTCTATTTTGAGAACTAGCATTTCAAAAGCAGTAGCCCTGTAATTCTATGATTTGGAATGAAAACTTTCAAGGTACAGAAAGACTCTGAGCACTCAATACACAAGCTGTTCAAAGCATAACGAATAACCCAAAACAAAATGAAAAGAGAAACCTTTAACCCTTTGTGTTTCTATGGCAATGGCTCATTATTTTCTTGTCCTTCTACCTGGAAAGAAAACTCGTATTATAAAAGATGAAGAATATGGGATCTAGGTTTTCAACCAAATCTCTATGAAAGGGGGATGTTTAAAACAAAACTAATTCATAAGCATGCCAACAGAAATCAAAGGGCTAAAGACAACTGAAGACAATAAAATTCATAAAGGGTATAGAAAAGTCAAAACAAATTACCATCTGCAAAAGGATCAAGACGCTCTGGGGAAATTATCATCATCCGCCTATGCTTTTTGTACTCATCTTCACGATCTGCAATCTTTTGAGGACGATGTTCTGCAAAAGGATCGTACTAAAAACCAAAAAAAAAATTGTTAGTCACTTATGGATGAAGGACAATGAATGAAAAGTGTCTGCTGACCATGGGCCTGTATTCATTTTCAGTACTACTAAAAAGGCTTACTTTATTTTTAACCTGAACTATGTAAGAATGTCAAAACATTATGCCAATATAAATTTTACTTCTTTAACTGGAATTTTTTTTAAACACAAATTTCTTATGAAATAACTTCTGACAAAAATTTGCTATTTTAAGAAGTTCATTCACTTCCTACCAAAGCAGTTCATTCTGTCAATCTTTCCCCTTAATTTTGCAGAGGAATTTAACACTACTTCATATGCTTTAAATAATACAGAAAAATACCCCAGGAATATAAAATCAAAATTATTTCATTTTTACAAAAACAGAATTATAAAGGACAATAAGTTTTCTAGTTATTCTAATTTTTCAAGTATATGACTTACAAAATTTTTTTTAATCGTTGGGTCTCTATGCCCACGTTGCCTTTCACATGCAAAAGTGCCATTTTTTACCACCAAACTAAAGCAGTAACAAGCTTACGGCAAAAATAAAATACCATGGCCCTTTATATACAGCTTGTTTTTCCAGAAGACAAGACCCGGTCTTGAAAAACTTTAACACTTCTTTCCTCTAATATCTACAAGAGTATTTTATTGTGCCTTCAATTAAGATGTACCTGTTCAGTAGACTGTGGTATGTCATTAAGCAATGCCACTGGAGCATGGTAACCAGGCTTCTTCTGGCCAAGCAAACTTGTAGAAGGGTAGTCATCATCATCCTGTCAGTAAAGACATAGCAAATTTGTCAAGGTGATAACATTTAGAAAAAATAATGTCCAATTAACTGTGTCCAAATAACCATGGTTATATAAAAAAATTAAAATCGACATGAAGAATAGTTAATTCCAAATTTGAGCAAGGTTTTTCATATAGCTTATTACTTCATAACTGCTGAATCAGGCAAACTTACCCAAATCACTAAAAATGTAACTTTTTCTCTACAAGACTCAAATATTCTGCAATATGCTACACTTAATCAAGTATGCTCTCTATTAATTTAGTTACACAAAAAGTCGGTATTTTGTATTAGCACTACTGATATAGTTCCCTAGTTGTCATGTGAAAACTGGCACACAGAAATTCAAACGATTTTTCCTTAGGTGGATAGAAACAGAATAAAACCAGTAAATAATTATATTTTTAAAGATTCAGAAAATGAAAACTACAGAAATATATTACTGTTAATTTAGTTATAAGTTCTCAATCACAATGTGTAAGGTACTAGTAACGCCTCAACATTGCTGGCAGCACAGTTAACCACTGCCACCAAGGATTCTGCCTGTTGAAGGCGCTATTGCCTTGCACTGAACGTCTCACTGTCTCAGGATATATCACCTCTGCACATGCGCCTGGGCCCAGGACTGCAACCCCCATGAACTTTTAGGGACTTTTCAAGACCCTCCTGGACTCTCCAGAGATGGTACTGGGTGTGCGCCAGCAAGACGAGTGTATATAAGAATGAGACAAGGCGAGGCATGCTCTCCTCTTCTCTTCTTCATCCTCCCCACCCCGGACTGTTGGAGCTCTCAAAGAGACTGCGGGGTCTCCACGTGGAGTCATGGTGGTGACTATTGTGCACTTCTCTTTCTCCTTTTTCCTTCTTTCCTTTCTCTTTTTATGGTGAATCGTTGTGAGTAAAATAGTTTAGCACTTGACTTCACTTTGAGTCTTAATTCTGTTCCCGAGAATATACAAAACCTGACCATGATAACCTGCTTGATTGGACATCAGTCAGGAGCTAAGCTCAGCCATCCCCAGCCACTCAGAATTATCTGAGGTCGGTTGGAAAGCAAGGGGGTTTAACTTCTGCCAAATTAAAACCCAATAAGGGATCATGACACAATGGCAATAACAAGTACTCAGAATGTTTAAGATGCTTTTGCTATCTATTTCCTCAGTTTTGTCTTTTCAACAGTTTTGTTGCAGCAACAAAAAGGAAAACTTCTGTTAACACTATGATCTGACTTTAGTGAGATGTAATGGAAAATATTCAATTTAGAAATGTTCAGAATCCTGCAAATGACACAGGGTACATCAGTAAAAAAGTACATCAACTGAACAGAACAATATTCCTTACTCTGAAAAATATTATTTGTTGAGTGTAATATGTAGTTGCCTATCTATTTATGATCAGAACTGTAGTTTGACTGCTCCCACAATTGAAAATGTGGTCAAAAGTTTAGCATTAGAAATTCAACATGAAGTAATCTTAAAAGCAGGACATAAAAGGGGAACATAACATAGTGAAAAAGCCAATTCTCAAAAATGTCTCTGAAATGTGAAACTAAATGGAAACAGAAATCTTAAAATAGTCACTTAAGTTTGTTAACCCAAGTTTTATCAATTTCTTTTTCATCATTAGCAACAATAGAACAAAGTTAACTATTCCAGTCAAGGCTAACACTAAGTACCAGGCCACAACTTTTTGCCACCTTCTTGGGCCTGCATGACTCAGGAGCAGAACTCATGGAGTACAAACCAGACCTAAGAACTTATGAGCTTCCTGGATAAGATATACCTTGTCCAGTATGGCTTTAATGACAATAATTGCTTTTACTCAAGAAATTGGTATTAGGAATTACTCAAAATTAATTCCAAAATACTTAGAACACATGCCTTAAATACATAAAATCACTTACATCTTCCAACTCAGTTGCTGCAATAGAAGTGACATATCCAGCAAACCTGCTGTCACTGCCACCATAGATTTCTTGATCGTAATATCCTGTGGAATCAAGGCCTACTCCTTGTGCTTCATCAAGAGCAGGCTTTTTTCCTTGAATTTCTCGAATTTGTGCTTCAATATCTATGGTATACACAGAAACAGAAAAAAAAAAATAAACAGTTATTTTTACACATAAACAGAAAATATAATACTCATACAGAAGTTTTTCACACAATTTCAAACAACTCTAAAGAAACAAACAAGGCACACAAAACTATAAAAATCAAAATGTTTTTAAGTAGCTTTTCTGTAAGTTGCAATATTATCTAGCAGACTAATTGTATGGTCTAAAGGAAACTAATCAAACATGCTATTTATCTCATCTTCCAGCAGAGATAGCAGAGAAGGTAATTTACACCACAGTTCAGTCTCAAGACTGAACACTTTCAACCACAGCAATACTCCCGTCAAAATGTCTTTCAAAACGTTATCACCAAATAACACATCAATGTTGCCAATTTAAACAAATCTGTTCAAAAGACCTACTGCATAAGTTGTCAAATCTTAGAATGTTTAATAAAACAACACTCTATTGTGTTATATATTGCAAAGCTGTATTATCTTTGAACAAAAAAAAACCCCAACAAAAAACCATAACACCTCCAATACGCCAATGGATACCAAGTTATCAAACAAAAATAGTTATGACTACCTTCTTTTCACTTTGGCAGCTCAAATGCAATTTACTCATGACTATTCCTGTCTGCACCACCATCTTTGAAGAATCTACTATTCTTCTGGATAACAAAAAGCTTATCCTTCAAATAAGACAAATGAGAGCTTTGTCATTCTTTTAGCACATCCAGGTCTGACTCTAATGAACTCTGGTGGCCATCTTTGACCTTAAAAATTTTATACTTTCAAAAAGAACATTAGCTTTAACTCAGAAGACAAGGAATCAAGTTATGCTTTCCTTGTACCTGTTGTAACACAGTAAGACAGTAAGCTAAAGTAATCCAACAGTCTACAACAAATCTAACTGTTATGCAGGTATATTAAGGCACAACCAATCCATAAAAATGATTATTCTTTCCATCTAATTTTATTTGATTCAGTAAAGACAATTATCCACACAATATGAATTTCAGTAGACTGAATAATTTTCATGGCCAAAAAGATATCCAAAAGTTACATTTTACAGCTGGAACAATAATAAAGATCACCCAAGGGCTGGAGGGTTAGACTATTTACTCTCAAATCAACCTCAATGATTCTGTGATTCAACCTCTCCCATCTGAAGTGGGATTGCATGCTACACTAACTTGAGGAAAATTCACCAATTTACAAAAGCTACAGATGTTCACAAATCATCTTAAATGTTGACTATATAACTAGATTTTTTTACTATTGTTGCTCATTTCTTTTTTTTGGAACAAAAATTTCACAACATCTACCCACCAAGATATCTTGCAAAAGACACTATACTACATCTGCTAACAAACATGGCAAAAGATAAGATCAGAATGCTATTTTGGTTTCTAAAGGTAATAATTTTGCTAATCCAAATTATTGGACCTGAGTCATAAAGGGGGGGATGTGTTTGAGTGATTTTTTTTTAAAAACAATTAAAAGACTGCAGATTAGACTGTCAGCCCGGTAATTTTCAAGACTTAAAGTCAAGGCTGGGTCCTTTTCTTATCACAAACTGCCACTCTGGAAAAAAAAAAAACCAACACAAAAACACAACAAGGCACTGTAAAGCACGTTATGTCTTCAATAAGACATGTTTTCTATAATGGTGTTCATGTACAGCCTGCATGTACCTACAAGACTGGAAGTTAGATACACTAACTTGACTTTAAGTACCATAAGTCTGACAGTAAAATCTGCAATTCCTGCAGTGGTCTAGTGAGGAAAGAAATAGATGTTTCTAAACTCAACTAGAAGGAGAATTTTATTGCAGCTAGTTAAGGGTTTCTTTCAAACTTCTGCATGTATCTAGGACAGAGTAACATAGTCACATCTGCATTACAGAAATTCATGGTATCTGCCTCGAACTTATGGGAAACTGAAACCTGACAGAAACTTTATGCTGCCAGTCAAGATCACCTGCTAAATCCTGCCCCTAGGTACATGCAGCTCCCCCTAAAATCTTGCACTGCATAGGGGATTTCAGTGAGTCCAGAACTTGAAACACGTTCCTCCCCAATTCATTACTTCCTAGAGAAGCAGCAGAAACTGCTGCCAAATTAGAGATCCCTACCTTACCCACAGAGCTCTCTGATCATCTTCAGAGGCATACTACACATATCCTGTTCAACAGCACCACCTTAAGGTATTGCATTTTTGTGAAGTCATCCTAGGCCATGGTTACGGAACCAATAAAACTCAAATACTTTTCTCGCAGACTTCTTAAGTTATTTCTGTTTCTTCCAAAGAACAGATCAAGTTCCTGATTCCTTTTGCAGCCTGGTGCAATGCAGCACTGGAGTGAAAGGGAATACCTGAAGTTTCCTGTGCTACCAAGGACACAATAGTACTAGCAGGAGTGCCTTTACAGTGACATTGTCTCTTACTCTTTAATAGCATATTAAGCCCTGATTGCGCATTCCTAGCTATAATCTGCTTCAACACAAACCAGCCTACAGATCTTCCCTACAATGTGAAACTCTCCATCATCTCTACACTGAAGCAACCTAACCATACAGCTCAGCCAAATAAAGCATCACTAAGTACCCTGCCATGCAGGATGGGTCATGGGGGTTTGCTCTGACCTATCCTACCATCAAAAGTCTATTAAAACAATTGGGGGTATCTGCAGCAAAAGTATTTTTTTCTAAATACTTTAAAACACAAAATAGTTCTTATCAATTCTTTCCATACTAAGGCCTTGTTATCTTATTTTAAAACCAGTTACATACACTGATGATGGTAAAGATCTCATTTATTATTTGTCTTCTCCTCTACATAATGGCTACAACTGTCTGCAGACTAAGGAGCATTCTCATTTTCTTACAGCATAACGTGCTGGGTTACCTATAACATAAAAGAAAGTCTGTATGGGAACTATACAGCTAACAAATCCCCAATTATGAACACCATAATTTTTCAAATAATGCCACGCAGGCTCTAAGTGCTAGTTTAAATGAAGCACTCTGAAGAGAACATTCATTTGAGACGCCACAAAACTCCTTTCACCAGAGGGTCCAAAAGGTTTGCAGAGGTAGTCTGATTGCCGTTTTAGAAAGTATTGCATATTTAGCTGGAAAAGACTGTTTTGACATTAAAGATGTGTTTATCTTCCTTTATTTAACTGGTGCTTTCTTGAAAAATCTCACACCCTATTTAACAAAGCACTTAAATACAAATTAAAAAAAAAGATGATACTGTGTAAAGGAAAGTAGCTATGGGATAATTTAGTCAATCGGGACATAAACAGAAGCTTCAGTTAAGAGAAACAGTAAAGGGCACAGTATTTAAAAACAACAGAAGAAAGGCAGTGGAGAAGGAGTAACACTCTACTGATCATTTCTTTCTCTGTATTTTACTCCATTTGCTATATTTTGGGGTTTTTTTTAAACAAGTAACTAACATACACTGTTGATTTGATACATACCATAAATGTTGAATAAAGCCAACATATATGAATTCAAAGTCACTGAAAATCTAGCTACGAGTCAGATCACAACAGCCTTTATCAAAATATACACTCCATTACCATACATGTAGTTCTAATTGGCAACGTTTGGAGTGTAATACTATTCAATATGAAAAAAGAAAGAAGAATTGGATTCTGTACTGAATTAGGCTGGGTTTTTTTTCATTTCTTATTGTATTTTTTGCAGATTTTGCTTGCCCTGTGCAGCTTTATTTCTAGTTACTTTAACACTCTCATGCATGTCAGGTCTCTCTATTACAGTTGGAGATCTCTTTGTTCTTTTCTGAGCAAGAAAAAAGGCAAGTTAAAAACTACTTTTCACAGCATTCCAAACTCGAGCATTTTTACTGAGGCTTTTTAAGTTGCCATTTAAAACTTTACTCTTCAGTCTAAAACAGAGTATTTCCACTTAAGCTATGTAACTGAAACAATTTCAAACCCTTTTGAGACCTTTCAAGTCATGTCATTAACACATCAATCAACAAGTTTACAAACAATACAAAGATGTCAAAAAACTTCCAAGACAATTAAGTAACAACCAACTTACTTCCGAAAATCAGTCACGAACTGAAAAAGATTGGCTAGATGTCAAAAGAAAAATAATCAAGCTGTTCAGATAATACTGTCATGTTGGGAAAGACAGTGTTACATGATCATACTCGGTTATACATATTTTTTTATGTAACTACCTACACCTCCCCACTTAGAATCTGTTCTGATAAAATACGGATCAAAACACATACAACTGGAAGCGTGTCAATGTTTTCATGAAAGTCAATGGACCATCGTTTGCTTCACTAAATAAGAAATCTTTAAAAAACAATGATGGTATTATTTTATTACTAAGAATTGAAGCAATACAATAGGCAGAGCACTGTGGTGGGCAGTACTCATTTGGGTAGCATCTCACATACACAAACCTTATGAATGTCACAGCATATAAACAAAAGACAAGAAAATTCCTGTATTTTTACAGAAATGTTGCAGAATTCTAAAAAATCAAATCGATTTTTTTTTTTTTAAAGTGGGGACAACAGTTTAACCTTTTCTTCACCCATAAACACCGACTAAGTCCCTAGTGTTAGAGACTA
This sequence comes from Colius striatus, assembly GCF_028858725.1. Lineage (NCBI taxonomy): Eukaryota > Metazoa > Chordata > Aves > Coliiformes > Coliidae > Colius > Colius striatus. The sequence continues at coordinate 32,804,356 of NC_084767.1, forward strand.
CATTAATCTCACTTCTTTGGAAGATGATGCCTTCAATTTGAAAAGTCTTTTTGGTTCAAAACTTGCCACTCTCAAAGGTGACAAATACCTGGGCACCCTGCCTAGCTCACGGTGTACAACCAGTAGTTTATCCATTAGTGAATTATGGATGTAAATTCAGCATAAAATGCAGTAATCATACACAGACGCATAAGAAATAAAACCAAAACATACAAAGCAGTACAATTCCAAGAATTACTCTCCCTGCCTTAAGATACTTAAGAGCAGGGCAAACCAGAGACACCATCTAAGAAGGAAGCTTGGATTCAAGGTACTAAGACCTAGAAGCAGTAGTGAACTCAGCCAATGCACTACCTCTGAGAATATCACTTCCTAGTAAAGTCCTTGCACATTAAACTGATCAGAGATCAGTTTTCCTACCAAACAGACAGCCGGCAGGAAGCCTCTGTGCTAAAATGGCAGCTGAAATGCTTCAGACCTCACTCTTTTTTCCCTTCCTCCGGGACATTCTTCTGAGGACGTACCACGTCGTCACGATGCGAAGCAAGAGCTCAAGGCCATATAGGCTTTTAGCCGGAACACCCGCTCGCTCACCTTCCCTCTCTGGCCTCCCGTTCACTGCGGACTCAGGCCAAAGGGCTCAGGAGAAAGTATGTCTGTTACTGACACTGTCGCAGCGAAACTGCGGAGGAGTACAGTGTGATGTTTGCTGAAGGCCTGGGGAGCGCTCGACGCGAGCGCCAGACGGTGACCGGGGCCGCGGGGGCGGGGAGCTGTGTGCAAAGATCGGGAGGCAGAGGCGAGGGGAAGCCCACGAATGGACTTTCGGGGAAGTGCTGATCAGCATCGGCGTCGCTGGCGGCAAACAGTATCCCAGGAGGGAACCGTGCCCCTGCGACACGGTCGCCCCGTCAGCAAAACCGGAGCCAACCCCCCGCCCCCCCCCCCCCCCTTCACTTCACATCCCTCCCTCTGCGCGGGGCTGGCAACCAATACTCCTTGCCCCCCACGCGTGCACAGCAAGACCCCTCGCTCTGGTCAGTCTCTCGCCTGCCCCCGCAGTCCCATCCTTTCAGGCCGCGAGCGCGAGGCAGCGGCTCGGGCGTGGCGGTGACACAAGCGAAGACGCCATTACAAACAGGCCGGGCTCAGCCCGCCCGCCGCGCAGCCAGCTCACCAGGTCCCCGCCCAAGCAGCCGGCCCTGAAACTGCCTAGAGTCGGGGACAGACACAGTCAGAACACAATGGCCGAGCTCGCAGCTACGAGGACGCCGCTGCAAGGGCTTTTCCATCTTTTTACCTTCGTGGGTCTTGGCGATCTTCGCCATTTTGTCCAGAGCGAACAACGCCGAGACGGAACTGGCGCGGCCCCGCCACTTCCGCTACGAGGAGGCGGGCCGAGAAGCCAACGCGCAAGCGCCGTCACGCGGCAAACGGGCGCTGAGCGCCGCGGCCACGCCCCGCCCGCCGCGCGACCCGGGCAGCGGGCAGCGAATGGGCTGAGGAGACCGGTAGAGGTCCGGCCTGGACAGGATAGCAAAGGAGGCAGGGGGCTGAGGCGGGACGGGCCGCGGGGCCGGCGTGGGGGGGCTGAGGGCAGGGAGCGTGTCAGGGAATCTCTCTGTGGCGCAGTGGGAAACGGTGGCTAGCGCTGCTCCTGGCGCTGGTCTCGGGAGAAGCAGCCGCCGGGAGTGGGGAGAGAAGGACAAGGTTCAGAAGGAGTCTTGAGCTATTTGCAGTATGGGGCAGGTGAACGGAGTGAAGTGCAGTCAACTCCACTGCCTCCAAAGTATTGTACCCGTGCTGATGCATGTCTTTTTACACCCCTTGGGTTTATCTGTGTAAATGTAGTGATCCTCTCTTGTGCTTTTCAGGCCAATTCAGAAGGAACAATGTGGCCTTCACACAAGAGTAAGAAGCTATTAGGTATCTGAAGGTATGAACACTCTTTCTTAGTTATGTTCATTCTAGCGAATGGCACTCTTTCCAGTGTCTGGCTACAAGCTGTCATGTTCATTTGAGACACCAGAAGATGATGATGCTTCCACTATACAGTGTAGACAGGCAAGATGCAATTATCAAACATGTTACTATTCCCCAAAAACTTGTTTTTCACAGAAACTGGTCTCTTCCTGATCCCCCAGGAATTTGTATTATCTGCTATGTTTGCAAAAGTGCTTGACCTTTGTTTCTTCTTATCATTGTAGCTGGCCCAATACCAACAGTTGAATTTCTAGATAGCAGAATAAAGCATGTATGTATATGTATACTTGACACAAGATGGGGGCATAATTGGATGAAGGCACTTGAGGCAGATCAAGTCTATTCAGTATTTTAGTAAGGCCTTGGAAAAGGTAATGGAAGCTATGTTTCTGTGATTGGCAGATGACACAACTGGCCAAAGCCTCTAGCAGGTGGAAGAAGGAATTCAGAACCATATTAATCCATAACAGAAATCTAAGATCAAGGAGGTGGACTTGAAAGCAAAACATACTACATACCAGAATTTGAAATCAATTATATGAATTCAAAATAATCAGAAAGTGATCACATGTGGATAGCAAATCAAAGTTGAATGTCTATCAGTAACAACATGCTGCAGCAGAGTAAATAAATCTAATACTAGGCCATTAAAAGTGGCATTGCATATAAAACCCGGGAAGCAATTGTTTCACTTGGCACAGGCAAAGCCTCTGATAGAGTACATGACAATGGAGTTCTGTTTGGAACCATGTAGTTCAACAATGACATGGACAAAACATAGACTAGAAGAGAGTAGGAGGATCAGAGGTTTATGAAACATGATCTAGGTGGGAATGTAAACAGAAATTGTTTAGCTGTTCTGGAATAACTATCCTTATGCAGCTTCCACATTTCCTTTGGAAATGATTAACTTTTTCCCCTGTTCTGTCTGTATTATACACATATTTCAACATCACTGTCTACAGCATACATCACAACAGAATGGGGTTGATTCTGTTCACATGCAAAGCCCTGGAAACTCTCTGCTATAGTAAATTTTTAATTCTCTTGACTTTGAGTAGTAGCAAGCACAGACCTACGTAAAACACGAAGGCTAGCCACACAATCAAAGTTCAAAGTCCATAATTGCTTAATTTTACAGCACACTAATAATATTTCATAACAGTGCAACATGTAATCTTACACAGCTTGTTTACTATTGTGCAGTTTTATTGTACAACTACTATATTTCTAATTTCCTCAGAAGTCTTTCCAACACATAACGTTGAGTCACCTTGAGAAGTTCCGGTAAGTTAAAATGTATCATGAGTTTATCTCCCCTTTTTGCAAATAAACTCGTGATGGTAAAACTCACTACTCAGTAATCATTCCCCTCATGCAAGACAGTGGTTAGCATCATGGCTTTTTCAGGACTGTGTTGGAGAAAATAAAGCCAAGGTTGTGTATTTTCTGTGAAAATGAATACTCGACCAATCAATTGATCTATATATTTACCTATCTTTGCTTTGTAATGTTTAGTTTGCAGAAATTTGCTGAACAGTTCTACTTGTAAATATTTTATGTAACTACATGTATGCAAATGTTCTGAGTGACTGGCATTTGAAGGTACAGAGGCTCTTCTGGTTCTCCTCTTCATGTTATGAAACAGACAGGATGCATTTCTAGAAGGACACACTCGCACATACTCATGGGCCACAAAAGGAGCTATTTACTTAGCTGCCCAGGGACATGGGAGGGTAAGGTTGAGGCACACAGTAATTCCCTACTGCAGGAATTCAATGCGTGTAACTATTTTAAGTAAATGTCACATGCTTGGGTTCACTGTGAAGATCAATTTGCAGTAACTTTCTCTTATTTCTCCAGCCTGACTTCCAACTTACGTTAGGCAGAACAGCTGTGATGTTTCATTTCCTCTGTTATTAAATGGAATGGAGCTGAGAGGTTGCAATCCCAAGGACCACTTTTATATAGGAGTTCCAGAGTATGCCATTTCCTGCAGAAGTGGGAGTTCTGTTTTGCAAAGGGAATTGCACTATGATGAAGCATTGTGAAGTACTTGTGTCTCATCTCCCCTCCCATGCCAAATTCTGTATGTTGCCCCAGGTCCTTTAATTTGTGTCTGCCTGTCAAAGTCTTGAATCCCAATATATTTACTTTTGCCTCCTGAGTAGTATCTCTATTGCATAGCTTCCACAGGATACGACAAGGTATCGGTGGTTTAGCAGTCCTAGTTTGCCAGCCTCAATTGCCATCCCTTTCCCTCACACATAAATGTACATACACTTCATGGAGATCCCAATATGGGTTGGAAAGAGATTAGACTTAAGAGCCCAGGAGCTTTGCAGACCTGGAATCAAACCTAAGCTACAGACCTGTGAAGTCCTGCTTTACGTAACAGATTCAGGTCCAATTTCATGGCCAGCTTAAGCTATCACTAGCTGGCACTGCTACGGCAAGAAGTATCCAGCTGCTTCACCTGTCCTTGATTGACCCTGTCTATTGTGCCAACAGAAGTTTCTGGCACTGATTCACTCAGAGAAGCCATGCTTCCTCCTGATTCTTCCAAAAAGAGCATTTTGTGTTCAATTGCCACCCACCCACATGTGCTATAAAGAACTGCACAGTGAGCTGACATTAGCAAGAAATGTCAAATTTATCCCAGGTCTGTGCATAGCTTCACATGCCAGGGACAGTTACTGACATGTATGTGTCTATTAAGGGCAAAAATTCTTAAAGAGAGTAAATATTTAACAACAGCAGCTATGTTTCAGCTCCTCAGGAACTTAAATAAAGCTTCTTGCAGAATATGAGGAAGAAAAAAACAGTATGACATACAGTCTCTTCAAGTCCCATTTTTGCTTCTAATGACAAGAAGTAAGATACAAAGGGTCCCTTTTCTGCCTGAGAAGCCAATGAGTTATAAAAACACACTTTGGATGCTAAACTTGTTGGTGGGGTTTGAATGAGGGCTGTTTCTTGTTTTGCAGTATGGTACATACATGTGCAACTTGAATACAAACCACCTACACTTTGTCTGTCACTGCTGGTAAGAACAGGTTGACCAACATAAATGAAAGAGGGGATGGGGCAGTCATTCGTGTTCCTGTAGTACTGTGAGCTCCCCCACACAAGCCTTGAGGTTAGGTTGTGGGCAGGGCAGCCTAGAATCGGGGCATTTTTTTTGTATTTCTCATTTTGCTGGGTTTTTTTTCACTTGCATTGGAGAACATGGGTCTTTACATGTTTCTAGTTTTCATCAAGTTCAATATGAAGCACATGTACATGAAAAGTACAGCCTATCTGAAAAACACCGTATCACGATGTGATGAAGTAGAGCTACTGCCATTAGTTTGTTACCCAAATTGGTGGTGTTCTTGTTTATTAACGAGTGCTTTTGCAAGGACACTAAGATCATGAGGACTTTTCTTAAGAGGACGTTGTTTTGTTCATGAATCTCCATTTCCATGCATTCAGTGTTCAGCTGCCTTAAATATAATAGTTTAATGTGTGCATTTAATTGAGTGTGAATGGGTTCATCACATAGTTAAAAGAGACATTGATGAAAACATACCCAAGCTGTTTACCTTCTAGTGTGATGCAGCCCAGATACTTGTTCATGTGAACACTAAAGTAGTATGTCTCCGTTCAAGAGGTGAAGAGACCACCAGGAACTAATTGAAGAGTAGCATTTCACAGAAAAAGTTTGCACACTTACTTTTAAGTAACTTGTGCAACACATGATGTTACACATAACATATGAGACAAATGACATTTAAAAGAGTAGTTCTTAAATTTCAGGAGACCTGCAAAATGTGCTTTTGTTGAGGGCGGCAGTGTTTTTTAGGTGAATCACGAGAAAGCATAAGTAACAATAAGAATTCTTCGCCTTGATGTGTATTAAAACGACACTATGCGATTATAGCCAGGTCTATGGAGCTGCCTCCAAGTTTTAATGACGTAGATTGTTCCAGCCTCAAGCAGAAGCAGGCTAATCCCCAGATAGCTGCGCATCAGGGAAGGTGCGGCGAGGCACAGCAAGGCGCATTTGCCTGCCCGGCTGCTGCCACCGCGAAGGGTTCTTCCCGGCTGCTTCGGTACGGGGGCAGCCTAGCCTGCCTCAGCGTTTCCAGCGGGCGGTCTGTCAGCCCTCACCCCCCCGTCGTCGGTCATTCGCGCTGCCGGGCGGCGCGGCAGAAGCGAGGCAGGCCGCCCGCCCCCGCCGCTACTGCCGCCACCTCCCCCTCGCTCTGCGGGGTGGTGCAAGGGCAGGCGGCGTGCACAAGCCCAATTATAGCTGTGCGCGCAGCTCGCGGGCCGCCGCGCCAATCAGGTGAAGGGGCCTCTCCTCCCTCCTCCCTCCGCCCGCGCTGTCCCGTGACTGCGCCCCGGTCCCCCGGCCTGCCGGCGCCGGCCCCCGCACAGCGATAGGCGGTTGGGCCGCGCGGGGGGGCGCGGTTGTGCGCTGGAGGCTGTTGGGCAGCGTGCGGGGGCGGGCGGGGCAGCCGGCGAGGAGCGGGGCCCGTGATGGCGCTGAGCAGCAGGGGCCTCGCCAAGGCGCTGGCCGGCGGACTCGCCGCCGCCTCGCCGCCACGCACTGCCGCTGTCAGGTACGCGAGGCGAGGCGCAGTGGCCGCGGGGGTGACGGCTGAGGCAGGCCGTGGCGTGCTGTCGGGGGCCGCGCCGCGCCGCCCCGCCCCTCGGCGCGCCCGGCCGCCCCGACTCCCCTCTGCCCGCCGGGCGGCCCCGCTGGAGCTCCGAGGCTTCTCGGTCAGGGCTGGGCTGGGGCCCGGCTCGCGGTGCGGCCGCCTGAGGCGCGCCGTCCCTCAATCCGCCTCAGAGTGAACGGTCTCGGGCGCCCGGCAGCCCGGGGCGTGGTGCTGGGCGAGCTCCCGCCCGAGGAGCGCGGCAGTGCCCGGTGCTGCGCCGGAGAGACGCTGGTGGCTCTGGGGAAGGGGAGAAGGAAGGTCCAGTCCCCGGTCCTGTCCGACTCTGCCTGACGCGGGGGGCAGCCGAGGTGCCCTCAGCTCCGGCCGCCGTTACCTTCTTTCAACGCGGTCAGTGTCGATGCACGATCAAACGATTTTCAGACTTGCTTCTTCCGTACCTGAACCACTTACATAACTTTGAGAAATCTATGAAAGAAATGAAAAGAATTAGTAATACGCAGACGTTTTCCACTTCAGATAATGCAACAAGTTCCCTGTCCCTTGATCCCATGGTAAGTCTTTCTGGGACAACAAAATCTGCTTTGGAAGAAGAGCTGATCTTGTAACTGGAAGAAAAAGAACAAGCAGATGAGAGAGGGTGTGATTGGAAAATGCTGGGAGAAAGAAAAAGGTTTATCTGTCACTACTACTGTTACGGGAGTCCTGCCATGTTCCTTTGATAAATTCAAAGTCCTGTTTTTTCCACATAAAAAACAGTGAAAAAGTGGAATAGAGATTGGTTCATTATGTCAAATTTCAAGCAGTCATTTGGCATAACTGTTGCTGTAAAGTGTTAAAATGTCATCTTGCCTGGACTACGTTTCTTACTGTATATCCTTCACGTTTTAATTTTTAGGATGTGTTTGCAATATTAAAATAATTCAATCCTGGTAAACAAAATTGACATTTTTAAAGGTAATTTGTTGGAGTCTTGAGGGCAAAAGCAATTACTGGTAAGGGTGTTCACTATAAGAAAACATTAAGTAACTGGCTGCAAACTAAGTTTGAAAATGTTTCAGTGTAAGCTGCAAGAATCTCGGCAGCTGTTTTTTAGCAGTGCAAGCTGAATCCGAAACACTGCTACATTATTTGTAGCCTTGAAGTTGGGAATGCTTTCACGTCTGGCAGTTGTCACTGGTGTACATTCTGTACCTGTTCTCAGCTCAGCGAATGCCTTACTTTGCTGAGCAACAGACTTCAGGGACTCAGGTGGTAAATGAGTCTATTGTACTTATGCAGACTGAGATGCTAATGGGAACACTTGTTGGCAACGCTCGTTTTTGGGAGCTGAACTGCTGTGGACAAAGGATTTGAATGAGATCAGTTCATGTTTTACAGACCATAAAATGGCCATCAGATATCACTAAGTTAAGTTAACGGTTAGGCTAACATAAAAACATTATTCTTTAGGCTTAGAAAAGTTTGTAGCTGTTAATAATAATCACTGAGTATAGACCACTTATGTTTGTATACCATACACCAGTAAATGCTTTCTTTTCAGTTCATTGGAAGCCAGGTGATACTGTGTTCAGTGCCCAAAGGCTCAGAGATAAAGAAGCGAGTGGCAAGAATTGAATTATGCCAGTAAGCTGTGTGGGTGGATATGGTTGTATTACAGACTGAGGATAAATGCAGAGGTGGTAGATGTGCCTGAATACTGGTTTGGACTTTGTGTTTCTTCTGTGGCCTTGGTCTTCACAAAGCCATGTGTGACAGTCCATTGGAATCCGTGCTTTTGAGATTTCTTGAAGGGATATGCTTTCCTGAACTGGGACTGCGCCCAGCACATTCTCACAGCAACTGTTTTTCTTAAGATGAAATCCGGAGAGAGATAAAGTCTCACCATGTTTGCTAGCATTGTAACCTCACTGAACCTTGCCTTCCTTTCGTGGCGATGTAATTGTGAAATGGACATTGTCTTACAGCTGCTGAAAGATTATTTGTAGAGATTGATTGTCTTTCTTGACTTGTAGCAGAAACAGGTCTAGATAAAACTGTGTGAAACGATACTGACGTACAATAAAAAACATTACCAAGAGGAGAAACCTGGCAAGCAGTTTGGACTGTGTACTATGCATAGCCCGAGATGGAGAAAGGGATTTAAACTGGCTCTCTAGAATGAGGTCTGGTCCAAACATTTGAACACAATCTGGTTGAGGCAGCAACTATGTTACTGGCACCCTTCCAGTGTTTCTGAAAAAGCAGTGCTTTTCCTTAACAGTCTTGTCCAGCCTTTCTGGAATAAAATAGACCATGTCCACATCCCTCAAGATACTTACGAACATTTCCAGTTTCTTGTCTATAGAATTTTAAAGTTGACCTATTCTTTCTTCGTTGTTACACCATACTTCTGTCCCAGCTTAAGTAATTCCTTTTTAACTGCAGTGAATAAAAGAACAGAGGTGTGCAATGCAAAATCATTTTTGAAAGTCATTTGTAAAGTTCTGTTTATGAAAACACTGTGTCCAATGTTTTGCATTATTTTTTTTCTGAAGGAAATTTTGAAAGCTGGGTCAGCAGTGTACTCTCCGAAAGGATTTTCAAAATGAAACTGTCCTTTTGAGAGAAGGATGGCATGAGAGGGATTATAGTAGGGTTCAACTTTGTATTTCCAAGTGGAACCTTCTTTTTGCTGTTAAGAAAGCCTGTTCTGCAAATGAAATGCATATGAGGCTTGTACATGACCTCAGGTTGCTGTGAAGTCAGTGCTTAACAGGGCCTTTGTATTTTACTCTGCCAATTACTTTTCTCATGACTAGGGCTATTTTTAGTTTCTCCCAAGGAGGAAAAATATCTCCCTTGTATTTTTAACAGTTTGCGTACTGTTACAAGCCTTTGTTTTTCCATCTGAATCTTCCGTTTTCTGGAACAGTATACAACAGACTGTCTCACCTGAATATAGTGTTATTTATTTTGGTGATATGAAACATGTCTAAAAGCATCTTTACTGTTGCAGGCACTTGGCTTCTTGTGGTATTCTGATGACCAGAATTTATCCTTTGCAAGTACCTGTAACAAGCCATACCTTTTCAAGAACTTTCTTCAACATTGCTGCACCACTAGTAAATAAAAGGAAAGAATACTCTGAAAGAAGAATTATAGGGTTTGTATAGTCATGTTTATAAAACCTTTTTTGTGTTTGTGATTTTGTGTTTGCTGTGATTAATCCACAACAGTAGAAGTTCAAAGACTGACCATTCCTGTAAGACATCTGCCTCTATGACTCTGCCCAAGTGGAGACGAGGAAGGTGTTTTGACTTTCAGAATTTGTAGAAACCAGGCTTTTCCAGTCTGAAATTGAATATAAAAAAAAGTCTGACCCCAAACCCCTTGTCCCATAGAAAGAAATAGCAGAAATAATCCTCTATTGCATGGAAAGATGGAAGCAACCTGGGAAGGGAAGAATATGCTATTAATTTCATCTGCTGAAGTGAGAAAAAACCCAACAGGTGCACAAATTCTGCTCCTTTCTGTCCCAATACATGCTAATGTTTGCACTTAACATTATACATCTCACTCCTTGACATTTTCTTCTTTCTTTAAAAGAAGCAAAAGACTTCATTATGTGATAAAGAAACTTAGGCACATAGAAAAAGATTTTTTAATCCTCTTTGTCTTAAAGCTAGTGAGAAAATTCCAGTTACTCTGCCCTACCTACTTTAGTTTGATATACCTCTACTTGGTAGCCATGAAGTGTGAATTCTTTAAGTGGAATGTCTAAGATCTACCTAAATTAAGAAGTTCTGGAAAAACTATTTTTTCATTTGAAACATATGTGTATTTACCTGATATTGCTGAAAGTGGTAGACACCAGGATCACTATTCACTAACTTTGCTGATGGATGTTGTGTAGTGTTTTGCATCGTTATGCAAAGACTTTTACCACTGACTCTTTTTAGTCCTCTTTTTAATCTCAGAAAAGTGGTAGTATTTTCAGGTGACTGTATGTTCACCTTCTAATCTGCCGTTTATACCATCTTTGAAACTCTTTAATACTGAATTTGAAGTTCAAATACTTTGTGACTAATGTTCTTTTTTCCATCTTCAGGTATTCCATGCAGGAAATGTATGAAGTTGTTGCTGTTGTGGAGAATTACAAACTATTTGTTCCTTGGTGTAAAAAGTCAGATATATTATCGAAGCGCTCTGGATACTGCAAAGCACAGCTAGAAATAGGATTCCCTCCTGTGTTAGAGAGGTACACATCAGTTGTTACCCTGGTGAGACCACATTTAGTTAAGGTAACTTTCTTCTTCGTTGTAACTTTCTGTAACTTTTATTTGTTCAAATTGAAATAATTTACTAGTGCTTCAAAACAAAATTGATGCTGATAGCACTTTGTGTGGCTTAAAACTGGTGTTGCTTTTGCGTAAAGCCTAGAGTTGACTGGAGAGAGTTTTAGCGTGCCTTTAAAACTTAAGCTCACAAATGAAGAGGGGCAGGAGCTGCTTTTTAATTTCTTTTTGCTGGAGAAACTAGCAGCCATTAATGAAGCGATACCATTTTCATTTGGTTTTGTTAAAATTTTGTCCAAGCCTCTCTAGATGCAATATTAATACTGACTTATAAGTTATCTTTGACAACTGCAACTTCTGATGCCTTTGCAAAATTGGTATCTGTCACTACTTTTCTTCTGATAAATTTACCTAGCTAATATGAGGAGCCTTACACTTCAGTGCAGGATCTGCTGAAGAACTTGTTATTCAGTGTATAGACAAGTTTTTTAGAATTAATTTGTTTGGAAGAGAAGCACTTGTATTTCTCCTCCTCAAGAGCAATAATTAGAAATGGCAAGGGGGAAATTTAAAGTGACTTCTGGATCATATGACGTGTTTCCCTTGTACGTTCAAATCTGCTTAAAACAGATTCCTTACAGCAAAACTACCTCTCCCTTCATGTGGTAGATCTTGACTATGTTTTGGAATAACTAGTGGAATTATAACAGTTGATTGCTGTTCAACATAATTGTTTTGATATCCCATTTCACTATTTTTTTTGAGGCTTCCTCTTAAGAGACACTGCTCAAAACAGATACAACTTCTTAAATACAAGGGAGACATTAATTAGAAAGCCAATATGCAGAGTGCCTTTATTCAAGGTACTTTATTGATTCTGGAAAGAAAAAATAAATCTCATTTTATTAAGGAAGTCAAACAGTTATAATGCAAAATCTGCATTTTACATGCAGGCTGTTTTTCCTTTTGACTCTTCCCTGACAAGGCTGGCTTCTCCCTTTCACACAGCTATCAGATTGGCTTACCAACTCTTTTTCCCTCTAATTTGCTCAAAAGAGGATTTCTTCTCTCAGAGAAGACCATGACAATGTCAGTGAGAACCGTTTCTTTAGATTTCCTCCTCCTCGACTTACTAGCATCTCCTTTGCTGAGATTATTCTTCCTACAGGTTTATAAAAGTAGGAACCTTTCTAGAGAAGCAACCAGGTATTTGGGCTCTGGGCAAAGGCAGCTTGGATGGTGGTCTAGCATAGTGGGATACCGGTGGTCCTGTACACCGGTACACATAAGCATGGACTTGTTGCTTATAACAACAGTGCTTGAGCAGTGGAAAAATCAGACTAGTAGCAGCAGCAACCCATGCTGCAGAGGAAAGGATAGAGTGAGTTTGCTACTTATGAGGTTGGAAGCAAGGGGGATACAGTGGCAATTTTCCCATTCTTTCTGCCCTTTTGGCAGTAGTGGGAAAAGCAAGCCCAGGTCAATGTCTAGTCTTCCCTCTCCTCCTCTGCTTTCTGTAGAAGTAGCAAAGTCAGTATTTTTGTGCTGATGATTAGTCTTTGAGATGGCTTTCCTTACCACGGCTTTCAAACCACAAGCAACACCTATTCATCACGGGTAGTCTTGCCTGAGCAGAGCTCCTCATGGTAATAGTAAGAACCTGAAAGGAAGAGTTAAAAAAAAAGCTACAGTAATTCTCTCTAGAAATTCCAAGTCAATTGACATAATGTATTTGGATGATTTTGAAGTATACGTTTTTCAGTCTTTTTCTCTTATAAATATAACCACACAACATTAGCTAGATGTGCTAAAAGCAAAATGAGTGAAATTAAGGACCCTATTGTCATGAAAACTAAGAAGCCAACTACTGCAAGTACTTTACTTTTCCAAAGGGGAACTATATGCCAGCACTCCTGAAATGTTTGCTAAATATGTCTTGCCAGTGATTATGAACTTGAGTGTGTACTCTTACTGACTTCATGGTAGTTCTCAATTACAATAGTATCTTGTGACAGAAGATGTTTGGAGTTGGTATCCAAGCAGGTTTGTTTTGATTCTAAGCATTCCTATAGCCCAAGACCACCAGTCTATATATTTCAGTATATAAAACGTTCCCCACATGTAATTAAAAAAAAACCCTAAACCAAACCCAGTAAATATCAATATCTTTTGCTTAAAGCAGTGCTGTTGAAAATTCTGGTATATACTATTAGCAGTATTTTGGTGTTCTATGCGTCATGCTAGAGATCTGTTTTATGGCTGTCAAGACAAAATATTTTCCTCTTCCTTAAAAGACATGCAAGAAAGGAGGAAAAGGAGGTAGGAGGCCTGCATGGATGAGCAAGGATCTGCTGGGACAACTCAGGCAGAAAGCAGCCATCTATGAGAGGTGGAAACAGGGGCTGGTTTCTTGGGAAGAGTACAGGAACATTGCCAGGGCATGCAGGGGTGCAACTAGGAAGGCTAGAGCCCTTCTAGAATTAAATTTAGCCAGGGATGTTAAGGACAGTAATAAGGCATTTTTCAAGTAAATCAGCAGCAGAAGGAAGACAAGGGGGAATGTGGGCCCACTGCTAGACACAGAGGGTGCCCTGGTGACCGAGGATGCAGAGAAGGCTCAACTACTGAATGCCTTCTTTGCTTCAATCTTTATGGCCAAGGCCAGCCCTCAGGAAGCCCAGTCCAGCAAGGATAACAGGATGGCCAGGACAGCAGAGGACTTGCCCTGGGTTGAAGAGGAAGAGGTTAAAGACTTGTTGGCCAAGCTTAAGGCTCATAAGTCAATGGGTCCTGATGGGATGCATCCTAGAGTGCTGAGAGAGCTGGCTGATGTGATTGCTAAGCCTCTCTCCATCATTTTGAACGATCGTGGAGGACAGGTGAGGTGCCTGAGGACTGGAGAAAGGCCAATGTCACGCCAGTCTTCAAAAAGGGCAAGAAGAACGACCCAGGAAACTACAGGCTGGTCAATCTCACCTCCATCCCTGGAAAAGTGATGGAACAACTCATCCTGAATGTTATCACTGAACATATGAATGAAAAGATGGTTAACAGTCAACACGGATTCACAAGGGAAATCCTGTTTGACCAACCTGATATCCTTCTATGAGTGCATAACTGGCTGGCTAGATGAGGGGAGAGCAGCGGATGTCATCTACCTTGACTTCAGCAAGGTTTTTGACACTGTCTCCCATAACATCCTCATCAGAAAGCTCAGACAGTGTGGCTTGGATGAGTGGACAGTGAGGTGGATCGAGAGCTGGCTGAATGACAGAACCCAGAGGGTGGTGATCAATGGCACAGAATTAAGTTGGAGGCCTGTGGCCAGTGGAGTTCCACAGGGATCGGTTCTGGGGCCAGTCTTGTTCAACATCTTCATGAACGACCCGGATGAGGGGACAGAGCATACCCTCAGCAAGTTCCCTGATGACACCAAACTGGGAGGACTGGCTGATTCCCCAGAAGGCTGTGCTGCCATTCAGCAGGATCTCGACCAGCTTGAGAGTTGGGCAGAAAGGAACCTCATGAGGTTCAAAAAGGACAAGTGCAGAGTCCTGCACCTGGGAAGGAACAACCCCATGCACCAGTACAGGCTAGGGGTCGAACTGCTGGAGAGGAGCTCTGCAGAGACAGACCTGGGAGTCCTGACTGATAATAAACTAACCATGAGCCAGCAATGCGCCCTCGTGGCCAAGAAGGCCAATGACATCCTGGGATGCATCCAGAAGAGTGTGGCCAGCAGGTCAAGGGAGGTTCTTCTTCCTATACACTCTGCCCTAGTGAGGCCTCATCTGGAGTCCTGTGTCCAGTTCTGGGCTCCTCATCTCAAGAGGGACAGAGAACTTCTGGAGAGAGTCCAGCGCAGGGCCACCAAGATGATCAGGGGAATGGAACATCTTACAAGGAAGGGCTGCGGGAACTGGGGCTGTTTAGTCTAGAAAAGGAAGAGACTGAGGGAGAATCTCATTAATATTTACAAATATCTAAATGGTAGCTGTCAGGAGGTTGGGACATCCCTTTTTTCTATTCTATCTAGCAACAGGACAAGGGGTAATGGGATGAAGCTGGAACACAAAATGTTCTGCTTAAAAAACTATTTTACTGTTCAGGTGAGGGAGCCCTGGCACAGGCTGCCCAGAGGGGTTGTGGAGTCTCCTTCCTTGGAGGTCTTCATGACCTACCTGGACATATTCCTATGTGACCTTATCTAGGTGAACCTGCTTCTGCAGGGGGGTTGGACTAGATGATCTCTAAAGGTCCCTTCCAACCCTACCATTCTATGATTCTGTGAAAAGGAACTATTTTGCCATAAATGATACTGTGCAAATGGGATCTCATGCTGATTGCACTACAAAGGTAGTTTTAACTGTGCTGTGACCTGTACTGTATCACAAAATGCAAATGTAAACTTCAGTAATACATATTGTCACATCTGTAAAAGTATAATTGTAGCTTGATTTTTTTAAACTTTATTTTAGGCATCCTGCACAGATGGGAAACTATTTAATCACTTAGAAACAGTGTGGCGTTTCAGCCCAGGTATCCCTGGGTATCCAAGGACATGTACATTGGATTTTTCAGTAAGTATCCTAATTAAAACTATCATGTGCTAGGAATAGGACATAGAAACACTGTCTTCCAACTGTGCTTTTTTTTTTTTTTGCCTGTTACTAACTTTTTTAAAAACACACATACACAGAAAACTATAAAAAAAATGTTAGCAAACTTCATAACAGAGAAACCACTGCAGTGTCCTTGAAGACTGATGCAGAGACAGCAGTCTTCTGGGAGGTGTCCATGTATCATGAGTCAGTCTAGGGATTGGGTATTGCTCACCATACAATTCTAAACATGCAGAAATTTTTAGTCAGTCAAATGCAAAGGGAGAAATACTAAACATACTTTTTAAATTGCCTTTAATTACGCTACAAATCTAAGTGCTCTTTGTACCAAAAAGTAGGTATCCTATTTGGCCAATTTAATTTCCTGGCTTCCAATTTTACTTTTCCATGTATTTTAACTCTTATTCCTTACTTCTATAACACAGGTAGTATAGATTTTTTCTTTCTAATCTATGATGGGATATCACTACACCTCAGAACTGTTGCTCTTTAAATCCAGTATCTTATTTAGCCTGTTAACTGCTAGGCAAGTTCTTTTCCACTCATTACTGCTTTTCCATTTTGTCTATTTAGTCTATCATCTCATTTTTTTCTTACATTTTATAGCATTAAGAGTAGGTGTTGCATTGAGCAGGTAGCTAAGCTGGGGTCCAGAACAGGCTGTAGAAGTACACAGAAATTGGTTGATCCTGCTGCCATCTACTGGGATACTCAGTTTTAAAAATAATCTGCTGTAAAAGTAGGAAAAAGAGCTTTTAGAGTATTTGTAAACTAGCACATTAACCTCCTCAGTTTATTGCTGTATTGCACTTCACACAGTTCAACAGTAAAAATGAATCTATAGGCACTCAAAAAAATTACTTTTCTATATTGGTTTTGGATTTGTCATTTGCTGACAATGTCTGCATGTTATTTGCTTGTAGCATTTAAATCCTCCAGGCAGGAAAGTGCCAGTTCTTGGTACTAACCAGTAAACAAGCTAGCTTTTAACCCAAGCCATAAATCACTTCAGAAAACTTGAACTAAGTGTTTAAACCCTGTAACCCAAATATGCAGTCTGTGAGAAAAAACTCCACTCCACACACCAAAGCCACCTTTTGACAATTCAGGTCAGGAACTTTCATTTAAGGGAGTCAAAACAGTACTTAAAGTGGATATTTTCACTTTCGTGGGGGAACAGTACTGATGCTTCTTCCTGCTTACCCCCTTTTGAGGGAGAGCAGAAGCAAGCAGCCAGATGAGCAGGGGGACTTAAGGACTCTCCCCCTTGCTAATTACTGACTTGCTTGTGTTGCTTGCCTCTGGGCCTGTGCAGGTAGGGATGATAAATATTTTGCAACAAATGTCTCCAAACATTCTTTGTGATCAAGGTATCTGAGACACAATTTTGATGTCAAGACTGTTCATTTGCTTTAGAAAATGTAAATGGAGTTTCAGGAGACATGTATATAGAGCAGGGTACTTTTCTAGTTTGGTCTCAGCTTTTCAGTGATTTGCTGTATGGATTGAAATACAAAACCATTTTTACCATCTGCAAACTTCATAAATGTGTACCATAAATTCAAGTTGTTACATAGTTCCTGAACACGATGCCAAACTCCTTATTCTTGCTCTGCAGAACTCAACGTGCTCTAAACGACAACTCTCAGACCGTCAAAGGGCATGTTAATTGTATTGATGCTTGAGGTCAAGCAACATGTACATGAAGCTACACCTGGCTTACAGCCCAAGTAGTTTAATTCTGTGCTACTGTTTCATGGTTAACATGCCCTACTCATCCGCATGTAAGAGAAGCTGTATTTGCTCCATCTGGCATTTAATCTGCTGATTTCTCAGGAATTACAACAATATTAAAATCTTGATCCAAAAGACAGCCTGTAGCAGGAGTGATGATGAAATCACAGAAGAGCAACTTGTTTCTTTTCATGAAAATGCAGTTGCTTCAGGAAGCTGTGTATTCCAAAACTGCCACTCCATAGCCTTAGGGGAATGTTATTTAAGTAGAGTGAAGGCCAGCACAGCACAAAAGCATAACTCAAGGTTGACATAAGTGACCTTTTCTTTTGTGAGAGAAAGCCATCTCCCTTGTGCCCCTGCCACAACTGCTGTTGCTGCAGTAGCTTCAGCTTAACTGCAGGGTTTGATAGCCAAAAGCAAACATACAAGTTCAGTTCTGAGGATGCGGTACAGAGGCCTTCACCAGCCTGTCCCATCTGAAACTGCCTGCCTCTGTCAGGACAGCTAAGGTGGAAGTGGGAGGTGTCCAGGGAAGAGATAGGGCACACAAAAGCAACACTGTAGCTTTAGCTAGTGAACTGCTCTTGTATGAGCATACTGTAAGTATAGCTACCAAGATGGAAAGCCTGATTTTAAATGTCAGTATTTAATCAGTAGCTGTTTTGATCTGCTTTTAAGTGCCTTCTGGATTTGCTTCAGTTTACCTGCAAATGCAGGATTTTCTTTGGTCAGCTTTTGTTCCCTCCAATGAGTTCTGTGTGCAAAGGAACCAAGTTACTGTTGGTCAGTAGCTTTTCATTATCTCAAGTCTTTTACTTAAGTAAAATAGTTTACATTAATGGACATTACTTCTTCCGATGGAAAAACCCAGGGAGATGCACGTCTGACCAAGGAATAAGGCTTTTTTTCCATAGACACTTCTCTATAGCTCAGCTTTAGCTGTTAATGAAGTTGTCTATCTTCACAGTGTTTTAGCGCAACAGCAGGCACCGGAAAAACAATTATTCTCTGTTTTCTTAAACAGGTTTCTTTTGAATTTCGTTCACTTCTACACTCAAAACTTGCTACACTATTTTTTGATGAAGTGGTAAAGCAGATGGTAGCTGCCTTTGAAAGAAGAGCATCCAAACTCCACGGCCCAGAAACCAGCATACCTCGGGAGCTGATGCTTCATGAAGTTCATCACACATAGAAGGGAAAATTGTAACAACCTTCACTTGAAACTTGTTTATACACTTCATTTGTAGGAGAGGTGCCATGCTCTCCCTCGGGGGCAGACACTTCATATGGGCTTTGTGTGATTTTATACTGGACAGAACACACAGGTTCAGCTGGATATATATAGCATGTCTGAGCCACAATCATGTGCAACTTAAAGTGTTACCGGTAGCAGACAACTGGCAGCTCGTGTAACACAAGATATTGCAGGCTGCCCTTTATTAACTTGGCAGTTTGTGTAATCACAGATTAAGTTCTGCCTTATCTAAGTTTACCTTTTTTGTCAGCGTTGTAACATATTAACTCAAGTTGAAGTTGTGAATAGTGTGAATGTAACTTAACAGTATCAACTCTGGCCAAGCAGAGGGACATTTCTGTGAGTGTGGAACAGTTTGTGAAGCAGCAAGGAGCAGGTGCTTCTAATCCAAATGAATGACAAGTCAGGAGTCTCCAGCTGCTGACCTGCTGAGCTCTGACCAGCAACTGCTGTAGAAAAAAATAACACAGCCTGAACACTGGAGTCTTCAGAGATTAAACACATAATGCAAGGAGTAATGCAAGTGCAGCGGTTTCAGCTACAACCAGCAGCTCTGGACACACGGACTTGTGGTACATCTGGCAGGCTGCTCTTGCTATGTGCCAGTTTCACTGTTACACATTGCAGTCAGGCCATAGATGCATCTTAACTAATGCGAACAATTTCCAGCTCCCTCAAAATTTTAAGACAAATAAATGCAGGTTACCTCTGAGAACCAGGGCACAGATACAGAACATGCTGTACCACAGTTCTGTCCTCCCTGGAAGGGCACAAGGTGTCTTCCTACAGACAAGCACATCCAACACCAGTTGCCATTAAAAGCACAAAACAGCTAAACATCAGGCCCTAGGTTATTTCAGTGCCATTCTACCCTTTAATTAATCCATTATGATGGTGTCTTGATTAAATTAAGTTTCAGTAGTTCTGTTCCTGCCAATAATTTCTTTTCAGTTTCTCTGAAGAAACACAAGTGAATAGATTTTAACAGATTTAAAGCCCTGTCTTTAGGCTGCCTTGCATTACCACATTTCCTTACTGGTCAAGTGTGGAAGCTGGTTCTTTCTCCAGCCTTATTTGCCCTGTGGTCCATGCAGAATGGTGTATTGAAGAGCATGGGCAGGTATGGTTCAGGACATACAGCCCTGAAGCAGTTCCAGACCATTTAGGTACTTCTCTAGAAAAAGCTACTGCAATTTCACATATGGTATCTGTGATGGATAGTTCTTATTAAAGGTAGGAAGCTGGGGAAAGGAACGGGTGAAGGACCTGGTTCTAAAGCAATTTGGGATGTTGAGACAATCAGAGAAACATACACAAGTTTGGGAACACCAGTTTTGAAGTTTGGAAAGCTGTTTAGAAGTAGGTAGAAAAAGACTTCACACATCAATGGTCAAAGAAAGGGTTAAGGGCAAACAGGGCTGTCATTTAAGGGCAACAGCATGGTATACAAACTAATTCAAACTAAAGTCTGGAGCTCACTACCAGAAAGCTGGAAGGCAGTACTTGAAGTCTCAAGGCAAGGAGGTAGCCACATACTACACCTGAGCAAGAGAGATGTTGAAAAAGCCAACAACCCTCTCTTAGCAAACAGCAGGTTTCATTTCATAGCCTGAGGACACTTTCCCTCCCACTGCATGAGGCCTGTGCTGGCACACAAAAGCAGGAGTACAGACAGCAAAATAAAGTCAGTGCACATGCCTTCTTTTCCTAGTATTGTTTAAGAGTTAGAGAACTGCACTGTCAGTTCAGCTTTGATAGTTCTTAGCAAAATTAAAGTCACTTGTATTTCTAAGAAACATTCTAGACAAAGGAATGTTTCCTGGAGGGAAAGGCCCTGCACCTTTCCCAGCTTCAGTGTCAGATTCCTAGTACATCTTAGAAGCAGGAGCAGAATGTCAAGGTTCTCCCAGGGCTATGGCTTTGTGTGCAGATGAATAAGGTCATACATTTCATAACTTTTGAACAGTTTATTACATAAAGGTCACATAATTGTATATTTGTCTACTTTGTACATAATTGTCTACTCTCACGCAAGTTCTTCCTAGTACTGGCAAGCACCAATTCATTCTGAAACAGAATATCAAGTGCCTTAATTGAGTTTAAATTGGGACCTCGGTAGATGGATCTCGCACCCAGTTATCAGGAATGTACAAATGTCTTTATTCAAAAAATACAAAATAAATTATCTGTAGGTATGGACAATGACTGTAAACAATTACACGTGTGTTAAATGAAATCCAGTAACTGATGGTTACAGTGATTCTTTTAAACACCTGCCTCACCGCAGTCACTATCCACCCTCTCACACTGACATCTGCTGAAGGTTTTAAAGTCAGAACTGTCAGCCTTAGTACAGCTCATGATGCAGCCCTGTCCTCGGAATTAGAACATGCCACCTCCCATTCCTCCTCCCATCCCACCCATTCCTCCCATTGATGGCTCCTTCTCTTCCTTAGGAATTTCAGTCACCACTGCTTCTGCTGTTGACAAGAGAGACGCAACGCCCGCAGCGTCCATCAGAGCAGTTCTCACAACCTAAAAACAGGACAGAATTAGTACTCCTTGACCATCATGTGAGGTAGGAGCAAGGCAAGTTGATGAGTAAGACTAATTTAGGTTACCTTCGTTGGGTCTATGATTCCTTTTTCTACCATATTTACAAAGTCCCCAAGCATTGCATCATAGCCAACCTCAGATGGACTCTGCAGGATTTTTTCAACTATTAGTGATCCTTCAACACCTGCATTCTTTGCAATAGTCATTGCTGGGATTTTCAGTGTTCTCTTTATTATTTCAATGCCTGGAAGAAAAATGATAATTAGAATTATATATTACATATGCTGCTCCTTCTGCAGAGGTGTGCACTCATGTGCTGGAGATCAATGCAAAGAGAGAGAACCTTCTGAGCAAAATCACAAGCTATTTTTGTCAGTTCCAGGGAAGAAAAGTGCTCTGCTACTTGGCTTTTGTCAACAAACAACATCCTTGCAGGATATTCAGACATGCTGCAGTTTTACTTCTGCAAAAGGCATTAAGGAGTGTTATTACTGTAACAGAGCATGAGGCTTTCTTGCAATTTGCCAGAAACTCGTAAGTGTTCTTGGATTTGAAGTCTTAGTGCAATAGTGCTAATGCTCAGTGCAATTCTTCCTTTAACAGTTTGCAGTTTTTTGCAGGGAGTACTGCTGCTTTATTGTTGTTCTTTCACCAATCAGGCAGGTTGAAGCTCCTTTCCACTGTAAAGCAGTGGCCACCACACCAAGTGCACATGAAGCTCTAAAGACCAAGTAAAAACTCCCTGAAAGCTATCTGTACTTATAAAGCCTCAGGGGAGAAGAAAGACAATTCTTCACACTTACACACACATTCCAGTACTTACCAATTTTCTGATCTTCATTGGCTGGAGCTAAGGCATCCAGTGCTGGGATGCAGCGCAGCAGTGCGCAGCCGCCGCCTGGGACAATGCCCTCCTCTACAGCAGCACGGGTGGCATTCAGGGCATCAGTAACTCTGTCTTTCTTCTCATTCACTTCAACATCACTTGTGCCGCCAACCTGCAACAAGCAAAACACACATTAAGGTCCACACCAGGGACCTGGGTGGGAGAGCACTGCCAGATCCTGAACTGCTGCCACAAAATTCAAAAGCCAGCCCATGTCATCCCGCTATACATGCCAGAAAGCAAACCCAAGTTCTCCCATACTGCATTCTTTTGTACCTCTGCACTCAAGAAGCCTACACATACAGTTTTAGTTGATTATTTCATCAATTTTTAATACCAAATTGTATCAGCGTAAGAAGCAAAATTCTTTATCCAAATCAACTGCCAAGATAACAAGACAACCAGGCAGCAGTAACTTAGATTGGCAATGAAGGACCAGTACTACCCCATTCCTAAGAAACTGAACTTCTCACCTTCAATACTGCTACTCCATCAGAGAGTTTGGCCAGTCGTTCATTCAGTTTCTCCTTTTCATATTCACTTGTGGTAACCTCTAGCTGTTCAATAATTTCTTGAATACGTTTTTCAATTTGAGCCTTTTCACCCTTCCCCTTCAGAAGCATGGTGTCATCTTTTGTCACAATGACCTCTCCAACTTTACCAAAGTCATGAGGCTGAATATCTTCCACATTTAGGCTCAAACCCTCTTCTCCAAACACCTGAAACAAGTTACATGGAAAGATGGAATTCACAGCTTCTCCATGCAGTTTTTTTGACACATAACACACATACAGCAGGCTACCAGTGCCAAATAATCACACTACTGCAGCCACGTTGAACAAAAAATCTTCCCTTAACAGAATCCAGGCACTCCACAAACTGTCCCTCAAAGAAGTTACCAAAGCTACCAACTTCTCATTCAAGACTGACTACATAATTTCCTGACTCAAAGTGCCTGGAAAGTGGAGTGGTGTTACAGAAATCACTTATTATTTTGAGAAGTTATGAATATTGGCACTAAACTGACTTTAGAGTTTGCTGGTTTGTTACTTTGTTACTGCTAGGAAATTGTAAGACAGAAGGTTTTCTGAGGTGTCAAGAAGGCTTTGCTATTTCTAAGAAGCTTCCTTGAAGCTCCTCCTTTCCCTTAGCAAGCTAAATGCTGCAGCAAAATTGTGTGCAACTTCAGTCAGTTAAAAAGACATATTAGTCATGGTCAGTCAGGGATGTAACATACACCAATTATCAAATTTAAATGTATTAAAAAACCCCACAAAGATTCAAACATTAGAGCTACTGTTGCATTTTTTAAATAACAGGATGCAGTCTGCAACACAGCAAATACAAGCCATGGACCTAAAAATGTATGTTATTTTCCTCTTTAAATGTCTTCAGAATTGCTTAAAGCAAAAAGCCAGTCAAAACACTATTACTTACAGCACCACCAGTAGCAATTGCCATATCCTTAAGCTGGTTTTTTCTGTTGTCACCAAAGCCTGGTGCTTTTACAGCAACAACCTGGAGACCAACTTTGAGCCTGAAGAGAAGAATTCAAGAGATTAACACTCCACATGTGTTCAGAGAAAAAAGCCTAATTACTAAAACCAATTATTTCAGTACAGCTCTACCAGTCAAGCAAACAAGGAGACCGTGAACTGAGCTGGTTTTGCTCTAAAAGCTAGTTAGGAAGCAACTGAAGTTCTGTCCAAACTGATACAAAGTATGTTTATGTACCAAAGCTGCTGTCTCTTTGGTACTCACCAGCAGTACACCACAGCAAACTCAAATGGATGTGCTTTGGAATGTATTCCTTTAAAAGGATGAAAATTTTAAAAAGTGGTGTTTGTTCAAAGTATGGATTTTAAACCTCACCTGTTCAAGACTAGAGTGCTGAGGGCTTCTCCATCAACATCTTCAGCAATAATGACCAAAGGTTTGCGGTGAGAATTGGCAATTTCAAGAGCTGGAACTATGGACTGTACACTAGAAATTTTCTTTTCACTGATTAAGACATAAGCATCCTGGAACTCACATTTCTGCCCTGCAGAAACAACATGCGTTGTCTGAACAATTTGATCATAAGACATATCAAACATTCTCTAAAACTTAAGGAGCTACTTCGGAGCAACTGTTGCACTTTTCAGTGCCATTAAAAAAAAAAAGGTGCCAATTGTTTTCTCAAAGACTCCATTTTCAATTGCACGTTGTTCTGCAGTGTTGCACAACCAGCTTGATGTTAGCACAGACAGATACTGAAAAGAGAAGCAAAAAGACTCCAAGCTTATTACCAAGAGTTATGAGTTTCTGTTGGGGATGGATCCCTGTGTCCTACTTGCTGTGTACACAGTGTGACAGACTGCAAAGTCTTCGTAACAGCTACCGTTACTTCTAACCTCCAAGAGCCACTATAAAGGTATTTGACGTGTTACTGTTAACTCACCTTTGGTTGTATTAATAAAATATGGAGAGATGTAGCCTCTGTCAAATTTCATACCCTCAATGATTTCCAATTCATCATTTAGAGTTTTTCCATCCTGTTTAGATGCAAGAAAGTCTATGTTAAACATCCGTTATTTACTACCAAGGGCACCATACAGTTTTAGCATACTGTCCACAACAGAATGGAAGGCTCTGCACCACACATCAGTTTTATGTGCTACCCTTAAAAATAAAAGGGTAAGAGGGAACAGTGACCAAACCTATATCTAAAGGAGCTAGGGAAGGAGGAATTACAGTAGGATACCACAGCTGAGCAGCAGCAGGCTATGGCACATGCCGCAAAAGCCAGCCCAAATGAGAGAAGACAGTCCCTTTGCACTCAGTCCATCTGTTGGCCATTCTTACCTTGACAGTGATCACACCCTTTCGTCCAACTTTTTTCATGGCATCAGAGATTATATTGCCAATTTCCTGATCTCCATTTGCTGATATTGTGGCAACCTGAAACAATAAGCCATTTAATCTCATTTCCCAATGCAAGTGATTTGTTTCCTCACTATAAAGAGAATCAGAACACCCATTTTCAATTCTAACGTATCCTAACAAGAGAGGGCAGCTGACTAGCACACCCACACTAGGACCCAAGAACTCTGTGCAATGGGTTAACAGCTCCTGGGCAGCTGAAGCACAGGGCCAGATCTCTGCACTTGCACCTACAGGGAGGAATGAGCCACAAAGGCCAACACACCAGGTAACTGAGACCCAGCTGGGTACCTGAACAACCCACAACCTGACTCAAAGTGCCTGAACCTCAACCTGAACCACCCACAGCAGATCCACATCCCCAGAAGTCTGCCATCACTTTCCATCCATCTCTGCTCTTGTCTATTCTTCCCAAGTATGTAAATTTATGTTTTAAGATGGGATTTTGGAATGAAACTTGAAAGTGAGAAAAACTACCTACTTCTGAACTAGCTTCTAGCAGAACAACTGAAAGCAAAATATTGGAAATTTTAAATAACTCAAGAAAATTAGTTACAATGAAGATAATTTACTGACCATACACCAAATCTTGATATATAAAGAAAAATATGTAGGTGTCATATATGCACAACCTAACTCCATTAAACCTGACTTGACAAAACTTGCTGTGAGGAATAACTATGGAAATTTGGTTTAATTTTTTCATTTTCTTACTACCTGTGCGATTTCTTCTGGAGTTGTAACAGGTTTAGACAGCTTCTTCAGTTCAGCTATGACAGCGTCAACTGCAAGCATCACCCCTAAAGATGAAGGGAATATTTGTGAGTGAACAAAACAAGGTATACAGTACAGAAAAGACCCTCAACACCCAAACCCCCAAGCAGATTAAGTTTCATATTCAAAACCAAGTGACTGGTAGTTTTAGTTCCATATTGTCATTTGTACATCTAGTGCTCATTGTTTTGGAATTGGTGTGACATTTTCTGTCACAATGGAAGTTTACATAAAATTTATTTAAATGGCACCAGTAAATTTATACACTTACTGGAAATAATTACATGCAGAAATGGCTTTACATGGAGTTTATCTATGACAAACAACTGCATATAAAATAGCAGAAGAATCAGAAAAATTAAGAATTGTTCAGAGTAACATAACAGAAACAAGTGGGCTCTCCATGCAGAACTCTTCATGTACACCTTTGTGTGGCTCTTCAAAAACAAGGCAACTTATTCATGAAGCCAGCCAAATATTGGGATACAAAAAATAAAAGAGACAGTGAATAAACATTAAAACAAGAGAGAAAAGTTACCCCTCCTGATTTCTACTGGATTGGCTCCTTTACTGATCTTCTCAAAGCCTTCCTTGGCAATAGCACGTGCAAGTACTGTTGCAGTAGTGGTACCATCTCCTGCTTCTTCATTGGTATTGTTGGCAACATCTTGAACTAACCTGGCTCCGATATTTTTGTATTTGTCTTTTAAGTCAACTGCTTTTGCTACTGTTACACCATCTTTTGTTACTTTGGGACTTCCCCAGCTTTGTTCAATGATAACTGTCCTTCCCTAGGGTGACAAAGAACAAGCATTAAATCAAAGCCACATAACCTACAGCATATTACTCTAAGAATTCAAGTGAAGATGGAGATCCTTTTCAACAGCCACAGCTGAACAGAAACATCACTTTGCAGACAGCATTCATCTGGGACTTTTTCTAAGCATACACATTACCAGGGTTCTGCAAAACTAGAAAGGTGGCCCAAAGGTTTTATACTTTCACAGAACAAGGCTTTATCCCCTAGCAATAATGCTTAATACACCACAGACTCAGAAGTCTGCAACTAAAATAAGACTTGCCCTGCAGAGAAAAATAATTGAAAAATCTCTCCATCACTCGTATTTCACCCTGAAATTAAAATATAGCAACACAAGTTAATTTGAAAAACTTCCATCAAATCACAATAAGAACTGTATGTGATCGAAGAACTGTAATACAAAGCTCAACTTGTCGCATGTTCTGAGAAAAAAAAAAAGCAGAGACTTGCAAACCATATCTATGATTAGCAAAGAGGACTGAGGATACTTAAAATTTGAACTAATATGTTCCAGTAATTTGTCAAACACTGCAAGTTAAGAAGCGTTTCTGCTCTTAGCCCACACCTGCAGGTAACTAAAGTGCAACAGACACAGTTAATACAGAAAACGATGGACCATACAGCAAATGCAGGGCGGAAGCACTACACAGGAGGACTCCTTTTTCCCAGATGACTTCAACAGCTTGAAAAGCTGCCCTGTCTCGAAAAGTAGCTATGCTGACAGCTGGAGCAGTTGGAAGAGAGCACAATTGTCCCAGCTCACCTCTGTCACTTCCAGCTGACCCTGTGTACAACCCCTGATGCATCAGACTCGGCTCAGAGCTGATCACACACAAGCATGGCTTCAGCTTCAACCAGAGTCTGGATCACGTGCCAAGCAAGCTCACTGAGGGCTCTCATGCGGCACACTACCACTACAGTGCGCTGTGTTCCTTGCTTGCAAAGCCCACTCCCATCTGCCTAAAACATTTAACAAACTTTGGACTCCTGCCATGCACAAGGCTACACTGCTTCAGAGTACAACTAGCCCTAGAAGTTACAAAAGCAGCACTAAGCTTCAGTAACTGAAGCTGAACTTGCGAAAGAGATTATATAATTCTAACTCTGTGTTATAAGACAATCATGCCAAAATAATGCATAACTTGACTTTACTGCTATTTTATTTGACCCACATTTCTTCATCTATAAGTGGCTTAAGAGTAAGACAACTCTTTCTGGAGGATACTGTTACTGTAAGTTCTTCACGTAGTCTTCTCCTGGTTTTGCTTTATTTTATTCTGTATTTTGACATAGTCTCATTCAAAATTGTTTGGTAGCTGAGAAGACCAGCATAAAAAAAAAAATCTACTTGTATCTGATCACACTGAAGGATTCACTCTCAACAAATGCTTTTTACCCATGTTTCTGATAGAAGGAACACCACCCGTACGCACACACATTCTGAATGCTCCCGCATATCAAGAATCCAAGCACTCACATAAACTTATTCTGACAAAGTAATCAATGTGCTGGTAGCAGTATCAAGAGGCTGTATGAGACTGCAAGCCACGTTTCTCTAAGCATAGTACTATGCCAAAAGGTAGTTTCTTCACCAGTGTAGTATTTCTTAAAAATGCTGGAATCAGACATTACAGTACAAGCCCTAAATTTCTAAAAATACATGAAGAACAGCAAATAAATGAGAACACTGGAACAAAAACTGCACAAGGTTACAGCAAGTTGCATCAGCACTTTAACCAATGCTTAGGCATTCACAAAATAGCTTAATCAAAAAATCCAAGAGTTAACTTACATTTAAAGTTTTCTCCTTTATGGAAAACAGCCACAGCTTGCTGACATTGCTGTTCCTTAACCTTCACCTGCTCAGCTTATAGCTTTTTTTTTTTTTACCATTGAATAAAGCTAACAGAGTACCAAAATCAAGGAAGAAATACATGAATGAATTTTGCAGAGGCAAATCAGCCTTAAAGAACTACGAGGCACACACTGTTATTATATGGAACGGATATTCCTATGAGCCCAAAGGAAAAAATAAAAGTCTCTTCCTTAAAAAGCAACTCTCACTTCAAGCACTACTGCACGTTGCATGACTATGCAGAATACAGTAGCTACTTTTACAAAAGACCTAGAAATTATAAGCAATCACACACTACATTGTGTCCTATAAGCAACATAAATGACTGCCATGGAATTTCACCCAATCTGGTTACTTTTACTAGTCAATTGAAAGCTTTACACTTTCAACGTTTTTTTTTTCACCTTATTAACACCAAAAGGTGAATCGATACAAAATTATAATTTGATAAAAACCCACTCAAACCCCAACCAATTTATATGCTAATTAATCAATGTCACAATACAGGTAGTCAAATTATCTACTACATTGTTACAGGCTATCAACTGAGCCACAGTAACTTATTAGACACATTCCTCTTCAAACTGTTCAAACAAATATATAGTGCACCTTTCATAATGACCCGATTAATTCCATTTTGTTACTATGAAAAACACGTGCACCGTGGTCAGAGTTCAGGTGACAAAAAATGAGAACGTGACTACTTGCAGCACTCTGCCCATGCCCCTACATCTTTGTCAATGCCCCCGCAGCTCTAACTAGGGAAAACTAAGAACTGTTCCCCACTGAAGTGTTTTCAACCACATCAAAGAGTTAATATAAATGAAATGCAAAATCTTCCGTTACCTTTGGCCCCATTGTAACAGCTACAGCATCTGCTAGAAGATCTACTCCTTGAAGCATAAGAGCTCGAGCATCTGCTCCAAACTTCACGTCTTTTGCATATGCTCGTGTTAGGTGGGGGGCAAGGGCTCTGGACACTGGTCTTATCTGACGGAGTACTGTAGGTAAACGGAGCATGTCTGAAAAAAAGGAAAACAAAACCAGAGGAAAATATAAGCATACGGCATTTGCAGAGCTACTTATAGAACAGAAAAAGAGGAAAGTAAGTTCAGGAAATAAAGCAAGGGACCCTGAGCTTTTAGCTGTTAGTCTGATTAAGACAGAGACACGCAAAAAAATTACAAATAAGAGGGCGGGGGTGCCGAGAGGCTCGAGGCCATCCCCAGGCTGCTGCAGCAGCTCCTCACTGAGCGGCCTCTCTCCAGCCGCCCTCCCCCCGCAGCCCGCGAGGGCCCGGCGGAGGACCTGCAGCTGCAGGGGCCGGGCAGCCCGGCGGCGGGCCCGGCGCGGCGCTGGGGAGCTGAACGAGGCGGGCGCGCACGGACTGCAGCCACATGTCCCCTTCCACCAGGACGCGCGCAGCAAGGTCAAGCGCCGCCCGCCCCCTGCCGCCCGCGCCGCGCCGCACCGCACCGCCGGCCCCCGCGAGGAGCGGGGGGATGGGTGCGGCTGCCTCGCTACGGCCACCGACCCGCCGCGCCCGAGCTCCCCCTCCCCCAGCCCCTGCCGCAGGGCGCCAGGGCGGCCACGAGCGCCGGGCGCTCGGCACAGGCCTGGCCGGGAAACGCGCGGGCACCCCTCTCCCGCCAGCGACGACCGCTGCCGCCGAGGGAGCGGCACGCCGGCGCCCCTCCCCAGGCAGGCCCGGGCCCGGTCCCCCGCCGCAGTGCGCGTTCACCTGCGAGAGGGAGCAGGAGCAGCTCTACCGTGCGGACTCTAGGCTGAGTGGGCAAGTCTGCGCGTACGCGCGGGCAAGCGCTCACCACCTCCGCCCCGCCCCCTGACAGGCACCGGCCCATGTGGGGCTCCGCACCGCCCGGCCCGGGAACAAGCATAGCCGCCGCGGCCCCGCCCCCGGCGGGGGGAGGCCGGGGCGGGGCGGCGCGCCCGCAGGGAGCCCTCGTGCAAGGCCCGGGCGCCGGCCGCACCGCGCGTGCGCAGCGCGCTCCAGCACGGCGCACTCAGGTTCCGGGGCCCGCCAGTTCCAGAACCTTCTGGAACGCTCATGCTCGCGAAAGGTTAAAGTTGAGCTGACCTCACTTCCGGGCGGGCGCCGCGACGCGCGGGGTGGCGGGCGCCGTGTAGCGCGGCTCGCGGCGCCGGCGGGGTGCCAGCCGCCTCCGGGCCCGGGACGCGGCCCCGCTGGTGAAAAAGAACCGGCGGGTTGAGAGCGGGTCGGGGCCGGGGCGGGGACCGGGCTCCGCCCCGGGGCGGGGGAGGCGGCCGCGCATGCGCAGGTGCTGACCTTTGTCACGTGCGTGCGCGGCGGCCCGGTCACTCTGTGGCGGGGAGCGCAGCAGCCAGCATGGTGAGTGCCCGCCGCCCGCCCCGTGCTCTCTGCCGCCGGTCTCGGGCCCGGCTCCACTGAACGTGTTCCGGGAGGCAGGCGGGGAAGGGGCTTTGCGACGCGCGGTGGTGACCTTATCCCCTCTGGGCGGGTCGCCGCCAGGGCTCTCACGCCGTCGTGGCCGAGCATTCCCTGTGCCGAGCATTCCCTGTGCCGGAGAACGGCCGTGGCGGCGCTCCCTGGCGGGTCCCTCGGGCCGGGCTGAGTAGCGGGAAGGAGCGTGAGGAAGACGGGGGGCGCGCCTTGGTCTCCGGGAACGGCGGTCCCGGGAGGCGCGGCGCTCGCCAGCCCCGCGGGCGGTAACGGCGGGGTGTCTGCAGAGGATGTCCGCCGCACTCCGTTAGCGCGCAAGGTCGCGTAGTCCTTGGTACAGAAGCGGTGACACTGGCAGGCGCGGAGGCTATGGGCTTGCTGCCGAGGCTGCGTAGGAACCGTCTTCGGCTCGCCAGGCCCTGCAGACAAACACTTTTAACAGCGCCCACGAATCCTCACGTGCGGCGTACCATCCTGACCTGAGGAGAGCTGGGCAAGGGCAGCTTGCCCCCCGTTCTTGCAGTGGTACTTTATCCCTTTGGGTCTACTCACGGGGGGAGTTAACATTTCGTAAAACTCGATGTGGAGTGTCCCTTTGCATCAGTCTGGCTGATTGTTTCTGTTAAACACAAAACCTCTCCGTTTAAATGGGATCAGAGCTGCTCTCTTCACAGAACGAAAATGGTCACAACTGGCAGCCTTTCTTTGCATCGTTCTTCCTCATCGTGTTACTCGGGGAGACACATGTCCTCCATGTAGTGTCTTTTGTTTATACTATACCTGTAATTTTGAAGTGTGTGTGTATTAAGAAGTGCCTGTAGGACATGGTTTCTAGCTATTTCGATGAGCGTGGGCTCTGGGTACCTGTCCAGTGCAGCACTGTCTCCATGTGACTTGGCAAGTTGCCATATCTTTCCCTCAAAGCAAGTTCCTTCTCCCTGACCCCTACTTGCTGGGACCTGGTGGTGCCTGCGCATATCTGGTGATTGGCAGCCTGCTAGTAGAACTCAGTGCAAGCAAGAGCACTCTTGCTTCAGACCTCAAACTCTTACATGCTAAGATTTGTAAGAACCTGAAAAAGATTCATGGGGGTACCTGGCTAGGTCTTTGCTTCTTTGCTATCAAACAGTACATACATAAAAATATAACTGTCCCAAAAGGTCCTTAATTGTCGTTAAATCTGGTTGTGAAGGAAGTAAGTATAGTTGATATAAACATTAACGGTGCTCATCAAACTGCTGTAGCTGTCAGGATTGCCTGACATCTCCTTTTTATTGCCTGGAATTTCTGATGCAATCAAAGGTGGCATGTGTTTGCTTCTAATAAGAAGAAATGCTCAGCAATTTTCTTAAACTGTTTATTTCTTTCAAAAGAGAAGTCACTTTGGGGTTGATTTTATTAAGCTTTTTTAAATCGCCATTTCATTGTAACGTTAATCTAGTTACAATTACTTCCACAGGCAGGAAAAGCATTTAGGAAATTTCTTCCCCTCTTTGATCGTGTTCTGGTTGAACGATGTGCAGCTGAGACAGTAACCAAGGGAGGCATCATGATTCCAGAAAAAGCCCAAGGGAAAGTGCTACAAGCAACAGTAGTAGCAGTTGGATCGGGAGGCAGAGGAAAGGTAAACATCCTAAAGCATTACATTTGGGTAGAATTAGTAATGGTGTGGGGGTAGCTGGGGTATGCTAATAGGAAAGGGGTGGCTGTGGTGCAACTGCAGTGATAGCTCACAGAAATGGATGATGGCAACGACAGAAGTTGGAAGTGCAGATTCAAGGAGGAGGTAGAAATCTCAAGTCCTCCTGACAGGCTCTGATCTTGAACTCCATCATTCCTTCTGTCAGTTGTGAAGTGGAAAATATTTGCCTTTCAAAAACCAATATTATTTGTTGCTTTAAGCAGCAGTGGTGTAGGTTTTGGTTGCTTGGGGTTTTTCTTTCCTGATTTTTGAAGTGCTAACAGGCTAATATTTTATTTATATACAAAAATAAAACTTATCAGGTGTTTCTAAACAACTCAGTTTCCCAGAGACAGTGACAAGTTGATGAAAGCAACAAAGACAGGAAGGTACTTTTAACTGGCACTTGGAGAAATTAGCCTTCGATACAGGGTACAGAAATGGACCTTCTGCATTTGTTTTGGAAGGGGGTTTCATGGTCTGTCAGCTTCTCAGCTTTCTTAGGTGTGTTTTTTCTCTAAGTGAAGTCTTATTCAGTATGCAAAGACCTCACAGTTGTATTTACACTCTAAACAAAAATTAATTGTATTCAGAAAATCACCTCTGTTACAGTGCCTAAATAGCCCTTGAGGGTGTGCTTCCTGAATGTTTTATAACATGGATCAGTGGATCAGTGTAACTGGGAAGAGTTCTATTACATCTGTTTATAGTTTGGATTTTTTTTTCTTTCAGAACGGTGAGATTCAGCCAGTGAGTGTAAAAGTTGGTGAAAAGGTTTTGCTACCGGAATATGGTGGTACTAAGATTGTACTAGAAGATAAGGTAGGTTTCCCGACTTTGTGAATGTAAATTAAGCTGATACCCTAAACATCATACTGCCAGTGGCAAATACTGTAGCTACTTCATAGTGTCAGTGGTGCTCAAGAAATGCAGCTCTTGGTATTCAAATAGGAGTGGCTGAATCCAGCCAGCTTCTGTTGCATGTATTGCTTGCTACTTCCAGCCCTGCTTAAAAGAAGGTAACCAAGGAAACCTCTGGCCTCACCTTAGCTGTGTGGAAAAAAGTGGCTTCCTTTGCCAAGCATCTTTTTAGAGGAAACCCTAAAAGGTTCTGGAATTACTGGGGGTATCCTTGCAGAATGGTCTTCTAAGGGTTCTTGCACTTCCTACTACTCAAAATAGTAACCTGATAGCTTTTCCAAAAAGTGCTTCGGTAACAAAATACTTTCTCAAGAGGTCAATGTGCAGAGCTAATCTTGGTTAGCTCACTTTTTATTTTGTATTTAATGACCAAAAAAAAGTATTTTTTTTGTATTTAACATTTGCAAAACAATTGAAAAAACCTGACTAATAAGACAGATACTAATGTTTCTTCTCTTTGCAGGACTACTACTTGTTTAGAGATGGTGACATTCTTGGGAAATATGTGGACTAAACCTCATGCATTTACCAGTTGTCCATTCCACTAAGCGCTGAAGTTTTTCTTTCATCATGTAAATAATGTCCTTTATTTTATAACAAGCAGGCATTGAGTCTCTGAAATAACTTGTGATCTCACTGTAATGATGGAACACAAATAAAAATATGTACAGTCAGAAAACAGTTGCTCTTGCTTCAGTTCCATTGAACAGTGAAATTCAGATGACCACCAACCAGCCTTAATTATTCCAAACACCATTTTATATCCGTATCTCTGTGGTGAGATTGTAAAGATCTTTACAATAAACTTCTAAAACTTTTCTGCTTCTGTCTCAGTTTCTGCTATTGCTCAGTGAAACTGAGTCTCAATTGTGCAATGAGCTAAACTCTCTGAAATTATTCATATATAGCAATGCATCATTTTCCCTAAACTTGTACGAAGTTGGATGCCGCGAAGTTTTCGGCTCTTGGCCTGAAAAACCAGACTCGAAGTCTGCAAACCAGGCTCGAAGCCTGAAAAACCCAGGCTCGAAGCCTGAAAAACCCAGGCTCTTAAGTCTGAAACCAGACTCTTAAGCCTGAAACACCCAGGCTCAAAGCCTGAAACACCCAGGCTCGAAGCCTGAAAAACCAGCTCCAAGCCTACTTCATGCAGCAATCAACCCAGGATCCGATTCTCAGCTGGGTGGGAAGAAATCAGTCCTACTCAATGATGGTGATAGCAGAAATCTTCTCCTTATTGAGAGCAGGCTCTAACTTATATACACAGCAGCTTCAAAGCTAGCTCAGCAACAGCAGCTAATAGATTACATTCTCATGTTCATCCTACTTGCGGTTTCTGCCATAAGCAAGCTCCCTCACATTTTCCCATCTTGTTTTTCTCCGTAGTTGTTTTCCACCTTGAGCTGTTAGCTCCTTAGCTGAAAACAGCCCGACCTTGAGGGAGCAGAAAGCAGCTTGCTGTCTTCGCTGACTATGTGACAGCAACTACTTTAACCATGGCTCTGACTCTGGTCTTTATTGTGCATTAAATTCATATAACTAGAACTCAGACTGCCTTGCCCCATCAGGCCTAACATTATACCCTGGGATCCATGTCCATTCTCCCTTAACCATTCCTCCACAGTTGGAAATGAGTTTCAAAGGGCTACCATGCAGATGCAGCAATGAAGGGGACTTCCAGCCATCTCCCTTGCACATTGAACTTTATCTTAAGATAACTTGGGGGGGGGGGGGTTTAACTATTTCTGTCTGAGCAATAGCTAAGGCACTGGAAGGTTGATGCACACAAACCACCTTGCCACAAGCAGCCTTGTCCCACAGCAGGCTAAAAGGAACCCAGTACTAGTCATACCTGTGCTAGAGCACAATCATTCTGTTTGTAGATGAAGGAGAGAAAAAATATGTTTTTTCTTGTTTATCTCTCTCTGAATGTTGCCCTAGAGAACAAGCAACTTCTTGCCAGCACTTAATCGTGCAGAACTGGGGCTGATGCTCACCTTAAAGAAGATTTCTTTACTTATTACTGCCACTATCTCAAGACAGATTTCCAGCTCCCCCCTTAGTAACTGAGACGTGCATTGACAAATGGCATTTCTTTTGTCCTTAATGCAACATTCTTAAATAGCAAGACATTTATTGAATCCCAAACAATCAAATTTGCTTATTTCTAACCACCCTGTCTTGCTTTGGAAAAGGATTCAAGGTTGCTCACACAACCATGCATGTTTGCAGTGGTCTAGGGGCAGCCTAAGAATATATACTGCCTTAAAATGTTCTGAGGTGGTCTTAATGTGAAGTAAATCTATGTGGTTTGTTACAACTGAAACTTTAATAGCTGTAATTAAGCGGCAGTTTCTCATGCCTTTTGAGTGGTTGTGAAATCACCGTTGCTGGATACACTACAAGAGCTGTGCTGGAGATAATGGGAAAGGACTGGAATGAAACATTTTTCAGAACTTCAGTATCTGTGGGAGGAGCCTTCAGCTTTGATATACTCTAAAATACAATGTATCTTCTGCCAGGACAGTTTTGTGTCCCTTCACTGACCAGGTGAACTTGAGCACAGAGGTGAGCAGAAGCCACGTTTTTAGCTATACGTCCACTAGGAGCCACATTTTACAGTCTTGGTTGCAATGTTTTTTGCTTTCCATAGCTGTGGGGTGTGCTGCTTGTCTTGTTACCAACTATCTAATTTGAGCTGTCGGGAAACCAGGCAAAAGTTACACCATCAGGTGGTTAAATGCCCCCTGTACTATGTCCTAACAAGGGAAGATGGTAAATAAAAATACAATTTAAAAAACAGCTTTAGTATAAAAGGCCTACTTCTTGAAACCTGTCCTACTGCACTCTGATTTCAGTAGTTACAGCAGGACACTACAGCTGAAACGATGATCACAGTAGAAGTATCTTGAAATATGACTGTGAAATGAAACACAAACTCATTGAGAAGCATTATCCTCCACTAGAGCAAGCATGCCTTTATCATCCATGATAAGGTAGGTATTCTGGTACAGTCACCAAAAAGGGGGAGGTATTTAACACATTTACAAACTACTTACGGAAACTAGACTCCATCTCAACAAGACAGAGATGCAGTAGGAATCAATTCCCAACCAAGAAATGTTTAGGCTTAACATTTCAGTGTTTTTTTCAGTCATATCTTTCAGAGATACGAATTACATGGGATCCTCACTCAGCAAATCATTTCACAATGTTTGCAGTCCTTGTCTACGAGGAGCCACTATAATGTGTGG
Organism: Colius striatus; assembly: GCF_028858725.1. Classification (NCBI taxonomy): domain Eukaryota; kingdom Metazoa; phylum Chordata; class Aves; order Coliiformes; family Coliidae; genus Colius; species Colius striatus. The sequence continues at coordinate 32,841,006 of NC_084767.1, forward strand.
GGTTGTGATCTGAGGGCAGGTGACCCCGAGGCAGCACAGCCCCCCTGCACATCCCTGCAGTACTGACCTTCATCTCCCAGCGCTGCGGCTGAGCTGAGGCAGAAGCACTGCACCACCCCCTCCCCCTCAGGGTCACACTGTGCTGCAGCTGAGTGAGTGCACCACGCCAGGTTTTACCCGCCAAGTCAACCTTCAACCCTGTCTTTCAGCCCCAGCACATTTTCAGCAGCTTGATATCATGCTTATTAGCATAGTTGAATCTACCAGTGTTTACATATCTGATTAAAAATAAAAGTGAAGTTTTCCTGAAAACTTTCATGGGATGAGTAATTTATGGATGCAGGGAAAGAACCAAAAAGCATTCCTAGGCCTAATCAAATGGAGGACATGCTTGAATGTGTGCTGGATCGATAGAGAACACTTCATTCTTGCACCATGAGGCTATCACTGTGAGCAAGGACAAGATAACTATTACACAGCCAAGGTGATCCATCTGCTGTTCCTTAGTCCACCATGGCATGCCAAATTATCACTCAAGTTCTATAGTGGAGGACAGAATCAACCACAATTGCTCTTTATATTTCCGTGTTGTTCCTGTAAGAATTTATTCTGCTCTTTTCTAAAACTATTTCAAAACTATTTCAAAACTTCTGTTTTGGCAAAAATGTTACATAATGTCCTATCTGCTCTTGGGGGGGATACAGTCCTTCCTAGCCTCTCCTCAGGCTGTTTGAATCCTAAGGAAACAAGAAAAACTCCACCTACTTTTCTTGCTTTTCTTAACATTTGAGAAGAGCTTCCATTAGCAGCAGCTATACTGTTTTCAGAAAACCTTTGTCATCCTGGTTGTATTATCCTGCCATGGTAAGAACAGGATGAAACTTACACACTAGTAGAGATAAAGGAAGGCCATGTCCCTAAAGCACGGGAACAGTTGATAAGATTTTTGCTAAACACTCAATTTCTTCCTCTTGAAGGTTGTGAGGCAATGAGGACGAGATGAAAACAAAAAAGTGAAATTACTGTTGACCAGATTTCATTTTAAAATAACATGAAATACAATGAAACAAAAATAATGAGCAACTTCTAGGAATACGGGTTCAATTGTCAGGAGGCAACACAAGAGACTTACACACGTTAACATTTTCCTTAAGAAACGCTGCAGATTTCTTTCCTTTTTCTGCAACCCATGAGCCAGTTGCAGACTGAACTAACAGATGCATACTTCTCTCTGGGAGGCACTTCTTCACAGACAGATTTATTTCTAGCTTAAAAACAAGATGTCCATGAAATAAAAGTCAGGGACAAATGGAAATACCAAATCCCCAAATTCTCTGTTCTTTAGGCATCAGTGAAGCCTTGAATATGATAGGAAAACACACCCCAAACAAAACAACAATAATTTCCAAGCTTGCTGAATTTGAAAGGACTTAAACAGGATAGAATTGCTTTTATTTTGGGACTGCTAATTATAATATCAATCTTATTTTAAAAAAAAAAAAGGTTGGATTTCAGCTGAGCTACTGAGGTAATAGGACATTTTTACCCTTCATTCTAATGCACCAGTTTCTCCCAACATTATTAACCTTTTCATGGTTTCTTACACAAACACCTAAGTGCAGAATTTCACCACATGACTCAAATAGCTTAGATCTCTGGGGCAGAAATGCTAACCAGGAGTTAAAAAATAACTAGTGCAAACTGAACTCTGGGGCCTAAAGTTAGGAATGCCACCTCTGTGTTACAGTGTAATGTGACCCGAGCTGCTATGGCTGGCAAAATAAACCTCTGCTTAGCTGTGTGTATGTGCCCAGGCAGGAGATGACCCTGTTACCTATTTCTCATCACTCACACATTGTCTCTAATCTGGCCTCCGCATCAAGGCAGGATCCTGGTCAACGGCATTGTAGTGTTTTCAACACAGAAATGTTTCACATACTATCTCAGTGGGTAGAAGGAAGAGGTTTTAACATGGGGAAGCACATATTACTTAGAGCAAGTGAACTGAGTGAGTGGGAGGAACCATATCTAGCATTCACTCTGTAATGCAGTGGACATAGGGGCAGCATTGGGTACCAGTGTTCTCCACTTTTCAGAAAATACCACACAACTGCAACCATTTTTTTATTGGTTGCATAAGGGGAGGTATCTCTACCTTGTTGCTCTATAATTCATGCTTACAGACCGAAGCAATCCACCCTTACTGAATTTGTACTCTTTCCTGACATCTATTCCCTAGAAACTGAGCAGCTTCCAAATAATTTTTTCCTGCTTATCCTACTAAAATAAGCCACTCTCGTCTTCCAATGTATTTATTTGCTTGTAACAGGGACCTATTTATCAGCCAGCTGTAAGCTAACAGTTCCTTTCTTATGTTTTCTTCCCAAATACGGCAACACATGTAACACTCGACTCTGTCAACCTTGAAACCCAAGCTGTTTTTCATTAAGCACAGCAGTCTGTGATCTCTGCACTGCAAACTCACAAGTTTCACAATCCTGGCTTTGAAGGCCTACAAAAGACTTCATATCTATTTAAAGTACTTTGCCCCAAATCACTGCTGTTTTTAAAATTCATTAACAACTATATATCTTTGATACGGGGCTTTAAGCATGTTTTTAAAAAACCATAGCCTTACGGTTTATGTGAAAAGTCACAGCCTCAGCAGTGCTGTACGGAGACTTGACCAGAGTAAGCGGGCGCTGCCCTTGTGGGAGGCTGTGCACGGTCAGATGCTGACACAGGGATCATGATGAAACGGGATGAAACCTGCAGAATGCATTTTCTCAACAACCAATTTGCATGGCAACCTCTAGAGACTCCATCTCAGAAACCCAGCAACTGCTCGCTGCTACAGTCACGCCACTGTGAAACCGGCACCACTGTGCAGCTCACGCTCTCTTGGGCGGGAAGGAAAGCTGCGGCAGGCACCATTAGAAAAGTCCCCATCTCGGGGCGGGGGCTGCTGTCCCTCACGAGTGTAACGCTCACAGGGCAACTCTGCCTTCGAAGCAGCTCCCCAGGCAAGCGGCGGGTGCCGACGCGGCCCTGCCCCGCGGAGCGGCCCGAGGAGCCGCAGTCACGGCGGCCGCGCCGCCCCGGCGCCTCAGCCCCGCGCGCGAGACGCCGCACCGCACGGCGCCACGCCCGGCAACGCGAGCGGCCCGCAGCGCGGCGGCGCCACTGACGTACAGAGCGAGGAGCACGGGGAGGAGCCTGGCCGCGCGCCCGCCGCGCCGCCCGCCGCCGCCGGAAACACGGGCCGCGCGCCTCCTCTCGCGAGAAGCAACCGCCCGCGCCCCGCCTCGCGGCTGTTCCCGCACCTCGCCGCGCGGCGGCTGTCGCTCGCCCGCGGCTGTTCCGTCCGTCCCTCCCTCCCTCCGCCGGCGGCTGCAGCTCCCTTTCCTCCCCCTTGCTCGCCGCCCCGCCCGCTGCTGCATCCGGGTTCTGGCGCCGCTGTCACTATGGTCATGGCGGAGGGGACGGCAGTGCTGAGGCGGAACAGGCCGGGCACCAAGGCCCAGGTGAGGCGCCGCGGCGCAGGCCGCGGCCGCTCGCGCGCGGGGATGGGCAGCGCGGCCGCCGAGGCGCCGCGCCCGGTCGGTCCTTAGGGCCTCGCCGTGGGCCTCGTGGGGCCTATCGGGAGCCCCAGCGCTGCCCGGCCGGGCCACCGGGGCGGGCGGCGGCGGCAGGCCCCGCTCCGCGGCATCGCTTTGTTCTTCTCCGTGGCCTGAGAGCCGGCCGCGGGGGACCGAGCTGGGGGACCGTGGCGGGGCTGCCATCCCCACGGGGCGCTTGTTTGCCGGGCCCAGGGCAAAAGGTCTCGGCGGCACCGGCTTCGCCTCGGCGGGGCGAGCGCTGGCGCGTCCCCAGCGTTTCCCGACGCCGGGTCAGAAGCGAGAGCCGTGTGGCTCTCGGGGCGCGGTGTCTTGTCACCGGCGGCGGGGCGCGCCTGGTGCTGAAGATATCAGCAGTGCCGGCGAGCACTTGTGAAGTAACCGGGTATGAGCGAGGCAAGGTGCTTGGGCTTTGTTCGGGCCCAAGGCAGTTTTCCTTATACTGTCAGTGTGTTGCTGTTGTTGCCATTAAAATCCTACGTACGTAATCAGCCGAGTGAGATCACCGCGTGATCGTACCAGTGGAGTTCAGCTGGGAGCTGTGCACCGTCAGATGGGTGATACCTGGCTTGCTCATCTGGAGAGATCAGTCATCCTTCCCTTACATAACTGGCGCTCCTCTCGGCACAGAACTATGTTCTTGTCACATCCTTAATCAAACGAAATTTAGGTTTTTCTGTGCTTTCAAAATCATCTAGAAAAAGGTACATCTCAAATATGTAAGGCATATTATTTTAGATTATTTTAGAGATCTGATCTTCTGTGAGGCCTTTGTGAAAGGCTTTTTCAATCTGTGAGGAGAGCTCATGGTCAGAAACGAAGCAGTGTATGATATAATGTAGGAAAATACATCTCTTTTCTCATCTTCTGCTTTGTCGTAAAGTACAGAGTTAAAATTATTACACAACCTAGCAGATCAGCTCATTCCAGACATATTTAATCTATCAAGAAAATGGAATATTGTGTGCCTTTGGTTTGCTAAATTTTGGGTATCTTGAAAAGCAGTTATATGGACATACAAGTCGATTTGGTCGAATTACCAAGTATATCATAAAGTTCATGTAGGTTGAAGAATTTTGTGTATATTGACGCAATAATTTTTTTTTGGTGTGACTGTATTTTAGTTTGCATCACAGTGTAACAGCTATTCAGCATATAAATACAATTACTTAATGGTATTTCAACACTGGATATTCACTCATTTCTGTAGAGATGACTAGTCTCTCAAAACCAGATTGTTAAGCTTTACAATTGGAATATCTTAATTGACTCCTTACGCCCGCCAGGATGGCTCTGGGAGTCTGACATGCTGTGTTTCTGGTTAGTAAGAGGGAGCGAAAAAAGCAAAATAAGAGAATCTGTATGTCTGGGATTGTTGTGGCTGCATCAGATGTGAATTGCTGCAGAATGCTGCAGTGCAGCGGGATCTGAGGTGAAACGTAGGAAGGTTTTATCATTAACAGTATTAAACACTGGGTCAGCAGAGCTGATAAGCATCCAGTTATGCACCAAACTGACCATACCAAGAGAATGTAGTACCAAGTTAGGCCAACATTGCATCAGATGATCTCAGTTTAGAGAGGGTATTTTCAGTGGTGTGTTATTACAAGAATATACAAGAATATATTCTTCCCCATTCTTACACGATCTAACTTGTAAAATGGGCACTGTGTGCAAATATTTCATTTAAAAAATACCGGCTACATAGATGTTAAAGCAAGATTTGGGAAAGTGTTCATAGTATGCTGAGTCACACAGAACTTGTTGTGACATTAAGAGCATAAGTCTTATTTCACCCTGTTCTTGCCAAGATTTTGTGCTGCTTCTGTTAAGATGTAGCTTCCTGGAATTGTGTAAACTACTTCTGCATCTATTTTCCTGCATGTTCAAGCTTATTGTGGGTTGTGCTTTTTTCTTCCCCTCTCTGTTCTTACTAAATTGGTTTAAACTTTTTTTTTTGAACAGGATTTCTACAATTGGCCTGATGAATCCTTTGAAGAAATGGATAGTACTTTAGCTGTTCAGCAGGTATTCTTACTTGTGTGAAATGTTGCTAATTCAGTTTCCCAAGTTTTGTATTTTGGTAAAAAATCAGGGAACAGGATGTGCTGTTTATCTGCTCAGAATATTGCTGCATAGGAATGAATTTCATAAACACTCATATTAAAAATTTGGTAATTATTGTGCATGCAGAAAAAATCTGAAATTGTGGATGTTTAGCCCAGAAAAGAGGAGACTAAGGGGAGACCTCATTAACACTTACAAATACTTAAAAGGGTAGATGTCAGAAGGATGGGGTGACACATTTTCCTATTGTCTCCAGTGACAGGACAAGGGGTAATGGGCACAAGCTGGAATACAAAAAGTTCCACTTAAGGAAAAACGTCTTTCCTGTTCAGGTGAAGGAGCCCTGGCACAGGCTGCCCGGAGAGGGTGTGGAGTCTCCTCCTCTGGAGGTTTTCAAACCCACCTGGACACACTCCTGTGTACTTGATCTAGGTGGACCTGCTTGAGCAGGGAGGTTAGACTAGATGATCTCTAGAGGTCCCTTCTGACCCCTACCATTCTGTGATTTTATGAATTCCTGTGTCTGGTTTAAACAAATCAGATTTAAGAAAATGATGGGTTTCCTGCAGGGTTCCTTTGAGAAGGATGTTTTTAAAAAGCTGTAAAATCTACCTGTTCTTTTACCTTTTCTAACTGAGGAGGGGCATTTTTTCACATCTGACATTTTTTTATACTAGTTCTCTTACCTTGCCCATCTACAGTTTTAGTCCATCAATCACTTCTTAAGTAAAAAGTAAATTCTTCAAAAGATGTCATGTCTTAAATTTACTGTCTTAATATAATTACAAGAAGATCTAGGTGTATTTTTTTCCTCCTCTCCTAGTATATTCAGCAAAACATAAGAGCAGACTGTTCCAACATTGACAAGATCCTTGAACCTCCTGAAGGTCAGGATGAAGGTGTATGGAAATATGAACATTTGAGGTAAGAATCCATCCTTTGTCAAGGACATACTGTCCCGATTCTAAGCTTTGTTTATTGTCAGTGTTAGTGAGTCTCTCTGGTCAGGACAGATCAAAAGTAACCTAAATGAAATTTTTTATTTCTACTATTAAATATTTTAATATTTTTGTATTAATTGTTTTCTGAATTCCTTGTTCTTTCTAAAGATTGATGATGTGCTCTGATCTAGTGCTTTTGATGTATTTTAAGAAAAAGTTTGTACTTCATTTCAAAAGTTCTACTAGCACATTTTGAATATGAAAATATAGTCATGAATTCCCATAGCAATTTCTCTTAGTATCATAAGCTTTTCATCTCCACTAATAGGGAATGTGATTTCTGGGGCTTTTTCTGCAACTTGCAGGAAAACAGGCTTTAGCTGGGAAGGCAGGAACACCTGTGTCTTACAGTTCCTTTTCGAGTTGTAAGGAAACTCGCAGTATAATAAATACACTCAGCCTAGGTAGGTTTTGCTTTAAAGTATTTTCCAGTTGTAGTATAGGTTTACACCCTGTTTTACATATGCAGTATTCCTTTTTTTTTCTGGCATTACTTTAGCATCCTATGTCCTGATTTTTTTTTTTTTTCTTATAAGTGTGTCTTCTAACTTCATCAAATATACTTTAAGGACTAGAAATAGTTCTAAACTACTCTGAGATTTATATATCCCAACTTTTTGCCTCTTGTTTTCTTTTTCTCTCTTTTGATCTGGAATAGTCGAAAATAGTTGCGCAGAGTACTCAAAAAAGGAAAAAGTGTATCCATACAATTGCAAAAGACACATTTCAGTAATTTTCTCTGTCCTTTCACATACACCGAAAGTAACTGTAAATTCATGCAAGTGACTTGTCACTAAATACTTGTCACTTTTGGAAAACTTATTCAGATTTTTCTTGTAGGATGGAGGGGTAGATTCCCTTAAGTTAAAGAATGCACTTCCATGTTTGTTCTAGTGAAAGCAGTATTTCTAGAAGTCCCACTCTGTTAATGATCTGTAGTGGGGCTTTGGCCACTTAATTCATCTGAAGGAAGTATATTTTAGAAGGATGGAATGATCCACGTATTTGAATTTAAAACTTAAACTCTTAAGAAATTAATTTTCTTGAAGTTTTTGTTGTTGTTTGGTTAAATCTGTATTTGTGTAATAGCACTGTCTTCCATAAAAAAAGTCATCTTCAATACTTCCACTAAATTATTTGTTAAGTTCAGGCTCTACTGTCAGGTAAGAATGAAAACATTCTTATTTTGCCGAGTTAAAAAGAAAAAAAACCTGCTGGTGTTTCTCTTAACTTGTAGTCCTTTTATAGTGTGTTTCTTCCTAAAGACATCAGCTGAAATTATTTGGTGGTTTTCTTTAAGTATGATTTTTTTTTTTCATGTTCTGATGTATTTTTTCCATGTTATAAGAATTAATTTCCAAAATGTTGTGTCAAGATCGAAATATACAACCTTGTTTTGTATTAGATGGTTCCAGTGGAAAAACAAATTGTTGATTTTGATACTGCTGTGTTCAAATTTTTTTTAGACAATTCTGCCTTGAGCTCAATGGACTAGCTGTCAAACTTCAGGTAATTATTTTCTTGATATTTATATATTCTATCAGGGAGGAGACTTTTAAGATGCAGACCTTGCAGAGCTTTCTTCTAAAGTAATAGACACAGGCCTAAGCAGTGGCTTGAGGTAAGATTTTTTTTAGGGTTTTAAAGACTTCTGGCAAATAGTCCTTTTTGGTGGGGGACAGGGCAAGAACGTGATTTGAAAAGATCAACTCATTTTTGCTGTTGTGTGGCTTTCGTAACCGAACAATTGTTTTAACAGAGTGAATGTCACCCAGACACATGTACTCAAATGACAGCAACTGAACAATGGATTTTTCTTTGTGCAGCTCATAAAACTCCCAAAGAGGTATGGATGTATTTTAGAAAACTGACCTCAGTGATATAGGATTTTCTTTTACAATTCATATGTTCATGTGAAGGCCATTACAGCTGGCTTCTTAGTCAAACTGAAAGCTTATGTGGATTATGAGCATCACCTGAGGTTTCCTTCTTTCCCGCTTTGTAACGGTTTACAGAAGAATGGGATGAGGTTTGCAAGGAGCTGCTCTTTACCACAGTATTAGGGACTTCACACATTCCCTGCTTTTTCTCTCCTAATTTCTGTTGAGACAGTCTGAAACTCAAAGGAAAAAGGTCTTTGTTTAATTGAATGAAGAGGACATGCTGAGAATAGGCTGCCCTCTTCAGAATTTATTTCATCTCTCAGAGTAAGACATTAGCTCTTCTTAACTATACCCCTGTAAGCTGTTTGGTTGATTTTGTTTCTGTTGTTTTAACTTCCTGAGATGCCTTGATTTTAAAGGCCAGCTTCTTCCCTGCTCCCTCTTTTAACCCTCATCACCACTGTATTGGCATACAGTAAGCCTGTTTTATTCAGCTAGACCAGAGAACTTTGGGCTGCCTTTTATCTCTGGACACACGTTTCATCTACTGTTTTCCATGTTGATAATGGTGAGCAACTAATGATCAGGCCATGAGTGATGCAACCTTGAACTGCTGACAAAAACCTGCAACTGAGAAGTTGACTTCCTGAAATTAGGGAATGGCAGAACTGATGGACATTCCTGGTCTCAGCCTGGCTCAATTTATCTTTACTTTCTTCCTTCTCCTCTACATGTACTTGATTGCACAGCCAGGGCTTGGCTTCTTGTACACATAGCTACACTAATTATTTTGGTTTTCTTTGGCAAGATAAAAATAAGTATATTTAGGTGCAGGTCTGGGGTTGTTGGGTTTTTAAATAAATGTTTAATTTGGGCTGTAAAAGAATCTGCCAGCTTGACTATATGGGAAACAAACAAATGAGCTGTGAGGCAACGATTGTCTTTCAGTGTACTTTCTTTATGGATTTTGATTATCCAGCTTTATTAAGGAGATGCATAAAATTCACTGCTTGTGTGTAAATGACATTTCCACAGTAACTTGTTTCTTGAAATAATTTATATGGGTGGTGAAACAGAGGAAAAAAATTGTCTCACTTAAGGAGGAAATGCAGTTAAACCCCAGGGAGGTTACGTGAAGGAAATAAAAATGACCAATGAAGTTAAGAGCACGAGAAAACATAATTAAAATGTTTTTCTTTAAACAAGTTATGTGACAGTGTCATGCATACCCTCAGACATGTGCTCACTCACTGTCTGTTTTTGTAGTGTCCTGCTATAGACTACACCAGACATACACTTGATGGAGCTGCATGTCTTCTGAATAGCAATAAATATTTCCCCAGCAGGTAAAAATGCTTTCCTTTTGGGAGGAGGGAGAAAGGGAGGGAGTAGGTGGCACCTACACACTTACAAAGCACATGGAAATGCATAACATTTTTTTTCGGACTGCTGCTGAAAATGAGAAGTCCTGCAACATGTGTCACTTGAGGCAAGGAAGAATTCCTACTTGTTCAAGTAGTTGCCACTTACTGGAGCTAATGAGTGCTTTTTAGGTGGAAACTGGTTTACTATTATCTCTTGGTGTTATGGGGCTTCCACTGGAGTAGTGCCAACCTAAATAACAGGATGGCCTTTACAGAAATTCAGCATCTCTGGCACTAGAAGCCTCCAGAAGCCAACATCAATCTACTGTGGGATATCGGCCATCACAGAAGACAGAGACTGAGTGTTTTGATGGGGCAGCGCACCCACTGGATCATGGAAACCTAACTGGAAAAGTCAAAACTGTGCTTTTCTAGGCATTCAGTGTTGGCAAGGACAGACACATCTGGAAGTCTTTTTCCCTTTACCCATTGATGCTAGAAACCAGAATATAGCCCTTACCAGAATGATGTTTAAGTACAGGCAAAACTTTTTTTCTAGTCAGAGTACAAATTTTAAATGTGGAATACACACCAACATTTTTATTTTCCTTGTAAAAATAAGCAATTGCAGATACAGACATTTGCAACACTTACTTTTGAACACAATCATATAGTAGAGTTTAATGGTCAGAATTGACGTCAGCGTGTATCTTGATAGTAATTTTGGCAGGCCTGTTTTGTAACCTTTCTCCTGGTGTTACAGGGTTAGCATTAAGGAATCCTCTGTAGCCAAATTAGGATCAGTGTGCCGAAGGATTTACAGAATATTTTCACACGCTTATTTTCATCACCGGCAGATATTTGATGAATATGAAGTAAGTAGTTTCAAATTACATCTTGAAAGAAAGGCATTCACTGAAGTTATAGCTGTGATGTAATTGTATTATACATTTTCTTTTAATCCTGTTAGAAGATCTGCATTTAAAAGAAGTATTGATTATAGCAGGTTATAGTTTTAGAAGAACCGAAATGCTATGTCATACATATATATATAAATAAATGGAAGTTAATTTATATAACTATTTTATCCAGTTACGATTCCCCTCATTTGGGTAATAGGTCAGAATTTGAGTGGTTTTGTACTAACACCTTAAATTAATCTTGTTTAAAGATTCCTGAACGTATTAAAGCATTTGGTATAGTCAGTACTGCTAAAGTGTAGGCATGTATTTCCTGCTGGTGTACAACTGGTGCACAACAGTTAAGGACTTTTGTAGAACTGTAGAGCTGTAGAATTCTACTGTAGAGCTGTAGTGTTGTAGAACTGCAAAGAGGCAGAATAACTGGTGGCAGCCTGTGCATCGCCAGTAACTTCAAACTTTTTTTTTTAATAGCAAAGTAGAAATTAGTAGAGAGAATGGAGATAAAGGGTACAGTTGGATGTAAACGGAAACCTTTGCCAAATCCCAGTTAAGGTCGCAGGAAGTTATGGAGTGGTTGTGCCCTCTTAAGTGTAGGACCCTAAAATTCTCTTTGGGAGAGTGGATCAGGACTATATTGATATTTGAATATGTTGTTAACCAAGTGCTGTTGAACAGAGCCCCGACTTAAGACTGAACTTCAGCTGGGGTTTTTGTTATTTGCAGTAACTCCAAGCAAGCAGGAAAGGAAAGATTTTAAAGAATATAAATTTATTATTAAGCATTATTACTTAAGAGATATAAATCTAACAAGGCAATTGCATATAAGTAGTCTGTTTTTAAAAAAATTATTTTCTCCTCCAGTTGTTTAAAATATGCGTTCTATTCCCCTCCCCCCTTTTTTGGTCTCCAGAATGAAACTTTCTTGTGTCACCGGTTCACTAAATTTGTGATGAAGTATAATCTGATGTCCAAGGATAACCTGATTGTACCCATTTTGGAAGAAGAAGTACAAAATTCAGTGTCAGGGGAGAGTGAGGCATGATGGGAATGCTGGTACTGAAGCCTCTACTGACTATAAACAAAACATGATGTACTGTATATATCATTTTAGACTTCAATCACGTATCCTCATAGCTTTGTTTAGTATACTTTTTGTATGCTGTGTGCATTGCCTTTTAATATGGGAAATACTTTAAGTTATTCATGAGCTGTATATTCATCAATGTGGCACTCATGGTTTTTAAATAAAAATAGTAGTATCTGTTTATAATGTCTGTTAATAAAAGACTTTACAGTTCTCTAAAATTGCTGCTAAACAATCATTGAATCACAATCCTGAAGATGTGTCTGGGTGGGGAAAAAAATGAGATTAAGATTTCACAGGAAGCCATTTTTAATGCAGTAGCTAGATGCTTACTTCAACAATTATCACCTTCAATATGTAATTCTGCAGGAAGCTTCTTGCAATGTAGGTAACTCCTAATTTAGCTTTTATTTTTAAATGGCTTTGAAAATTTACTCTTGGATGTGCATATTCCTGTATGTGTATATCCAAATCATAACAGGATCTATAGTATTAGTAATACTAAAAGGACAATTTCACTATGCTATTGAACATATATATTCTTGATAGAACGATATCTAACATACTCTCTGGACTTTTCTTTGTTAATAGTGGAAGTTTGTGTACAGCAGGGGACAGGTTCTGCCTTCTGAAGGCACACTTCTGCTGCTCTCCAGTCCACAACTTCTCTAAATAATTTTGTCAGAAAAGTCAATGACTTATAGCTGTGCATATTTATGGCAACTGCTTACACACTATACCTCAAATATTCATGTTACACTACATAACACACTAAGCATGGCCTTTTGTTGTATTCCTAGTAAAAACATGCTAAGTACCTGAAAGACTGAGCCTGATTCTTTGCAAGTTAATCACGTCTTTGACATACATTAATTTGTTTTTATTCACTCACCTGAATTTTGTTCTTTGATAAGGATTTAGACTCATGCTTCTGTTCCCTATCAGATGTTAGTTTCAAGTTGTGGTGGCAGTTTCACAATAACTGACAGTTCCCATGAGTGCTGCTTAATTGTGTTACATCTAGAATAATACAATTAAATGTTTTAGAGATGAATATAGCAGACATACTGCAAAGTGTACGTGAATGAAGAGTCTAAAAGCATTAGCAGCATTCATAAGTTAAACAGCTAAGCAAAATTAATTTAAGAAGTTAGCAGGTTGTTTTGCTCTAAGGTTGCCAAAGCCCCACTTTTTATTCCATTCAGCAGGTCAGAATGGGCTAACTCACCTAGTTTCTGTGATCTACACTGTTCTCCAAATTATGTTTGGAAAGAAAAGTGTGCACCTGTTTTTAATAAGTCTTTTCTCATAATATACTACACATGCCTTAACTTGTATTTTTCTTTGTATGACTCAAGCACACCTCATGCAACTGTACCACTGGGATGTAAAGGAAATTTAATGAGAAAACAGGAATTAAACTCAAGTACTTTAACAGCTGTACTGTGCAGCAGCTCTTTTGGTCTCCGCTTTATCAGTGTATTTACTTGTCAGGAGGGTAATTGCACCAGATGTCATTCCAGTGAAATTTAGTTACTGTTTATACACTTGGCTAGAACTTGCCTTGTATAGACCAGGTTACTTGATTTTCACAAGTATCTTGAAGTCTGTACTGGAGATAGGATGACTGTATTCTGGAGGTAGTAAAATGTATTTAGTTTTGTTAGTCTGCTGTAGGACCATCCATAGCATGGTTCTTTTGTATAGTCACTCTGCATGCTTAGAATGGCCATGGTGATGACTGAGACAGGCAAAAACATTTAACTGGTGGTGTTAAGTACATTTCATGTACAAAACTGAAGAAAATGATGTGGTGCTCAGGACTGCATTAAAATTTTAAACCTCTTTTTTCTTTTATGCTTTAAGAGTTTCACTTCAAAACACAACTTTGGAAGCTTCTGTCTTGTTATTCAGATTTGCACTGTAAAGGTGACTTGTTATACTGAGCTGATTTTATACAAGGCCTAAGTGAAACACTGCTTGTATTTTCCATGGCTGTTGTTTACATGAGTACTGTGTATACACGTGTGCCTGGATGGTACCATAAAGCTTTAGTTATCCTAAACAATCCACTGATTTATCTAATAAATTTGAAAAGTTTTAATTTAGACTCAATAGGGAAACTGTCTTTGAATTATATGTAGAAAAAAAAAAACCCAGAAGGATAAAATTAAACTGTTTCTTTATCCATACTGCTATATTTTGGCAAGTTGTTCTCATTTTTCACGTCATCCAAGAATGCAGACAACGGAGTGCTTCCAAGAGAAAGCTTTGTACTCTCCCATCTCCACTACAAGGTGTGCTGAAGCTGTATTTCTTCTTTCAAAAGTAAAGAAAGACAACACTCATAAACATCTTGAAGTCAGACCTCGCATGTATACATCTCTTAAATCAGAAGGAGATCTGGAGGAGGCTTTCCAGATACCAAAGTCAGCACTTCGTAACAACATATCACAGTTGCAAGGGTGTAATGAGTAAAGGAAAGCTTTCAAATGACTGTTTCCTTAGTCACTGAGGTTTTTCCTGATAGTTGGCCTTTACATACCTTGCAACAAGTGAGCTGCTGTGACTTTGCCATTTTCCTTTTAAGATTTTAATTCTCTCAGATGATGTGAAAGTTCATTTGCTTAAACAGATCAGAACATGTCACCAGACCAGCTCCTCTCAACCACCTTACCTCTTTCAAGTTACACTTACCTGAAGTCACAAATGTTCACTTTAATTCATATCATCTGTCTTCAATTCTGATACAGGAATTTGGCTTTGAAAAATCTAAATCCTAGCTATCATTCGTCTCTAAATTGAGCCATGGAAGTGTCAAGGCAGCAACTTTTTAACCTTCAGAATGTTAATATACCAAGAACAAGGAAAACATCAGCTTTTAATGAATAGGTGGCTCTAACTGTAACGAGCTTTACCTTGTGAGCTATTTGGATGTACAGACAAGACTGCAAAAGAAGTAATTCTAACTTGACAGGTATATATTGATCTAATCCATTTAATGGCAGTGAGAGACAAACATAAGAAACTGGTCGCTGATTTGGTAAGTGCTTTTAATGGTGAGAGGCCTCCTATCAGAATTAGAGAAAAGACTGCAGCTTTACAAAAACAAAGTATTTTACAGACCAGAACCGCAGGAGTTAAGCAGCAGTTTATTGCAGTTGACCAGGTAACAATTATGAATAAGGCACTTCTTTTTTTACAGCAGATAGTTTCTTCCTGCTTGTAAACACCTGAATAATGTTTCCTCTCCCAACTATTTAAGCATCAGAAAGTATAAACAGTCTTCTGCAGAGGTTCATGAATAGCACGGGTTGCCTTCTATCTCATTTTTTCCTATAGTTGCAGGGCATTTCTGTTGTCAGACAGGTAAGAGATTTTTCTATTACATTTCAACCACATGGGCTCCTAACTGAAGCCTTGTTTAGTCAATAAATAAGTGTATTTAATTTTTAATAAGAGACTGTATCCATGCTGTAAGTTGGATTTGCAATTCTTTCAATAAAGATAAGTGTATGGAAAATACATTCTGATAAAGTCAAAACTGAACACTCTGTGTGTATATATAAACAAGGACCTTATAAAAATACTGCCAGAGTAGTTTGACAGCTCTTCTGATTTACAGACAGTGCTTGCTGGTCACAACATTAAGGCATACCTTAATGTTCTGTTTTCTGTAAGATCAGCTGATGAAACAAGTAGCTTAAATGAGAATCAATCCCCTATACCCAAAATAAACCCTCTCCTCTTCTTTCACTTTCTCAAATAAGATACAGTTGAATTTTCAACTACAAAGAACAAAACAGAAGACTTTTCCATAAATTTGTTTTGAAGCATTTTCAATTATTTGTTTTGACATCCATGCCCTAGGAAAATGGGCGGTTTATTCTGTATTCTACAACTACTGCATGAAGTCAGATAATTCCTGCAGTCTTCATGGAGGCTGAGCAAGCAGCTTTCCCTGATTTTTCAAAGAAAACCTTGCATCAGAACACTCACAGCCACTGGCCACCAGTGATGAAGCACTGGTGCTTAAGATAACCTAAAGAAAAGGATAAGCATGCAGTCAGTCACACCAGCTTTCAGAGTCTCTAACAGTTTATGGTTCAGTGGCTTTCAGAAAGAATAGGGTGATTATTTTCCTTTCAGCATTTTTTCAGTCACTTTTAAAATCTATGTAGTTTTATACACAGCATCCTGCAGCAACAAGTTCTACGTCACCTGAATAGATACTGTGACTTGTTTCAAACCTGTTACTTACACTTCCATGATTCCCTTGAGTTCTTGTATCAAAAGAATGCTGAGGAATTTATTCTTTTGCTACCCTCCCCATGCCATTCACTTTACAGATCTCTATGTTGGCTCCTGTCCAGTTGACTTTTTTCCTGGTGGAAGAATATATTTTATTTTTTTCCAATACAGAGCCTAAATGCAGCCCTGAGAAGTTAAAGACAACAGAACCCTAGGAAAACAATCTAGATTAATGTTTCTGCCTCAGGGGCAACTTTACATACTGACACACAAATGATGTCAAAAAAAGCTGTCCTTAATGATATAGTTATTACTAAGTAGGTTCAGAGGAAATAAGACAACTAGAAGACTGCACCTGTGGACATCCAGAGTATACTCAAATTTCTACCCTTGTTCCAAAGCAGAATCTGCCTTGTGTACACCCCATGAATTTTAAGGGGAAAAGTTCTTTTTACAAGGAAGACACTAATTTATTTACATTTTCTACATTCTCAATAGCTGATACGAAGAAATCTCAGTTAAAATTTGAATGATCCCTTTTATCCTGTGAATGTATGCATTTGTTTTATTACCTCATACATTATTATATTAAGTAGCTGTAAGTTCAGTTTTAACAGGAGTGAATCCTACAGAGGGATACTGTTTTATAAAAGGTAGTGTCTTTGATATACTTTGAAAGCTTTACCTTGGACTACTCAGAATTTTTAAGTTTTTTAACCGTTTTTTCTGGTTCTACAAGTTTGGCTGATATGGACAACCACTAGTATTAGTTATACACACAAAGACAAGTGCAGAGTCCTGCACCTGGGAAGGAAAAACCCCATGCACTAGTACAGGCTGCAGATTGACCTGCTGGACAGCAGTTTTGCAGAGAGAGACCTGGGAGTCCTGATTGATAATAAACTGAACATGAGCCAGCAATGTGCCCTCGTGGCCAAGGCGGCCAATGGCATCCTGGGATGCATCAAGAAGAGTGTGGCCAGCAGGTCAAGGCAGGTTCTTCACCTCTACTCTGCCCTGGTGAGGCCTCATCTGGAGTCCTGCGTCCAGTTCTGGGCTCCCCAGTGCAAGAGGGACAGAGAACTTCTGGGAGAGAGTCCAGCGCAGGGCCACCAAGATGGATCAGGGGACTGGAACATCTTTCGTATGAGGACAGGCTGCGGGAACTGGGGCTGTTTAGTCTGGAGAAGAGGAGACTGAGGGGGGATCTCATTAATATTTACAAATATCTAAAGGGTGGGTGTCAGGAGGTTGGGACATCCCTTTTTTCTACAGTAGCTAGCAACAGGACAAGGGGTAATGGGATGAAGCTGGAACACAAAAAGTTCCACTTAAATATAAGAAAAAACTGTTTTACTGTTCAGGTTACGGAGCAGTGGCACAGGCTGCCCAGGGAGGGTGTGGAGTCTCCTTCCCTGGAGGTCTTCAAGACCTGCCTTGACACATTGCTATGCAACCTGATCTAGGTTGACCTGCTTCTGCATGGGGGTTGGACTAGATCTCTAAAGGTCCCTTCCAACCACTATCATTCTATGATTCTAAGATACTTTTAGAACTAGAGTAACATATTCCAAGTTGCACAAAGCCAGCTGCTCCCCATTTTAATATGCTAGAGTTACTTGGCTTTCTGACAGAGATAGATGTAACATGTATTTTTATCCTTTTTTTCCACATCTGTGTGCCACAGAGATCCCTGCCAATTGTGTGGCCACAACTGCTGCTCGCAGTATGGGCTGCAGAGAAAGCAGTGGTTGGGTCAGACCATGGCAGACACCAAGCCCCATATTTGCCCCATCGCAGAGTGATCTTCCTCCCTGCGGTGCCCCAGACAGGGAATGAATGTGAGGTTCACGCCCCACTCCTGTGACTTTGAGAGGCCAGGGAGAGAAGCCTTGTTGAGAATGGATTTCTTACCATGCCAGCTATCACAGGTACTCCTGCGCTCCCATTGCTCCATGCAGTGTGCATGGTCCTCTTGCTGCCCCCTTCCGGCATGTATTTGGCTCAAGTCAGAACAATTTTGCTGGGCTGCCAACATTTTTCTTAAGAAATTCAAATGAGAAAACAGAAGCTGCCCTTTTCAACAACGTGTAATAGGAAGAGCCAGCTGAAGGAATGTCTCCAGCTGTAGGGCTATGGATTTTTGGTTTTGGAAAAAACCCTAAACCTGCTATAAACATTCAAGAGTTGCTCTTCCAAAGTGAAAACTAAACAAGCCTACCTACAATAATTGTATACTGAAACTTGGAAGCAGCTCTAAAGCAATCATCATTTCAAGACCTCACTATGACAATCATGCAAGTAGAAAGGGTTTTGAGTTTCCCCCGCCCATCATTGTCTAAAACAAGTTGAAACAGCACTAAGGCATTGCACTAGTTTTGCTTATCGTAGAAAGTGTAACTTTATTTTCTCATTAGGTTTTTTTTTGCTTATTGAAATAATCAGCTTCTGCCAGCCTTCCTTCTGTGCAGCTCCCTGCCATTGAGATCATGGCCTCACTTGCACCATCCTGGTCATCTCCTGGGGTACTCATTTGGAGTCAGTCACCAGTCTTCCTCCTGTCACAGCATCAATTTGTCCCCATGGACAGGGAGACTCCCATGGCAGCTGGTGTGATACCACCCAGGGCAGGGACATAATAAAATGTAATTGAACATATTCACAACTTGTCTCAGTGTTTGCAGTACAACATGCACAGATAGGTATCAAAATCCCGGAGTGATGTGTGTGCCGTGGTGCAAACGTTCAGAGATGTGTTGTGAATACATTTGTTCAGTTCTGTTCTGACTTAATTTTGACCAAATTATTTTCTGTTGGCTTAAGTGTGACAAACATTTCTATGTTTTGCTTTTAAAAGTAACTAAAAATGCAGTTTTTAGTTATGATCACATTTAACTTCTGGAGATGTATTTTTATTCAGCTTTTCTTTTGTAAAGTGTAATTTCAAGAAAGCAACATAGAAATAATTTGTGTTCATGCCCCTCCCCACAGAGCCCTGCAAGCATGGACCTCCCTTAAGGCAGTGAAGATGAAAGCAGAGCAACTTTATCCTTTCCTCTCAACATCCTTTCCTGTATTTGAAGCAGCTGAATACACTTTACATGGTGTGAGATACTTTTAGCCAAGAAAACTTTTTATATATACATCAGCATATTTGTATATAGTCTATGATCTAGTATTGCCTATCAAGTTTAGCTTACTACTTTCTCCTGTGTATTATCAAAATGCACTGTGCACCTTGCTGTCAATGCTTCTTAGTGAGTTTCTCGAGCTACTTTCTCATAGACTGGAAGTTATCTTTCAGGGAATAAGTGCATCTTAATTTCCACTCACGAGTCAATTATGACAACACTATATAAGCTATATGCTTGGATACCTTTTGGCTTAAATGTACAAGGATACCTGGTAAAACCTGCATAGGTGAAACTATATTACAGGAGCAAGTGTCTGCCTACTGCCTCCAAAGGTTTTCTGTACATACCAAGTCTGAACATAGCTTAATTTTTTTAACACTCTAATGTAAAACTTGACATTTTTCTAGGCTTTTGAGTTTATGCAGGGCAAGGGAAAATTACATGAAAACTTAACAACAGCCAGACAGTTCATTTCTCCAAGAATATTTATAACCCTTTGCAAAAAAAGCCACCAAACCCAAAATACTCCAGCTTGTGGAAAATACTAAATATCCTCATTCCTTTCTCTCTTGCACAATTTAAACTGTCATTGCTTTAAAGCATTTGCTTTCTTGTCAAAAGCATTAACAAGTTAGCAGAACATGCAGTCATGTATTTATTCTATTTAAGAGAGACAGACAACCACATTTTGCAGTAGTATTATTACTGCAGTGGTGTTATTACTACAGTGGGATTAACACAACAAAAGAGACAATACAAAATTAGGCTGGAAAAAGTCATAGGATTATATCAATGCCTTTAAAATAATACTATTGTGTGTGAATTATGTACGTGTCCATCTGATGCAGCTACTTACTTTATCACATACATGTGACCTGAGTGACTCCATCTTCCTGGTCAAATTGTCCATCATCCAGTTCCCCCAATACTCCATCACTGCTACCAAATCCTGGAAAGCCTCCATACTGGGAGGATCCCTCCTGGAGCCAACATTGTTTAGAAGGAGATAGGTGAAATTCATCAGGCGGTTGTCCAGTTTCTACAGGGCAAGAAGTAGCTGTGTCTAATCCAACACTTCTGCTAGAGACTTTGCCTTTCTCCTCCCCAATAACTTGTCTTAAGGATTTCCTCTGAAATACAAGGGGATGTTTGAACATTAGCTTATTTAGGAAAAAAAGCCAAACACTGCTATGAATCATGTGTCAATGTAAGCTACATTTTAACATAAGGCTTAAATTATAAACTCCTCTGGAGAAAAAACCTCCAATACATACATTTTATTCCTCTCTAAATAAATTTCAAAGGAGCCAAGATACAAGACAGTCAAGATTCAAGAAACCACAACCAAATGCTAAGAAAGAAAAAAGTACTTTAACAATGCTCAGTTTTTGTGTAGCACTTGGCAGATATGGAATGATTCTCAAGTCTTAATCCACGAAAAGCACAATTTCTGTGCCTAATGTACATTTAACATAGCCTAACTGATGCTTTCTGCCACATGCATGTCTTGCCCTTTGTTGTGTACTGCAGGGATGAATGCTCGAGGGTGGCACAGCTCCTGCTATCAGCTTCCTCTCGGCTGCAGTGGGCCAGGCAGTGGCAGGTGTGCAACTGACAGCTCTACCATCTCCAGCTATCACTGTAGGAAGACATTTGCTCTCCTTTACTCACAGACCTACATGCCACCAGGCACAGTGTCTGGCTAGTGCCCTCATCTGCAAGCTTGTCTGAAGGCTAGAGGATGTTGATCACTTCCCTGAACAGAGTTCAGCCTAGAAGCTTCAACAAGAAAGTAACATTTGATAGAAATGTGAATTATAGCCCAATGGAGTTGAGTCGTGATCTGAGCACTTCAGAAGACAAGATTTCCCACTGATCCATCTTATGGTAACACCGTTGTGCTTTCCCATCTTTCCACTTCTACCCAGAAAGATCTTCAGTAGCCTCCTCAGACAGTGGCAAGTGTCTTGAGAATGGCATTCAGTCTATGTGGTGGATCTTTACAGACACAAAGTCAGCAGCTGTCCTGTATAGCCATTTGAGTGAGGATCTAGAGAGACCTCACACAGGAAAAACTCAGTATAAATACAGTCTGACATTAGTACCGGGATTTCCTAACATGCTTCTTGACTTCTTAACTGCCAACATCAAAAAGAAAAGTAAGCAGATTGTGATTTATACAAACAAGAGACCTATCAGACTACACTATGGGTCCTCGGAGGCACTGCGAATAAATAAAAGGTTTATTTAATTTTGGCATGAGGAACTACTGGAAGTACTCAGATTTGTGATGATGCAGCACCCCCAGAAGAACTGTCAGTGCCTTCAGTCCCCATAGGGGAGGAGCATGGTCAGGAAAGACAGAAGTGCTCTGGCTATCTGCCTGGAGTATTGTCAACACAAGCACTGCTAAACCAGGAGATGCTTTGCCAGAAGACACAGAAGGAGATCTAGCTAAGAAGGAATCCAGACTCAGCAGAGTTATGTTTTGGTGGGTAAAAAGAGGCAAGCACCCTTGGAGGGGTATGTGCACAAATGCAAACACTTTAAAAACCCCACAACTGTTTTTGCCACACTCTGGCCACTTCTATACATTTCTAAGTTTTTTCTCAAAGTCTTTTGAAACAATAGAAAAAATGGCCCTTGTGGCTAAAGGAAATGTGTTTAGGGACACTGTAATAGGAGACATCGGGAAATTAGACTAGGTGAAAATTGTGTTGCCTTGGGAGAAATAGAAGGAAATAAGCTTTCACTGGATGCCAGAGTATGAGGATGGAGAACTCTGCTCAGGTGAAATAAAGGAAAAAAAATGGAAGGTGGAAAGCCCTCAAGCACTATTTCAATCTTGGATCTCCTTTTTCTCAATATTTTGTTAGAAAAGCAAACAGTATGTGACAAAAAGCCCACTGAGACAGTGTAGTGGGACTCTTCTAGTCCAACAGGCCTTTGATCCTTTGCAGAAATAAGCCAGGTCACAATACACTACCCCATGAATATATAAGGCAACAAAAATGAGCTGTAAGGACATAAAATATCCCCTTCTCAGAAAAAAGACTCCGTGGGAATAAGAAACCAGTTAATATAGGTTTTCTCCTCAATTCTTACTGAAGCAAAACTTGCTTTAGAAATGGCAATGCTAACTTGGACTCAACGAGCAAAAAAATTTCTGAGTATACAAAGCAACCCATACCCCATGTTGCCATTCCCCAGAATGCAAGTCACAGAGGTCCAACAGCTGTACAATTTCCTGCCATGCCCAGACCCCGCTGCACTGTGGAAAGCTGGAAAGGGATGTGAGTGGGGCTCTGGAGGCTTAACAGTTCTTATTTCAGTAATTAAAAAACCTTGCTGGTTTTGTACTTTACTTTAAGAATGCTATTTTGAGAGTCATCTGAGTAGGACACATGCTAAAGATACATTCAAGTAAACAAATTATGATGCTGCCTTTTTTCCCCCTGCAACTTAAAACATTTTAGGTATATTATTTCTATGTTTCAAAAATGTGTAAGTCAAAGACACGAAAGTTTTGTGACCAGCAGCTTTAGCATAATTTGAACATCAATGGAAAGATACACAATGGAAAATGAAGATGTCATGCCCAACACTACAGAATCTCAGGAATCAAAATGTTTTTACTAGAATGTTTGCAAGAGTTTGATAAAGTTGTATATCTGTGTCCTCAACATCCAGCAGACATTTTAAATAAATGTATTAAAGTTTCTAAAAGCAAAAGTTAATGCTTTCAAATATCAGTAGCTTGTTTTGCACCTGAAATATAGCTACTCAACACAAGGTTAGCATGACATTCTCTATCAGTTAGATGTTACTAACAAATCTATGAATTTAAATTGTAATAAAGGTAACATGATGTTTGCCATTCAGATATTTTGTTAAATCAATGAAGTAAAAAGACTAAAATTCAGGGGAAGAACAGAAGGAAAACGTCTGCTAAATGTTTCAACTTCAGCCTGAACTACCTATTCATTCCACGCTCAAGTGACCTCACCATACTGAAATTTCCTGGTGGAGAAGCAAAACATTCCTGTTATTTAAAGAGCACATTTAGATACTAAGTTTGTTCAGATTTTAAACACAGTAATCCTGATGTGACTACAAATCATCTATTTCTTGTTTCCTTCCAGTAAGTTAATGCTTAAGTTTCCCATTACAAGAAAGTAAAACAGTAACTACCAAACATACCATTTCATGTGTCTAAACCCAAAGCTGCAGATCACCTCACAACTGGGTGAGAGAATTTAAACTATAAGTATAATGCATCCTATTTTAAAACAGTCTCAAAGAGTCATCAGTTCCTCAAGACAATGTTTTCATAGAACTGGTTTTTATTACACCTCTTGGCAAAATCCAGTCTTAACCATTCTAATTTGTGTCATGTAGTTATGCTGCCTTTTTAAAAGGTGCTAATAGTTACAAAAAAAATATGCCTTACCAAGGAAAGAGTACACATATCAGAAGTCCGTGCCCCTATTATACAGAGTATTAAAAAAAACCCCAAAAACATAGTGAAGCATCAAGGAAGTATGACAGACAAAAGTTTTATATATTTACAATACTGTATGTTCCAAAACACTTTCAAAAATGTATTAGAATGTAAAGACTACAAAGTCAGGCATAAGAACAGGAGTCAGAAGCTTTGAAAGCTAAAAGCTGAAGATGCTTGGTATATGGAGAAATTAAAACAAAAAGTTATATGAACATATGAATGGAAGAGGAGATTTACACATTAGCAAGGGAGACTACATAGAACACTGAAAGAGAAAAACGCAGAAAAAATATGAATGCAGGAATGTTAAGAGTTGTGCGACTATTTATACAGATGGAGAAAGAAGAGACTAGGTATCACTGCCTTGTAATAGTATATAATGCCATGAATTGCAGAGTTTGCAAAGTTACTACTGTGGTGCTGGACATGAGTGAGCACATCCATAGTTGTCACAGCTGCTTAAGACTATCATAGGAAAGCTATGTTGGTTAGAGAAAGGTTGAATGGCCACTGAAAAACAAAAACTGCAACAGCTAAAAATCCATCACAGGATGTTGAATGACTTGGCAAATAGCAGCCCACCAGTAGGTTCATCCTTCTCTGGCCACAGCATGATTTCCTATAGTTCTACACAGATGTAATAACCGTTGTGACCTTGGCTCTGAGCAAAATGTGGTGACTGCCAGTTACTTAATCCTCAAAGCACTTTTATACAACCACTGTCACACAAGTCTCACTCAAAAGGTACAAGGAGCTGTCGATGTCCAACTGCAGGAATTTAAAATCCTATTTCTGTCACATTTTTGTGCAGGAACAGCTAACACCACTTCACCTTGTTAACCTCCAGACTACAGCATCCCTTGCACAGCCTGACACTTGTATTCTTCCACAAGTATGAACGTGGATAAAGAAATGTTTTCTTCTTCACATGTAACAGATCCAGGACTTGAATCAGAACATTTAAGACTTCTAAAGAAATACAGCATAGCCAACCTCATCTACACAGCAATTTCTTACAAACCAGTTTTTTAGCATGCTTATGCTTTTTCTCTATGGCTTAAGAGATATACAGCTGAGAAAAAAATAACAAGCTCAGCTGCAAAAGCCCTCGAAAAACTTGTACTTGTTTCAAGTGAAACCTTCTTTCCCTGCTTTTTTCCCCATGAATTTTGAAGACTAGTTTGTTTCTATGCCTAACCATTATGTGAAGTACTATTTTGTTTATATTATTACTATAAACATGTTAACTCACCTCTGGTGTCTGGACAGCAGAACTCCACATAACAGGTCTCTGAAGAAAAATTACTTGCTTTGTGGCCAGATTTCCTTCACTAAAATTCAAAGAACATTGTTTCAATATTTTTAAAAGCAGTAATAGTCACATTTACACATTTGTACCTCTCAGAGTCAACTCAGTTATGTGCAAGTCCATGAGTGAAAAGATGAGACTACCAAGCATTACCTGGTCTATGAATTCATGAACAATTTCTGTAACGATATGAAAAAAACCCACAAATAGGAGCATATAGCTGGGTTAAAGTACTACACAATACATATAGAACAAGATTTGTATTACTATGATTAGTGTTAATGTGTCTGTTCATGAAAGTTTAAATACCAAGGCTCCTACTTTTAATTAAAGTCTGCACCTTTATGTCTGAAGTAAACCTCAGAGTCTTTCTTTCACCTAATCCTGTCAAATATACACTAACATATTACTATGAATGTATGCCACAAAAAATAGACTCAATCTCAACAGATCCACAGCTTCAATTATCTCAATACTCTGTAGTATGAACTTGGGAAGTAACATTCTTTACTGTTAACTAAAAAGTCTTTTCTGGTTGTAACATAACATCTAACCGACAGAGTGGGATAAACTTGCTGTCTCATCATCTATGGATAAAAGGATTCTGCTCAGTTTTTATAAGGTCTATGTCCACAATGAGGTAAATAACACTGGCTGTTTGGTACTTGGGGCAGATGCTTAAGAAGGATAAGGGAATATAATAGTAAGATAAGTAAAGGGAGAAAAAAAGAGGAACTTCAGTTTCTATTCCTGGAACTTTCACGAACATTGACACTGTTGTGGTAGATACAACTTAAAGAACCACTGGTTTTTTTTTTCTTCCCCAACAGAAATACTTTCAGAAAAATGTGAAAAGGCAAAGTTGTTCCATGAGATCAAATCAGATCTTACTGATACAATATTTCAAATGTTACACTCTCAATATTGGTGATACATCCTCTTTAACTTTTTATGTATTTATTTTCATCACCTTTCCATCAGAAATACAGATCAGTACATTGATTACATGTGTATTACCAAGCCCAACTCTGTGGCACTGAAGAATGCAAGAATTTCAAGACCAGAGCTCTAGGATAGGAAGGTTTTGAAAAACTCCTGTCGTCTTCTAAATATTAGATACTACATTTTGACAAATGCTTCTCTGTCTCAACTCCTACTTCTGGGCAGTATTCCATGAGATCTTGATGCATATAAAAGAAAAACACTGAAATACTTAGGCAGAAGACTGTCTACAGGCTTAAGAGTGTGCTAAATAAAAGTATCAAAACAGACACTCAAGAGACATGTATTGAGTTCATATGAAGTATCTATGATTCCACCTATTCTATCAATTATAAAACAGTATTACTGTCCTAACATTTTTGAAAGAAATACTAAAACCATCTAAGGTTGTACTTAGTAAGTAAAGGTATGTCACAATGTTAACCACACACAAAGTTGAGAATACTGATTCATTGTTTCTGCCAAGGCTGGGACTGATAGAATTAGTTTATATTTAACATTAGTGACTTGCTCCAAGAAAAAACAGGGATTAAAACTGTCCCTATGAGATAAGGAAGAGCTCATTAATAGCCTGCCCTGGAAGTAAGCTAGAAGAGCTTCTGGAAGTAAGCTCTGAAAAAGTATACTCCCAGCATACTCAGCTACATCTGATCAATAGTCAGTGATGAAAGTTTTCTGGTGGTGTTTGGCCCATCACAAACGTCTTTTCAGTGAACCTGAACTCAGGCCTTGGTGTATGTTTATATGTACTCCTTGGATGAGAAGAATTACCTTAAACTCAGGTTTGTGGGGAAAACAGAGACAGGAAAATAAACTCATTAGTCTCCTTAAATTAACATGGCTTTCTATTTCACTGATTCCTAAAAGAAAATGTGTTACAGTTCTATGGCATGACACGGAAATCAGCAGTCCAGCAACCTTATTCTACCTGGCTATGTATCTCTCTGTGCCTCAGTTATGTCCGTTTTGATAATATCAACTCGGAAATCTCTCTGCAAGAAGGCTGCACATTTTTCTGTGGTGGCTAGCAACAGGACAAGGGGTGAAGCTGGAACACAAAATGTTCCACTTAAAAAACTATTATACTGTTCAGGTGAGGGAGCAGTGGCACAGGCTGCCCAGAGGGGCTGTGGAGTCTCCTTCCTTGGAGGTCTTCAAGACCCGCCTGGACATGTTCCTGTGCGACCTGATCCACGTTGACCTGCTTCTGCAAGGGGGTTGGACTAGATGATCTCTAAAGGTCCCTTCCAACCCTACCATTCTATGATTCTATGGTCCCCCGTGTGAGGAAGAGCCTACACCTTATTTTGTGTCTGCATTCCTTCAGAGAAAAAAAACCCAAAACCCCAAACATTAAGCCCCATCTTGTACAAATTCTGATAGAACAGAGAAAGGACATGATGGTAAGTAGACAATAAGTAAATTAACAGTTTTCTAAGTCTGACCTTATTAAAATGCTGCACACGACAAAGCAACTATGAGCTTAATTCACAAAGAACTCAGTGACAGTGGGATTTCCACAGAATTTAAATGAGAGTGCTGAGAGCAAGCCACTCCATAGCTTCTCTCACATTTCCACATGCCCTCTTTGCCTTGCAAGTCACGGCATTTTGAAAACTTAGATTAGTAGTTTGTCACAATAAATTAATAACCACAAAGCCAGTGTTTTTGCTCTGTATTTGTCTCCAGTCTGCCTTACCCGTTTTCAGAGTCTACAAAAATCAACGAGTGGAAATAAAAGTCACTGCAGAGTAAGGCTGCTGAAGCCTTTTTCCTGTGCCTTCTTCAAGAGAGAGAAAAGCAACAGAGCCTCTTTTGTTAAAACACTGGCAATTTGCTTGTCTGCTTATGCTGTACGGACAATAGACTTGTCTTCTTACATCTATGTATTTCTTGAGTCATCCAAATAAAACTGGAACCTAAGCAGTACTCACCAATGGCTCTGATTTTTACTTTGTTTTAAATGCATGAATATTTGACATGCAAAACACTTAGAATTAACGTTCAACAAAGCTTTCTGAAAACTAAAAGAATTTTTTGTCTTGCTCCTTTTAACTCATGAAGATATTTTTTTTTCATTTCCCAAAGTAAATGTTTTCACTCCTTTGGAATTATGCAGCATCCAGGCTTTCAGTTGACACACATGTGCCTGAGATAGTCTCCTGACTTAAAGAATCTGTTTAATGAAAAATTAAAAAAAGACACCTTAGAAGTAATTCTGGTTTTAGACCAAACACGTATGACAATTTACAAACTCATGATAATATATTAGTAACTGCACTAAGTTACCAAAAAATAATCTTCTAACATGTCTTTTTGCACTCACTAGATTTAACTCTTAAAAGGGCTATTAATTTTATCCTTGCTATATAGCTTCTGAACTTGGCATACCTACTGTCAAATCCTTTTACTGGAGACATTTACCTAGTAAGTAGGAGTTCTGTATAATGTAGGAGGCTCTTTAGATCACTGGTATTATTGTGGGTGTGTCTTGTATTCATTTCTAGTCTGCTTTTTTGGTAAAAGTTTCTTTATTGACTGCTGACAAAATTTAAATACCTAAGATATAGATGTGCACAAACATTACATTACATGCAATTTTTAAATGCATTGTCTTCTCATATCCCTGAAAAGAGAACTATTTACAGAAGGGGGGAACTTATATTGGTTTTATATTGGACCATAAAAATCTCCCAAACCCCACAGTGTTTATTTTTCAAACAATATTAAAAAAAAAAAAAGCAACTCTGCATATTTCAAGACTATGCTATCTACCATTGCTCTAGCTCTAAGAGCAAATATTTCCCAAGGAAATATATCCAATGTTCGGACTGCATTTTGGACAGCAGGACTGCTGCCCCTGAATCTGTTAGCCTGTTGGTAACACTCTTGTCTGCAGACAACCAGTGGGCATAATGGCTAGGAATGGATCACAGAAGTTCTGAGATGAGCAAAAGTTTCACAATAAATTAGAAGAGGAAGACAGAACAGAGTAGAATACTACAGTTAACAAAAATGGGAAGCAGTCTATATCTGAGAATAAAATGTTAGCAGGTGAATTTTCTTTATATACTTCATACAGTTTATTCTGTAAAAATAAATATGAAAATGTGAATTTGACAGATCATCCCAAAGTGTTACTCATTTTGGTTTTTCAGTGTTTCTGAAACCTGTTCACACTCACGCTGGGTTTTGAGGTCAGAGTTCCAAATCTGAGAAAAGACCAGCTGTTCAGCAGTATATAGTGTCCTTCCTTACTGAGATATTTAACTTGCATTCCGAGGATCCACCACCACCATAGTAATGTCATCTTTCAAATCAGACATATTGTAATCATTCAGGAATTTTATCTCCTCTTTAAATACCAACATCAATGCCTAAACATGGTATTAATTCCTAATTAAGAATTCCTGTTTACAGACTTTTACAGAAAATGGAATAGTTGTGTATGAGATATATTATGAGCACACAAAATATGGTCTATCTTTTCTTCCAGAAGTACCTCACAGGACCACACTAGGACAACAAGAATTAGACAACTGATGTAGATATCTACCCAATCATTTAGGCCAGAAAATAAATGGGTTTTATTAGTTTGAATTATTCTAGTGTTGATACAAAATGAGTCCAACTTCAGATTTGGCCAGGATACAACCTCCTTTTGCACGATCATAGGGTTGGTTGTTTCCATTTGGGAAGAAACGCTACTTCAGACATCTAGCGCAAGTATCTTGCTGGTATATTACCTTCTTACTAAGTCAAGAACAGGTCCAGTTTAATGAATCTCTTGGCACTTCCTACAGCATTTTTCCCTATTTTCTCATAGTACTTAGCTTCTTTTTAAATGGCCCTGACTTTGTTCTCTGTGAGGTACAAAATAGCATCGTTTTGCCTGCTGCAAGCACAGACTAATACTCAGAGAAGCTGACCAGCAGCTGCTAAGGATAATTTTGACCCTACAGGGATGGGTACAGTTAACACTGCTTCTTGCATAGAAAAGCTTAAAGGTTAAAACTTCTCTCTCATCCTATGACCCACACGGCACACCATGACTACCAAAATCTTTGTCTCATTGGCCACTCACATACTCCAAGATCTGGATCCTGAAGGCTTACTCTCAGACTCCAAGATTTGGCCAAAAGTTTCAACTGTTCATGAAAACCAGGTTCAGTGGTTCACATACCCTAACAAGTCACCACATTCAAAACTAACAGATTAGAAAATTTTATTTCAAGAAATTAAAGGATAACCTATAGTTTCATATTCTGAAAACCACTTCTCTCTGGAAAAGGCAGAAGGAAAAATATCCAGAGGCCCTTAAAAAACCACGCCGTATTGTTTTACCACAATTTCTTCTGTCTTTGCATTTAACCAGATGGTTAAAATAATCTATCAGAAGGAGCTGTAACACCCTAAACACCTATTTCCTGACCAGAAAAACCTCCTTCTTAAATGAGTGAGTGAGCTTAATTATGTCAAATCACTTTAACAAAATTCCACTTTCTTGGAGCAGTTCTCTCTGAACCTTTCATTCACATCCTTTTTCATGCTGTCTTGACTTAATACAGTGAGGTCTGGATCCAAAGATTACTCAAATCACTCAACACTTTCCATTGTCCTTAACAAGCCCTAAGATATGCCTCAGTACTTTTGCTTGCTTTCAAACCTTGGCAATTTGAATCTAACAGAAGTAGAATTAAAAAAAAAAAAAAGAGAGAGAAGATATGTGCATTCTTAAACCAGTGTTTCATTTGCCATTTTTTTGCTTGATACAGTGGAAGAAAAAACCAACACGCTTTTTTTGTTAAAAACCCCACACATCTGGAACCTTATAGGGGATCCAGGTCTGCTTTTAGCTCTTCTGATGTATACAGAGCCTTCTTGGATATCTAAATAACTATTCTAATAAGAGAACTCAAATCCATCAGTTTGGTACTATATTTGAAATGAAACAATTTGACATTAAAGGAGGAGAAACAGTCCAATAACTTGCAGGATTAGCACACTCTCCCAATTTGCAATAAACGCTGCATGGCTGTCTTGTGATGTGACTTCTTACATAGTCTAAAGTAGTCACTCACCCCTGAATGAGTGAAACATTTCAACACTTGTTTGAACTTGAAGCATATGAGTAACCTCATTGCTGCAGACTGAGTATGTGATAGAAAGTTCCCTAAGTAAATATGTTTATATCTAAACAATATATTTTAAATTTTGGACTACTTGTTTGAAACTCATTGAAGTCAGGAGTCTTAAAACAGTGTGGTTAAAAAAAGATTCCACTATAATGCTACTTAAATCTCAATTTGTATATGCTGTTAACATTACTAGCATTTTTTATTCATTTACATTCAAGGACCCAAGTAATCCCTTGATAACTGAGATGTAGACACCAAAAACACTGCAATCTATTGTTTGGGTACCTGTCATGTCGGACAATAGGTGTAGGCAGGACACAGGTCAGGAGCCATCCAAACTCAGCCAGCGTGTGCAATAAAGGTCCATAATCTGTTTTAATTTCACATCCCTACATTAATAATTATAAAAAGTAGTAAAGAGACTCTGCACAGATTTTTATTTGCATTTCTACACAAACTACAATGACTCTCCTCTCAATGATGAGATAATCCTTTGAGATGACAAACTGTTGTTTGAGATTCACTATCTCTAAAAACAATTAGGGAAGTGCAAGACCACAGAAGAATAGGAAAACAGTTGGAACACATTAACTTTAGGTATGAGCTCTGAATCAGCAAGACATTCAAGACACATTTTGCTTGTTAAACTTGCCTCCTTGCTAAATTACTGACTAAAACTTTTTAAACACTATAACTGGTGTTTTTACTACTGGTGTTTTTACTTCACATGTGAATAACAAGCATCTCACCTAGTTGTACACTTAAGTTTTGGAAGTCTGGTGGTTGGTTTTTAGGTTTGTTTGTTTGTTAATATACGAGGTCTTAGTTTTATGCTGTTTTTCACATTCCTAAGTATATTTATCCTTGAATATTTCAAAAGTAAGCCCTTAGTATTCTCCAACAACTACTTTCAGATGTCCCTAATTCAAACCAATAATCTTACAATAAAATATATTAAACAATTTCATTGCTGTACCATGCTACAGTAGTACATGTAAATTTACTAGATAAAATGTTTAATATTCAGCAGTAAAATTTTCCTAAGAATATACATCTGGAAACCATAATTAATTCACTCATTTTTTTCTTGTTCCATTTCTAGTTTTTGCTGTTTTCTTTTCCTTTATTTAAAAATACTTTAGCACATTGTCAGTGGACTTGCATTTGCTGACATTAATGTCAAAAGTGGTCTAAAAACCATAAATTTAAGAAAACCCATTTTCTTCAGTGATTGAATTTTTTGGTACGAGCATCTGCAAATGTCAGGCCAGGATCCCTGCAGTATATTTATTTATTTATTCCATGTACATTGACCAGTGGCCACAGGCCTTACTTAATTTTTATGATTCAAAACTTTAGTTTAGCTTATGCAGATGGCTTCAATAAACCATCCTGTGTGTTTATCAAACACTCGTACAACTATTCTACTGGGAAAATATACAAGTAGGAAATAGGGTTGCTAAGTAATTACCAACTTACCTCAATGACTGTCCATTGTTCAACGACTATTGTATCATTTCCTTTCCTGTTAGAACCTAGTACTCCAGTACC
The DNA here is from genome assembly GCF_028858725.1 of Colius striatus. Taxonomy (NCBI): domain Eukaryota; kingdom Metazoa; phylum Chordata; class Aves; order Coliiformes; family Coliidae; genus Colius; species Colius striatus. The sequence continues at coordinate 32,873,834 of NC_084767.1, forward strand.
TTCTTCTTCATAGATAAATAATCCTTCTAAAGATTTGGGCAAATAGTCCCCTGTGAACATAAAGACCAATATAAACTAAGTTTTAGGTTGATACTTTACTGAGATGTACAAAAATGCTTGTTTTTTTTCTCACTGAACTGTCCTCTAAAAAAAAAAAAAAAGAGACAGCAAATAATTTAAATTCGTGGTTATTTCTGCATCTAGTTACAGCTTGAAGTATGCAAGTCAACTCCTTATTAAAACTTTTTTCCTACACAAATTGAACTATGAACCATTTCATTTTCTCAAAAGCATTAGCCACTTCCATGCCCAAATCAGAACTCCAGTTTCCTGTATTCAATGTATCTCCTGCAGCAGATGGATTGTAATGCCTCACAGTAAGTATGGCTTTTGGTGTCGGGAGAGAGAGCATAATGATAATGAAGCACAATGTGCAAAGTCTAGCTACTGTTACTTAAACAACTATGTAAATGGCTACAGGAAAAGCCTGAAACAGAAGTAATTCTAGGAAGATGCCTGATGGGAAGGAAGTTTCATAGCACAGCTCCATGATTCACTTGTCAAAGTCCAACAGTACCTGGTTGGCCCAAACTAAAGCTGTGCATCAAATATTGCTTTGTTTTCTAGTTTTGTTTCTCCTAAGAGACATTGGGAAGCCTTTCATGCAGATGCACCTTGACAGCTGACTACCTTAAATTCAGTTTGAAGAGTAAAATTACATACTCAGAATCAGACTGAAATCCTCACCAATACTGCATTAAGATGTAAAGAGATAACTCATTGCAACAGTTTCAGGAAAGGCAGTTAAAGAAAAAATACACCTAGCAGACAAAGAAAACTTAAAGAACCCAACTGATATAATTTTAAAAATTAACCAGATTGGCACAGAAGTTGCTACATAAACCAGGAATTTCCAGTTTTTGAGCATGGTTATTAGTGTACCATAAAATACCAACTACATAGTCACACTACCTTTTAGACTAGTAAATGTAGAAGATTTACGTAGTCATGATTTAGATACTTGCATACATATATAATCTCTTCCACACACTTATAGAGATACTGATATTTTATTTTTAGATTACACAAATACAGTGTGATTGTACATGGACAATAGCATGTATATATGGAACTGAATAGCTCCTGATAATTCATAAATACTTACTCCTATAAATTAATGGATTTCAACCTTTCTTCAGTATTCAAACAGATGCTTAAAAAGGGCAGTCCACATAGAACATGTTAGGATACTTCTATCAGTTTTCAAACATGACAGAAGAGCTATTTTTTGAAGTTATTGACAGAAGATATCTCCACTCAATAGTATTTTGAGACAAACTGATAATTCATCATGTGTACCATGTCAGAAATCACGTCTATTGAAAAAGCTACTTGTGTGGTTAACTGGTTCACCTGTCAGCAATAGTTTCTCTTTGTTAATATCAATACTCAAAAGCACCTCGTGACAGATAACACAAACCAGAAAAGGCAAAAATATTGCCACAGCAGTTCTACTAATCTTAGGTACTTCTGTAATCATGAGAGTCTCCATGGCAGCTACAAGTAAAGGAAGCACTACAATGATCCACATGGCCTCTAAAAGAAAAAACTTACCTGGATTGTTTTTATGACTGCATCTTCTTTCAGCAGAACACAGACACTGGTAATTATTAAGAACTAAATGATTTTTTAAAACATTTCTTAAAGGTTAAAATTTCCTGCTATAATTTGGGCATTGCATTTTGACCTCAGTAACAACAGAATTCAGAACATCTGTAGAGTTTAAACCAGAGGACAATTTCTGCAGCTGCCAGACTTGTAGAATTGCTAAAATTTTCTCATTTCACTAAAGCTATATCAAGGGCAACCAAAGACACCTCCATAGTCTAAAAGCAAACAAGTAATTCTGGTAATAAGTACAAGTATTTAAATATCTTTTCTCCAAAAACCAAGCATTTTAGATTTCCCCTCTGTTGGATGCCAAACTATCTAGTTATAAAATTCTTAAATATCCACCAAAAGAATAAACATTTTAGCTTAAGAACTCAGTAGCTAAACTAATGTCTTACTGTGGTTACAGACACTTGATCAGCTGCAGAATTCCATTCACATAGTGAACTGTGCCCTTGAATACATCCAGTTTAATTCAGCAGTGTCCCACCCATGAGTTGAACACATACCAGTCAAGTGGGGATGAAGCAGAAGCACCAACTGCTGCAAGAAGGCAGCATGAAATCCCCAAGTCATAACCTGGTATTAAAGATGGGACAGTTATTCACATAGAGAAGAATAGACAGCCACAGGGGAATGTGAAGATTGTATAACTGTTGGTGGATAACAGCTGCAGAGATTAATGTCAACAGCTGACAAAAACACTCCTCAGTGAATTGTAACTTATCTCCAGAGAGTTATTTTCCAGCTCTACAAAATATGTATTGAGAAGTAGGAGCCTGATTTCCCACTTCTCTTCCCCCAAAGGAAACTTTGTTCTTCCACTGACTTCAGTAGACAGGAATTATAATTTAAAAGCAAAAAGATGAGTTACACAAACTGCATCTTAGACTCTTTACATGCACAAAATATAGAGTTTGAAGGAGACTTACTGCCAAATTCAGTCTGAAGTAAATACAGTGATGCTGATGTGCTTGTGTTCCTCTGACAATCACTGAATGTACTTTTTTTGCAGAACTACAGAGATGCAGTGATTCACACTCAAAACTAAACTACTGAAAGCAACAAAAGCTCATTTTCAGGGTTCTATATTTGAAGAATGTGCATCATTTTACTTTCAAAGATTTAAACTTTTAATTTAAACCTTTCACTAATCCAAGCCTTGAAAAGAGGATGTTTGTGTGTTATCAGAATATCAGGAAAAAACATGAAATAAGGTAAAGAGTACATAAAAAGCCAATATAAAACCTATTAATTGTAATTAATGTTGCCTGATAGCAAATAATAATGAATACTGAACTATTAACTATATCATACTATATTGGCCTGTTGCCCTAAATTACTACAATTTTTTTTCATTTTATCATGATTTTGAAGCAACTGCACAACAATTAGAAAGAAATTATAAAGTGTTTGAATGGAAAATGAATCTCAATTACATATTTTTCCAACAACAGAATTTTAGAGTTCTAAATACTTCAGCCAATAAAGAGCTTCTCTGTTGTCAGCAGTGGTAGAGCATCAGGTCACAGCTCTGCCAAAGTGCTACTGGATTTTTGGGCACTGCTGACATCAGGTTTATGGCTGTTCATCAGAGAGATGAAGGCTAAGAATTCTAAAAAAGTCAGTATGATCACTCCACAACAGTATTTTAAAACTGGCAGAAGGAAGGAGAAAACTTGAAAACCCTATGGCCTGAAGCTCTATCATTGTAATGATTTTAGTGTTAACTGAGCTGGTGGATTCCCACAGAAGAGCACAGGAAAGAGGAAGAACCAGAGAATACCTCCTTCCCAGATGTGTGAAAAGATCCTGGAGGATCTGCCTACAGTTGAGAGCAAGGGCAAAACCAGACTTCTCTCTGCATGTGTCCACACCTGACCAGAATAATAGCTTGAAACTTGAGGATCAACAGTTGAATTTTAATGCAATTTGGTGTTTTGGAAAGATTTTTAAGCCCAGCAAAGAGCTGAAGAAAGCAGGAAACAGAAAAGTCTGCCTTAACAGTACAGCAAGAACAACGGGAACCGAACATGGTCCTTTGCCACATTTAGAGTACAGCACAGTACCTACAGTGAGCAGCAGAACACCAGGGAAACATGTATCAATTTCCCCCCCCATTATATCTTCCTTAAAAAAAGGAACTTCAAAGAAAAAAAGAACTAGCACAAAAAGTTTATGTATTTTATAATGCTACACTACTTTCCAGCTTTGAAAACCCTCAATGAAACAAAGCAGAAATTTCAATTATTCAGAACTATAACTGCTCAGAAAACAAGCTACTTCCTTTTCAGCTATGAGTTTCTATTAATTTACAATAACTATCTGAATACATTTACATATCGCTCTTCACACCAATAATAAAACCATGATCTACTTTTTGCTAGTTATGTAGCTCTACATAAACAAGTAAAAGCTTCATGAGAGTACTCACCTTTAGAAGTTTCCCAGTGTACAAAAGAATCAATTAAGGACAATCCTTGCTTATAATAAAACGTGGTTAATTCTAGCCAGTCTGCTTCCAGTGTACTAATAACTCGCCCCTTTCTTGTGATTTTCATAGACAAAACACCTTCATGATAGCTCCAGCAGGTAGAATCATCATCAAAAACATTGAAGACAGTATATAGCTTGTGATGAGATGTGATGGGAGTGCACTCTGGGATATGAGAAAATTTCAAATAGTTGAGTTGTCACTGGAACTTTTAGGTGGGTGAGTTTTGCACACAGAAAACACTAGTTACAAAAAACCCCTCTGTAAACAGTGCTTTTTCAAACAAATTTAAAATTACTGTAACTGAAGACAATTCTCTAAATTTTTCAGTATTAGGAATGCTTTGTATAGTGTTGATTTTCACCCATTATCTTCTGCATATTACTTCAGTACCAGTATAAGTAGTTGTCTACTGGAATTTCCCAGACAATAGACTGTGTTAAAAATACAAATCCTGCAGATCTTATGATCCTTTTCCTATCTAGGCATTAATACAGTGCTGTTACAGAAACAGCCAAAACCAACAATTTATCAAGAATTAAAGAAATCCATAGTGTTTTCAGTGACAAGTTAAGTCCTAGCCATATAAATGGCTTCTAGAATCTGCACTCTTGACACGTACGTCACTGCTGAGGAGAAATAACGCAAACCAGTTGCAAAAAAATGCTCTGACGTTATCTTAATACTTCAACATCTGAGCAGCCTAAATCAACACAAAGCAACCTCTAGAAGGCAGAAGTATTCACATTGTGAAAACAAAGGAGTTTGCTTTAGATGACCCCACTTAAGATGCTAGTCTCTCTAGGCTTCAGAAATAGAGGGATATTTCCAAAGTAGGATTTGGACTGTAAGTAGCCTGAAACAACGTCTGAGAGAACCCCTCTCTGTTTTGAGAAGTGTTCCCACATCCACAGCAAGTGACATTAAGGTAAACTCAGAACAATTTTGAACATTATCAATAAGAGAAAATCCTCCTTTCTAAACAGTTTTCTCACTTCCACAGGTGGCTGTATTACCATAAATGTATGTACCCTGACACAGGTTAGTTTCCTTTCCCACAGACTAACGGGAGATCACTTTTTAATTTGTTCTTCAGAAAAAAAAAATCCTGATACAACTATTCGATTGCTCATTTCTGTAAGAAATTTGCCTCCACAAGTGGTGTATTTTTAAATAGTCAAAATTCCTATGTTACGAACCCCAAATCTAGCCCTCAAATCTAGCCCTCTACATCTGTCGAGTAGACACAAATAGAAAGAGCATACTGAAGTGGTAGGACATACGTACACATGCAAGTAAGACTATCGTTGGGAATTCATATAATTTAAGGAAAACATTATGGTTATATACAACATTTACAATGAAAGGTAGTTTTCCTTTATGATCAGTATTTGACTACTACAGAGAAGCCTGACATTTTTGCCAAAGTTTTTGAAGAATTTCCTGAAAACACTATATATAGAGATACAGTGGTTGCTAATCTACCTAGTCACACCAGTTTTCATGAACAAAGCTCTAAGAGTTTTCTGGGTTTTACTTGTAAGACTTCTGTTTGGCTACATGTAGCAAGCTCACTATTTCGAGCTGTAAGGAAAGAGTTAAGCTTTAACAGACTATGCCATAGAGGCTCAGTTGTACAAGAACTGCTTTAATTCAAGTGTTAAAAATAAGAGGGACATTGATTATCTCAATGCTTATCCTGACAGTCTACCAAATGGAGAGGGTGCTTAACTCTAACAGGAAAGTGAAAAGGTTGCTTTTGAGAGCAGTGAAAACACGTCTGGCCCATCTGGGAAGAACCTATTATATCAAAATGCAATCTGACAGGAAAGTTTCATGCTGCCTGCTTGCTACACAATACCATCTTGCATTAGTTTTCATGCTTTAGATGACTTCTTCCTTTCCCCTCTTTTCTTCCTAGCAAGCTGGGAGGCCTTAGTGCTTCAGTATTAAAAGTCACTGTTTTCAGACAATACCTCCCACAGCCTACACTGAGTACCTCAGATCCTTAAACCAAGTTTTCTACTATAGCACCAAGATTTTTCAGTGATACTTTTTCTTCTTTTTAATGCTTACTTTTCTGTTGTGTAAATTAATTTTATAACAATTAATCTCGAAATGATGTTTTTCAAGATACCTCCTGAAGGCATGTTAACCAGAAAGAATCCATTATGAATCAATTTGTTTGCTGTACATTATGTAAGTTGGCTAGAAGCACGTAAAGTTACAGCTGTAGCTGGAAGGAGCTGTCTGTTGTCAGTTTTTAAGTAGGCAGAACTGGACTTGTAATGTGTTCTTGGAAATCCATTACATGTTTATGATTTAATATTAGAAGTGAAAACTATATGCATTTAGGAAAATGTTTTACAACAACTGTAGCCTTTCCAAAAGAAAAAAGTTTGTCAGAGTTGTTACACACATATCAAGCAAAAAAGCTATCTGTTCATACAACATTTAAAAGCAGAATTACATTGTAGGCCATTTCTTTTGGAGATCTGTCTGGGGTTTTTTCTTTTCTTTTTCTTTAAACTGCAAGTCTTAGAATTTTGACAGCACATTTGTAATATTCCACATGAAAACTGAAATACAATTTTAATGTATTACCACAGTTCACACATACCTAGAGCAGAAGGCAAATATTTCTAATGCTTCTTCAATTGGAAACTTTTTTACAAATACATATGCCTTTAAGGAATATGCACCTCCCAAAACCAGTGTTTGACACAGAATATGCTGTTATTTTTTTTCCGATAGCTCAATAAAACACCTTATTTCTGCAGTAAATAAGCAGCATGTATTACCGTCTTCTTTCCGTGATTTAACAGCGCTGACTTCTCTTCTAAACTGGAAATCTGCGTCCTGTAACAGGTTGCTTTCTCCTTGTATTTCCTCCTCTATCCCACTCTCAGATGAGTGACCACTCAATGTCCCGTCATTCCAATTTTTGTGGTTTTCATCAGAATTTTTTCTTCTGTGCTCCCTGTTTCTTCTGCTCGGTGTTGACTCCAGCTCTGCACTTCCATCTGTGCTTGTTCCGTTGCAGGCTTTAGGTTGAGGAAAATGTTGCATTACAAATCCCACAAACTTCTTTCCTCTTTTAGCAGCTTCATTAACCTGTATTTACAACAGAAATGTATCTGAAAATTGATTTTAGAATTGCATTTAACTTCAAAAAAACCCTTCCATACACATGTTCTGTTCAACCAAACTGCCGATTTTCAAGGACAAAAGACAACACTACTATAGATCGGTTGCCTGTCTTTGTATGCTGCTCATGTTTCCAAGTAAATGTATGCATCATGTCTTTAGACTCAGGCCAAGAAAGGTGGCCAACATTGGTACTGACTTTGGTGTATACAAAAGTATACATTTAGAAAAAAATCCAAAAGTATTCTATTTGCTGTGTCACAGTGATAAGCATGACACTGGTGCAAGAAATAGTATTGTTTTAGTCATACTAAAATTACTGATAACTAATACTATAGAAATCTTTTAACATGTCACGATTCATTACGTCCTGGTTCTCTTATAGGCTACTACTCAGCTTCACTATTACCAATAACAGTAAAGAGGCAGAGAAAGGAGGGAACCAGAAGCAAATTAAAACCCTCTTATCTCTGCTTTAAGCCAACAGTGGGTCTTTCTCTGCACTGAAGTCTCAAAATACAGCTGTAGAATATATGCCCACTTGAGATGTGTATGTTTCTGGAGGTAGTTTTTTTGTCCTGGGGTGAAGAGTGCTGCCATTTAGGAAGATGATCCCACTGCCATCTTGAGCTACAAGCTCCTCTGTGCAATAAAGTCTTTCCAGGAAAACACAGAAACCCTGGTCCAGAAAGAAGAAATCACCTGGGAAGTACTGGATTAAGTGAGGGTACAGGGGGAAGGATCTCTGCTTGGTTAACTCACATAAGCTATTAACAATCAGAGTGAATAACACTCAAATAGCTGATGGTACTACAATGCCTTTTTAGTATCATGATAGACTCAACTGTTACCATCTACCACCATTATGTACAGCAATGATACATGCCCATCACTGATTACACAGAGCTGCTGCTTCTAAGTCAAAGTAATTTTTAATGTGACAACATACAGAAAAAGAGGTAACATGACAGCTTCTTTCCTGAAATGCCACAAAGTCTTATTATTTCAGACCTTTAAAAAAGTTTTGGTTTTTTTTTTACTGGATTACTGGCTCAGTCTTTTTAAAACACCAGGAGCATTTCAAAATCAAGTTATTTTCACATACAACTTCTGTACCAGATTTGCTTGCAAGACTGAATCACTGCTAATTTCAAGTGTATTCTTCCTTTAAATGTTTATCTGTTATGCTATACAATCAATCTGACAATACATATAAATGTGTAATAGAATCCCATTTTAAATTTGAGACACTTGAAAATTTTGTAACAAGTGATTAAGAAATTTTAAACAACTCTGATAATTTCAAAGATAGTTAAGTATCACCAGTATGCTTTTTCCTCCACTTTCTTTGGCAACTAATGTGAAAGCTATCACCAACTCTTGTAACAACAATGGCTTCCTGTTTTGGCAAGTCTTCAGTTTTGCAGAGGAAGTGAAACACAAAAAGAACCAGAGTTTGCATTCCAGGGGAAGTTTAATTTTCCTTAACTATACAGTATTTTCAAAAGCTCAGTATTTGATATGGTTACTGTGTGTTTTGTATTTCTGCTAAAGAATGAAAAAATCTTCCTTAGAAAGCAAATATATTAATGTTAGGATAGTAAATATATTCCTTAGGAATATACTCAATCCCAAACAACATAAGATTCCAGGTTTTTTAAAATATTAATTCCAGAAAAAGCTATCATACAAGCATTTTGTAAAGACTAAGTGAGTGGTGATTCTGTTTTCAGTGGTGTAAGCTGCCAGTTTCCCAAAGGTTTACAGGATTCAGCACAAAGCCCTAAATTAGAACAAGCAACTAGCGACAAAAAATAACTCCTTTCACATCAAGAAAAAAACATCTCTGTAGCCTCTATAAAATAAACCACAGCTAAAACTCAAAACTAAAAAACTATCAACCACTGAATATGACTTAGATATATGGCAGCAACAGAAATCTGATGAGAAGTCTGGAAAAACCTTTGTTACCTTTTCTAACAGTTCTTTCACTGTCTCATTTGTTAGTGTTTCATACATTAAAGGACATTCCTCAATCACCAGCCTGGGGTGTCTTTGTCCTCTGGGTGCTACATGCTTCTGGCTAGAACACAGAAAGAAAGCAGTCTTTGTCAGTAGTTTGTCACTAACTTGGGAAAATGCTTGCATATAGAATTCTTTTTTGGAATAGTTATGAATGAAATCTTGGCAACTTTTCTACATGCTTTTAAATAAAACTCAGCATTTCTATGGGAGTTTTGTTCTGTTTCTTCATGAAGTGGCAGGTATTTTGTATTAAATATCAGGGTAAGAATATTAATATTTAACAGAAAATGTAATTTGAAGGCTGTAAATAGGCATACTTTGGAAACAGAGCTTTATTGACAAACAGCCCTGCTTTTGTAAAAAATAAACCCAGAAATTTCTTTTAATGCAAAAAATACATTTTTTAGCTATAGATACAACAAGCACAAAACAGGTTTATAGAAGACACTTGCAATAGAAATGGTACTATAATAATGCTATATTTAGGTTTTTTTACCTACAGTAGTGTTGCAGCTATCGTATTAAATACAGTGTAGGCAAATACTAGAAATAAAAAGCTATAACAATTACTTCAGATTAGGTAACGTTTAAAATCACTCAGATTTGAGAATCCAACAAGCTTTGGCTTCCACTTAAAGAACAGTATTCATCAAATTTCATCTAAAAATGGCTATTGCCCAGACAACAATATTTGGTGTCTGTCAACAATATAATGGGATTTTATTTGATGTTTCCTTCACGCTGTCTTCTGCTTTAGAATGAAACATCAGTAAGACTAGCTCAAATATAAAAAAGTAACTTTCCAGACAGTAGTTAGTGTATTTGTCTGTAGGAAAACCAACATAGGTACATTTGGCACCTTCATAGGAAACCAACAATCTTCATCCAACACTTTCACACACATGCTGCTGGGTCTTGTCCTTCACTTGTTCAAAGGCCTAAAGGTTCTAGAACAACTTCATGAGGATCCCACATCTACAGGGATAAGGTGAGTTGTGGGAACTTGTGTGCTGACAGTGCCAGCTCTTCAAGGCCTTGGCTCCAGAGGGCAAGTATTCTGCTTTTCTTACTGAAGTATTTGCCTACATGGACAGCATTAACCTTGCCCACAGGCAAATGCACAAAAGTTGCATGGGCAGCAAATACCATGGACAATGCTCATTTAAGTGAGACATTTGAGAATCTCCAAACAACATACCACATTTTATAGAAGCGTTACTGGAGTGGCAGGGGACACCTTCCAATTCTCACACTTTCAGTCTTCCAAAAGAAAATGGAAGAACCTTTGGGCATCATACTAGAACTCAGGAGAGAAGGGGAAGCACGACAGCTCTTAGAGCAGCAAGTCTACTTTTCTAGTTATTCAAAATAAGAACAAAAGGTTATCTTCTTTGCAGTCAAAGGAACTAATGGCAAGATTTCTTTGTACATTTTTGTTATGATCATATAGTAACTACAATGCAATGAAAACAGGAGTAATGAAAAATACTATGAAATTAGAACACACACACACAAACTCTCGACTCTCCCTCACGAGTCAAAAAATCAAGCTTCTGTATGACCTCCAACAACAGAATGATTATTTCCTTCTTATTATGGAGAAAAAAAACTCCTAAAAAACTAACCCACACTTTTTAAGTAATTTTCTAACAAGAGCGTTAGTCAGGAAAAAGTGAAAACACAAGAGTTGAAAATGAAGAAAAACCAGAGAAGAGAGAACTTGAAGCAGCTTATGCTTCTCCTAGTGCTTTGTTTAACTTAAAGCTAAATTTATCTTCCCATAAATTATGATAAACAACTTTGGATTTTTGCTTGCATTTACTGAGACAAAGTAAACATCACCCTATTGTGTATTTAGCATTAATTAGAAAGCACTACTAACTTGCTCACCATTCTAGACAAAGAACAGTTATTTGACACTGAGGTGGTAATTTCAAGTTGATAAATTATGCATATTGAGCAATTCAATTACAAATGGCTTAACTAATGCATCAGCAAATTATTTCACTGTTACCTTAATTTTAATCGTGAAAGTACCACTCGATACATGTGACTTGCAGGGAAATTCCTTCTGTGTTCCATTGTCAGTATAATAGGGTGAACAGCTCCCACAACATATCCTTTGCTGTAGTATTCTTCCACCTTAGATGCTATATCCAACACAGAACTAATCTTGATAACTTCTGGATTTGAGGAAGCTAAAAGTATTCAAAGAAGAAGAGAAGCACATTATATTGTTGATCTAAGCACACATTTTTTGAGTTCCTTTTATATTAACCTCACAAAAATCTATCCCAAGGCATTTAATAGAAAGATATGGTTCTATTTATACAAGAGAAAGCAGATTCACTGATTACTTAACATATCCAACTAGCTGAAGTACATATTTTTACAAGTTAAAATGACCTATTTTTAATCATTTTCACAAGACATTCTGTTGGATCCATCTTTGCCAAGCTAATTTAAGAGCTGCATCAACATCTAAACATTCAAGTGTGAACGTAAAGTGACCATTTTGTCTAGCTAAAGCCTTAAACATACTGAAGCAGTATCCTCAAACCCTAGTTGTGAGGTAAATTCCCATACAACAAATTTAAGCCTAGAATAATTGATTTGGTTTTCCCGAAGATTTTCTTTTTGATACCTTACAAGTGATCTGTGAATCACAGACTGGTATTTTAAAATAGATCTTCTGTAAAAAGGAACTGGGACTAAGTACATGTCATGTAAGTAATCTATGTGGTGTCACTAGCTTACAAGGAGGACCTCTCAGTATGTGCGTTTCCAATCAACAGGTAACATCTAGGTACTATATAGCTAGTGGGAGAAACTATGTGAAGAGCAAACTGTTTGGAGAACCCCTTTTGAATGATCCCTTCTGGTAACAGATGATCTATTCTGCCACAGTCAGTCTGGTGGTCAGTATTCCCTGTTCCCCTGAACTCCAACTGGAACTACAGATGCTCTCAAAAAAAGCAGGAAACCACTCATGGTGTTCTGATGGGTCCCCCTCTTTGCAAGGCTTTCAGTGCATTAAGACTAGTGTTCAACTGTATTACATGATGCTTCAACTGGAATTAAAGTGATCTCACAATATTTTTTATTGATACAAATGTTTTAGTACACTGCTCTGAACATTCCCTTTCAAACCATACAGTAAATTGAAAATGATACATTAATTCTCCTTTGATTCCACAGTTTTAAAAAAAGAATAGATAAATGCAACGACAAACCTCACTCATCACCTTGCAAATGTACTCCTTAAGAGTTAATTTCATGTTCTTATATCCTCTTATCTACCTCCTTTATATTGTAATTGAGTGACAGCAAGGAATTCAAGGACTTTATCAAAGATTCAAAGTCAAAAAGTCTACCTATCCTACTGATTTAAAGTACCATAAGTCAGATATTACAATAAAAATTTTAGGCAAGCTAAAGATTAATATAAACTTAATTGAAAATCTGCAGATTCGTGACATGTTTTGTAAAACATCTATACTGTTTTCTCACCATAAAATTAAGATAATATTGTTACAGATACACATTTAAAAACACCTTCAAAACCCTAACAACACCTACCAGAAGCTAATGTTTTGGAACACTCAAACACTTATAAATACCAATTTTCACTGAAGTGAAAAAGAAATGGAGGTTTACGTTGCTTGTCAGTAGGAGTGTTAATAGCTCAGAAAATCCATCAAGAGAAACCAGAATGTGTACCAGTGGAAATGCACACCACCAGAAAGTCTCACTAACATCTATACTGGTGGCTTATTGTTGATAATTGGCAAACTCTATTAATGTAAACTGTCATCCCCAGTCAAAGCAACTAGATTGTGGCAATTTCTTGTGCTATCTTACCTTTCCTTTTTTAATCACAGCCCTTCCCTTCACAGATGGATGACATTTTGCCCTTAGAAAATATCCCCATCCCATGAGTCCACTCATAGTAAGTCCAGAAGACATAAAAAATTGATTAACTGTTTTACACACATCAAAAGAGCAGGAACATATGCCACATGATCATCACTTCACTGATTTTGCAAATGTCTTAACCATTTTTCATTAAGAATATTTCCTTTCCAACTGCTGTCAACAAGTAGCCAAGATAACTTTCACAAATAACAGAACTACACCTAACTGGCTAACTGTATGGTACGCTTCAGATGTCTGATATCAAAGATGTCAAAACAGCAACTTCATACACATTCATACTGTTATGTGGAGTGGCAAAGACTTCACAGCATGTCACCTTAGTCAGCTGCATCAATATTCCTCCTGTTTTCTAATAGAAGGTTTGTGGAAAAAGCATAAACATTCTGCTTAAGTAGTATTTAAACTATTCCTAGTTCATGGTAAAACTGACCTCAAAAATAACAGTTGTTTTTGTCACTAAGGTATGCCTCATAATTGAGACTGTTACAATTCTTGACAAGCATTTAAGATTGCACCTCAGAGTCTACTGCTCCCTTTCCTTTGTACTATTGAATCCCCATGAAATAGAAGTCTGGCTGTAATTTTCTTGTTTGGGATTCTCCTGACGCAGAACAACCTCCATGGGACTCAAAGCTGATTTTCATGGTTGAGATGGAAGTATTTTGGAGTCCAGAAGGGAAGATGCCAAAGTACAATACAGTGCTGATATCTAGTTAAGATGTGCAGGGGCTCCAGCCAGCAAATTTAGACTACAGCATAGCTGGCATAACCAGCATCATGGCCTGCAGGAAGCCTAAAGACTCAAAGTCTCCCCAGCAGGCTTATTTCAACCTCATCTACCATAAATCTGATAAAGCAGACAATAAGGCAGATGAAATAGAAATAACACATTTATGCTTGCTATACTTTTAATGCAGGACACAGCTTACCATAGGTTCTCATAAAGGATATTAAGTGAAGGTTTTCTGGTTTACTTGGTGCAAGATCCAGTGGTAACAAGTCACTCAAGTAAACAAGACTCGTATGGGCAAGTTCGTGCTCTGAAAACCAGCAGACACAGAATGCCAAGATCACACAATTTGACAGCACAGTGAAAACTAACTTTGGTCTAGAGTAATAAAAGGCTCTAATTTATATTCCATTTAGCCAATGGATATTCAAGTAGCAAGTATGTGACCAAGATGATTAGGGTAGAAGAAAAAACACCCTCAACATAATTCTCCACAGTACATCAGTCAATCCCCACATTTCGTAAGTAAATGAATTCAGAAATGCCTCCAAGACAGTATATACACTGTATTTTTATGTATTCCTTATCTCACCTCTGAAAAACACAGACCTCCAACAACAACAACACAAAAATTAAGGTCAAATACACACACAGCTAGAACCATTTATAGAAAGATATCTATGCTTACAAATCCACTTGCTTACAATTAGAAGCCTAAAAAGTTAGACAACCATCTGAAACTGATCTCACTGGCATTTAGCACTCAGTTTCACATACAGTCACTGAAGCTAAGCACTTCTGAATATCAGACTAAACAGCAGAAAATGAACGCTTACTGCTGCATTGATACATTACTAAGATAGAGGTAGATACACCTTTATTTGCTGTTGTTTGATGTGTTTTTTCCTCACGTCACAACCACTTTTACAATAAAGCCTTTATGCCACCGTTCCAGAAAGTTGTTAAAGGTACAGCAAAACTATCTGGAACACAGACCATTTAAGAACATTTAATGCACTTCAGTCTCAAGAAGTTATTATCCTTTCCATTATCAATATATTAGGCAATTCATGTATGCATTAGGCAACATAACTTTATTTTCATTAGATTACCAATACCACTCAAATGTTTTGTTTCTTCAAAAGAAACATCCAGTGAGAAACTCTTCCTTTGTGTAAATAAACAGAACACAAAATGCAGTTGGGTATCAATTACTATAACTTAGTAAAATGTCTCTTCTACCAGTATCTCGCAGTTTTTCAATGAACAGACTGATCTTTTTTAAACAAAATTATTACTACAGTCCTTTAACTTAAACTTAAAGCCTTTTTTTTTTTTAAATTAAAAGTCCCTGCAAATGTAACAAGACATGCACTTACACTTTTTCCCTTTATAAAATCCTTCCAGCAACTGCATTTATTTGTTACTTAGAATTTCCAGTAGATTGGGTTTTTACAAAATGCAAGTTACTACCAAGCGACTGCAAAACGGAGCTGTCTGTTCTCAAAGGGCAGCCATCTGGGCTTGTTTATGTTTTCAACTTTGTGGAACAGGGAGTTGCTCTGTTAGAGACAGGACACCCTTGGGAAGGAAGTATCCCACAGAGCACTGTCTGCCTCTAGCTATGCATACAAATTTTGTTTCATTTTGGTTACGATTTCAAAAGACTATTCAACAACTACAAGTAAAAGCATTTGAGGGGAAAAAAAGAAACTGAGATTCTTACTAAAATATCTACCAAGTGACTGAGGTGAGGATAAAAGAGGAAGCTACAACTAAGAAACAGACTTAATTCTGAATAAAGTAACATAGACAATGACAGTCTGTTTTGGAAGTTGAGTGCACCTTTAAAAATTGTTATTCAATTAAGGCTCAGGCATAGCGCATTTTCTAAACCACACACCGATTTCAGACAACCATTATTCAAAGCGAATACAGAGGGTAGCATCTGACTCACAGGAAACTAGGAGAATCTCGTAACAGTTTTTAGCCCATTTCCTTAACAAGGACAGTTGAGTAATTTAGAAGGTTTAGTTGTTAAAAATACTTCAGTAGTTTCCACTGTAATTTTATATAAGTGAGGACCTTCAAAACAAAAGTCTTACATTTCAGGTGGCTTTGATAAAAGTATCTAAGATTTACTGTAAGTTAAACAAGACATTGTTTTTAAGTATTTAAGTTAAATACTATTTCTTGTTTCCTCAGAATAGTAAAGCTATAAACAAAAAAGTACCTTCTAAAGTAAAATCCAGCAATACATATTCATAAGCAGAATCTGTCTTTGTTTCAACTTGTGGTCTCTTCAATGTAGAAAAGATTTTTCCAGGGCTGCTATCATCTGGGTCTTCCAGCTTTCTCAGTCCGCACCCCATGGCAAGATCTGCAAATGATTAAATTGCAGGAAAGAGGAGGGGAGCAGCAAGATCTGTTGGTCTCACTACAGGAAGGAAAAAAGTTAACAAATAATTGATTTTGTTTTCTATTATCTGTAAATCCAAATTGAGAAATAGCCCAGTTTCCAAGTTGAAAAGTAAAGGTACTTTCCGGTCATTTTAAACACAGAAATAGTAAGTCCGTGATGATTTCAAGCTTAGTAAGAGTAGGCTTGATTTTGCAGCAGTGTTACAGCAGCTACAAACTAGCAGAGATTTTCCATGCCACGTCAATTTACAGCCAGCCCCCTATCAGTGCTCTCTTGCAGAGGACACCAATAGGGCTTTGTTTGTCCTTCTCGACTGACTGGGTGAGGGGGGGCAGTAGCGGGGAGAACTGAAAAAGAAAGTTACAGAGAAACTTGTCTGTAATTACTTACCTCCAGAAGTTCTCAATTCCAGTAGAAAGTCAGACAGAAAAAGGCAAGTTAGTCAGAATGAAAGAATGAGAAAAGCCTCAACATGGTTGGAGACGAAAAACATTTCCAGAAAGGAAGTCAGCTTCAAGAGGAAATTGCTTCTGGCATCTCAAAGGGTAGAAAAGTAAATGAAAAGCAGTTTAGTCCTTAATTTAGATTTCAAAGTTTGGTTCCCATTTCCTTTCCACAGGAACTTTCTTCCAGAGGGAAAACAACATGAACATATGTAATATAATGTAATAATATAAAAAACACATAGTAAAGAAATTTCTTGTCAAGAGAATCGGTAATAACCTACATAACGAAAAATCAACTCCACAATCAGCTTTTTTAAATATTGGAAAGTGACACTGAAATACTACATATTTCAAATCAGAAAGGCTTTTCCAATGTTCTATATTAATATAGTTACAAAATCTGTTCCTCAATTTTCAGGGGTATTGAAAAATGGAAATCTTCCTCTCTGTCAGTCTGATCTCAGTTGGTACAGCCACAGACTTTCACTACTGCTTCCTAATAATTTTTTTTTTTAGTCCTGAAAATCTACTGTCATTTTAAGGGCTCTCATTACTCTTAGATTAGCTACTGTAAGTCACCTGTATTACACCTGATGCAGACTATAACAATGTATGAGGAAAAAAAGGAACAGTGACTGAACTTAAGGCTCTGTTACTGGATAGGTGGTTAGAACATTCACCTTTTCAGAGTGCATGCAAAGAAATTGTCATCTGGAAAAAAAAAAAATATTTGTAATACCATTTTGGATGAAAGGAACAGCATATTTCAAGATAAAGGGCTTTTTACTTTTTTTTTTCCACTGAAAAATTATGATCTTATTAAAAATTCTCCCATTTTCTACAATCAATTACCGTTAGTTAGGCATTAATCATTTGTAGTTTTCTTCCTATCCTACTGAAAGCAAGATGACTTAACTTTTATTGAAGGATTTTACCAGGGACCATAAGTTTGCAGATGATATTCCCTTTGAAATCCATATCACAATTCAAAATTACTTAATTTTGGAAAAACTCAAAACACCGAATGCAAAGCCTAGGAATGAAGTTGTAATTATTGTATACAGTCTTTAAAACAAACTCGCAAGTGCTGAAGCCAAGAAGAAATCTCTCAATTCCTGAGGCTCCTCTGTGTGCTTACACAGAAATTGCTCCCAAACACTATTTTTTTCTAGTAAAGGTCATCCCTAACTTATTGCTGTACCAGACATACATGTAAACCATCCACTCAACCTTGAGAATCTTGCTGTTTCATTCATTCCACACAGTCTTTAAGATCCACTGTAACCACTTACACAAAGCCATGACATGACTAAGGTAGATGCAAGTAGAACAACTTTTTGCAGCAACCAGTTGCCAGATGGTTGCCTTTTAAAAATTCAACTAAAGGTAGCTACATTTTTCATGAGGACAGATTATTGTATTTTGAATGCTTTGTGACAAGGCTTAAACTATATTTCAACCCTCTCAATAAGATGGGATTTTTCACAGTATAAATAAACTCTTAGGATATCAACACAGAAAGAGTGTTATGGATAAAACCAACAGTCCTTATTTTGGGTAAACCCAGAAGAGTTTAGTTGTAAGCTTCCAAGTTGGAAGTCAGTCAACAGTTGCCATTGCAGACTTTATTCAGAAGTCACTAGGTTGAATCAATGAAACCAAAGATCCCACACATCAGAATAAAGACAAACCAAAACCAATCAAGAACTACAAGCATATTTCAAGTGCACCAAAGCACCTGACCCAGGAGAGCAAAGACTGTAAGATTCCTGGACTCAAGAGCTGGTTAAGAAGCTGCCTCAATTGTTACAATATCCCATTACAAAGTGGATATAAGCTATAAAACTCCATTTCCAGTGACTCAAATTGCAAAGGTTCTGGGAATCAGTACTACAGAAGATTCCTAAAACTACACTGATTCACCAAACTGTTACAGTCACAGTAACTACCACTGAAAGAGCTTCTGTCATGTGAAGCTTGATACAATTTTTAAACTTTCAAAAAGTTAAAGACAGTCAAACAGACCCATTAATGCAAAGTAACTATGCTTCCATGGAAGGCTTCCAAGATTCCTCTACTCTTTTTATTCTGATGAAACGGAAAAATGATACAAAGATAGCAAAAGAGTAGGGCACCGACAGGAGTCTGAGTCCTTCTATCAGTGTAGGATGAGAAGCAACAACAGTTTCACACAGCAGTTTCACCAAAAAGTGAGATAAGTCTTGCTGTCTGCCCACACTTCAGGACTGCTCCTGTCGCTCACTCATGATGCACTTTGTCCCTTGTTGTCAGTGTCACGGGAGGTTTCAAAATATTTGCACAGGAGGTATTTTTATTGTCTTACTTTACATAACTTACTGAATGTAGAGTTATCATCTGATATTTAGAAATAGATGTCCCTCTGTTGGACTCCATGTTGAGCTGCTTTCTATTAACATTGTTGATATTCAAGGCAGGCTCTGTCTACAAAATTGGTGTAAAAAAAAAGTGTTGGCAGTCCTTTTTGACAAAAGCTCTTGCTAGAATTACAAAGACAGCACTTTGGTTTTGAAACATCTGTGATAAGCCAATTTAAACAAAGTCAATTTACAAGAATGCCTTCTCTTCTCCAAAGCCAAATATGACCTCCATAAGTAATTTCATAAAATAATAATCTAAACTTTGCCTCCTCTAGTATCTTAAAAGATCACAAATGGGAGATAGCACTTGACAGTAGTATGTTCTTTTTTCAAGTCATCTGAGCTTCCTGTTTATTAAAATCACAAAACATACGGAAAAATTGCGAAAACAGTGTAGGTACCCAGAGGATTTTGCTTTTTGCACAATATCAAAATAAAAAGCAAAAAATATGTCAATTTGCCTGAATTTTAATTTAAGAATTTAATTTTTAATGGATACTGAAACTCAAAAAAGATAAGCTAGTGAATCTGCAATTCAGAGAGTCGGCTATTTATCTATAGCAAACGTTTCCTTAAAGACACTTCTCTAAGCCTATAGGATAAGGGCTAGTATGTTAAAAGTAAAAGGAATTAATTCTGCTTTAATGCTATGTTAGCTTCAAAAAGCTCCAAAAGCAGCAGTATTATTTAATATTTTATGCATTCAAGGACTTCCTAAGAAGGACTATAACATTTTTAAGCAGTACCAGAGTTATGATAGATGACTCCTGCTCCATCACATGACTTAGAAGTTGCTGAATATTCTGAAAGGAGAACACCTCTCACTTTCGAGCCTGTCAGGCCACCACTGGGACAAAAACATGGCTGGTGGTGCATTTCTGAGAACATTATTAGTTCAAAATATTTTGCCTGATGAGCTTACTTAGAATAAATTCATTAATACAAGCTGCACAGCCTTTAAAGATCCATCCTGTTGATCATGTTAAAGAGCAGTGAGCATCAGAAATACAAATAGCTTAAAACTCTACCGATTACTTAAATTATTGCTATTTATAAATATTTTGCTAGGATCCAAACTGATTCATCTAACCAGAATAAGAAGGGATAACTCTCAGTTCCTCTGACAGAGTCAAAACTTGAAATATTTAGACCAAATATGTTTCCCACTTGGGGTCATAACCACACATTTGCACCTTACAAAGGTATTTAAGAGCACCACTTAGAAAACAATAAAACCCCAGCCTTATTAGCAGCAGTTAAAGATCAGTCAACACTGATAGAATGTTTTTAACAAATGACAGACATTAGAAAGACACATGGGAGTAACTTACAAACATAAGCTGAATTAGTCAGATTTTTCAAGAACCTCATGTCAGTCATCCGAACAGCTAAAAAACCCCATAACATTAATCATCTCAAATTGCAACACTTTTCAACATCGCAGTTCCTCTTTGAATTTTTTTAGGCTTACTTCCTTTGTTTTATGGCTCAAGACAAATATTTTTCATATTCCCAAGGACTATTACTTTAACTAAAACAAATTAATGACATTTAGTTCTTTTCTCTGTAGAAAAAAATTGATTAAAATTGTTTTATCTGTAATTTATTTAAAGATACTAAGAAAGAAGCAATATCCCATTCTGAAGGCTTTTTTTATTTGGCAGCTTAAGTTTTTTTTCTTTTGCAATTTTTTTTTCCTACGAAGGAATAATTTTCTGAATGTAAACAGGGACAGTTTTGTTAAACACGTTAATAAGCACAAAAGCTGGCGTTTTTTGCAATAATATTTAACTTACTGTTCTAAAAAGTTACAGATGATAACAATAGTTTGCTTTAATGACTGCAGATGCATAGTTGAATGATAAAAGTTCATCAATTCAGTTTTCCAAAACCCTTATTTGCAGTACCTATCAAAAATACAGACAAATAAAAGATACAATTCAAACAGTAGATAGACACCAATTTTAATTAAACTTTTAGTTATCAACCCAGAATTTTACCAAACTACAGAAACTTATTTATTATTGCTGTACTACAAGTAGTTTCAAGAGAAAGATTGTGATCTATAAAACTGCTATCAGTTCTCTTGAGTGAGATCTAAAAATTTATTAAGCTTTTATCTATACACAACCACAGTATCTCATTCATCAAGGTTACAGTATCTAGATATGTATCTGCAATACAGTATCAGATAACAGTCATGTGATCAATTAAAAACATGCATTCTAGATTGAAAATGGATTATTATGAAGAATATTATTTACCTTTCATGTACATGTTTACATAGACTGTGGCTACAGTGACATACGTAGATGGCCTTGTGTCACCCTCAAAATCACAGTCTCAATACTCTGAGTAAAAAATTAATTTACCTAAAGTCTAAGAAAGCCTTACAAGACCTACACTTTCCCATTATATCCTTGCTATATCATTAAAACATTGTTAAAATGAGTGCTATATATTACTGTTCTGCTTTCCACATTCCTATTTGTATTTCCCACTTAACAGTTTATAGAGATTTGCATACAGGACTGCATACATCAACTGAGATACTGGCATTACATTTTGGATCCTTGAAATACTTATTTAAGCTGTGTATTTTTTACTTAGAAACCAAATCTTCATGCCAGGTAAACTGAAAACACGTACTACTTCAATATTACAAAGCCACAAACCTATCTTACTCTAATTTTTACTGTAAAAGCCTATTTTACAACCATATAACTTCTCTCATTTTAGAACTATGTCAAACAAAACCATTTTGAGAGTCACGTGTTCTGCTAGCTTCTTCTCAGTTACTGTTGCGATGCAGTTTACACATTGACAACATCACTGAAAAATTAATTTCAGAACACAAAGAATTGCCAGTTTCAGGAAAATGTAAATAGTTTTTCAGGGATGATGAAAGGACTTCTGATGCTTAAGATCAGAAGTAGCAGGAACCAAAATGTGAATTAGAGAATTCTACTTGATGCAAGAAAAACAGTCCTTGATCAAACACAAAAACACAGGAGTGCAATAACTTTATGACTGTGTACAGATCTTCATCCAGTGCTATCCAATAGATAATGATGGAACTAATATGTTGTCATGTAACACAAAATAGACAATTGTTGCTATAAATACTGTATCAGCTAGCTCAGAAAACAAAAAGATCCCAGTAGGATTCTCTAAAGTCCAGAGTCTGGAAGTCAGAGTATTAGTTTCCTAATATGTGAATGTGACAAGCAGTGCAATGACAAAGATGACTGCCATCAACTACTCAATGTCCACAGAACATCTGATGTGTTCCATCCTAGCATGTATGTAAAGCCTTACAGTTACCAATGGGTAACTACACAACACCAAAGAGGTTGCCCTTCCTTCAACTCCCCAAATCAGTGAGAGATCAGGATTTTAGTACCTGCAGTTAACTAAATGATCTCTGTAAAGAAGTACAGGAATGTCCATACTACAGAAATGTTAAGTGACAGGAAAAGAATACTGTGTAGTTTGAGAGATTAAAAAAGTAATGAATGCTAAAGTTGTACGCAGTACTTGAGGAAACCGAATTCTTTATCAGCCTGTATCACTTGTATATCCCTGTAATAGAACTACAGAAGTCAGCATCGTGCCTCAATTGTGTCTAGGGAAGGATTCAGCTACTGGAAGCCTAATGGTTCAGTTACTACTGGATAGATGTTATGCCATCATTCTTGGCAAGCATCTTGAAGAAAGATGAGCTACTGCATCAACTAAGAGCCCACAGTATTTTGACAGCAACCTGTGGCTCCTGGAAGAAGTCAACATTCAAAGCTTTGTCTTGGTCTCTTCTAGGTCTCTCAAAATCAAAATGAAGCCTTTTTAAGAAGTGGTGATACAATCCTAACCATCAGGACCTCCAGACTTCTTACAGGACCCATAGTTCAACACTGTAGGTATGCTTCTGCATCTGACACTGAATATCCTTTAAGTGATCAAGTTTACACATAAATAAAAGCAAAGGAAGAGTTCTTTGAAACAAAGGCCACAGATCAACTCATTATCAACAATTTAGTATCTGTAAGAATGCAAAATAAACTCAGTTTTTGTGAATATCTGGACTAGAGCCAAATCTGATGACATGTAAATGACTTTATAGTATTTGTACACTTTCAGGCAGCTAGTTCAAAAGTCTTCCCTGAAGTTGAAGACAGTACTTGTAAAACATACTTCTTGAATCTCTAAAGTACTTTAAAAACAGGGAACTGACATTTGGTAAACAAATTGTGAATTCCAAAAGTAAGGACTTTGGACTAAATCTTCTAAATCCTGGGTCAAATATTTATTTGTTTCATGAAACAAGAACTAAGGCTCTACCATAACACACATCCTTTCTTTGTCAACTTCAGAGACAGCACTTCATTAAAAGAATATTTACTATGTAAAAATTCTTCCATGGAAATTAATTATTGTTATGATGTGCCAAGACTTCTGTAATATTTACACTAATGAATTCTAAGTCTGAAACTCAAATAAAAGTGGACATATGTTTAGTGATACAGATTGTCTCAGAAACAGGGCAATTTACAACCAAGGAGTATTTTTCCACTCAAAAGTAGACTGGAATCCCCAAGTATCCAACAAATTGTATATAATTCATACTTACTGGTAAAACAATACCCACAGCTGCTATCCTAACAAGTTTTTAAAAACAGGAACATTTTAGTTATATTTGTGGAGTTTTTTCTACTTTGCAAACAGTGGAAGGTCACTTGAGGAAACTTGCAACAAAGACATAGCACATGGCAACTCCTTTCGCAACAATTTCAAAACAGCATAAGGACAGAACCGGGCTCCACTTCTACTCCTGCACAATATTGGAGAATGCTACTGACTGCTAGAATTATCTTTAAATATATTTACATAGTACACATGGATTATTTACTGTCTGCTATGCCCACTCTAAGACCCCTGAATAATTTGAAGAAAAAAAAATAAAAAAAGAAAACCTTCAAACTACTACAGAGCAGGTAGAAACTGAAAAGCTCAAGGATACTTTCCACACGTAACTTGCACTCTTAAATACAGAAGCTGCATTGGAATCTTTGAGGAATCTGACTTCTATAAAACATAGGAAGCCTAGATGGGTGAGAGGAGAACCAAGGAAAAAAGTTCTCCCTGCACTTGAGGACAAAGTAGTACTTCATCTCAACTTGTAATACTGGCCAAGTTGCCAAGTTTTACGCAGAGAACAAAAAAAGTCAAAGCACCAAAGAGAAGTTTTCAATGGTCTTGTCATGGTATTACATACTTACTTTTTTATAGCTAAAAACATATAATAAAATCAAATTTACTCTAATCATGTGCAAGAAAAATATTAGCCTCAAGGGGATAATAATTACCAAACTAGAAGTCCAAATTTTATTTTAAGCATTATTCCCAAGCGCTAAAATGACACTTAAGAAAAACCACTTAAAGTAGAGAAAATTGATTGCAAAAGAACTGAAAGCAGACAAACTCTTTTGGAGTAGAAACAAAATTCATATAAATAACTGGATATTATCCACCAGACATAAATGCTGTCAGCATGTGGGAATATGGCTTTTACTTTGTAACTAATGGATCTTTAAAGTTTATGTAACCCACAAGGTTAATATTAAATTTTTCCCCTTAATAAACGTATGCTGTTTTTCAATCTATGTTAGAAACCAGAGTTTATACAGTAGGCAGTGTATCAAAATCGCCACTTTGTTCTGTAATAGGAAAAGAAATTCAAGATAAAAATCATAGCTTTATCTGTTTCTACCTGTCTGAACTACAAATTTTATTACTTTAAGAAAAGGACTGGTATTTTATCTCAGATCGTTTCAGGCAAATGTTACAAGTTATGAAATACATATCCTCCATGTGATAGGTACATTGACAAAGCAGATAGCTGAAAAAAAAATCTTTTTTACAGAATCTGTAGAAGGTGGTAAAGGATTTTATCTTTCATTGTTTCTAGAATAAAACAGGAACTTTGCATATATTGAGGTTTCACTCGACGAATGGTGTGAAAAACTTCTTGCAGAATGTGACCCCGATTCCAAAAGACGAAAAAATGCTGTGTTGTTTCTTCTTTTTCAAAGTGTGTCCCAATTACTAGGTTAATAATGCTTCAGTGAAAAGTTACAGTCCATTTTGAAATGGTGTCAGCTAGACAAACTTATTCTGAAAAGGAAAAAAGTTTTCCATTACGTAAAATAGGTGAAGTAAATAGTAGCAAGAAATATCTTCATTTATTTACAAGTATGGAATCTTACAGTGACTTCAGAATTAACTTACTTTAAAACAAGTGTTGTTCATTGATCATATAACCTTAGTAAAGGATGTAAAATTATCAAAGCAATGGCATCTTCTAATTGGATAAACAAGATTTATTTTTATATAACAGTTTTGCACTGTAATACATCAAGTTTCATATTCTCTGTGACATCGATTAGAGGAATGCATGACTATGGGAAATTATCATAATGCTTACAAAGTTTTTTTAATAGCTAAAACTCAGATTTACAAAACTTGAGCTGAGTAATGACTGCCATCCTATTTATAAAGTAAAACAGGCAACGGACTATGATTAAGGAATTTTTTAGTGTCACTAGCTGCTGACAATAGAATGGCAAGATCTGGAAAACAGGGCTACCATTCTAGGTGTGGGCAAGGACAGTTTTAAGAATATCTGTACTTCTTGGTTTCTTCTTAACATCAAGTTCTCTCACAGTCTCTTTCCATCTCAGCATGTATGTATTCTACCTGTGGGACTCCCATTTGTCTTATTCTCTTTACTTAACCAATCCAATCCTAACTTTCCATTACTACTATTCCATATGACAGACCCAAACCATCTTTTTCTAACCTTACCTTCCTAGCTCAGGCCTTTCCAGCACTTTTTTTTTGTTTGTTTTGTTTAACTTGCTCATCTTTTTAGCCTCCCGCCTGGCTCTGCCACTTTCCTAATAAAACCAGCTGTAGTTCCTACTCCTCATCAGCATATTTACTACACTTTAGTCTCAAGATTTCTTTTTTTTTTCCATCTAGTATCTCTACATTACTTTGTGCGTTGCTCTCCTAAATCTCTAGGCTCCCATGGCCATCTAATGCCAGTCTCCCTGCCCACTTTAGCTTTCATTAAATCAAAGCAGACTTCAGTGCCAATCTATTACTCCTACTCTTCTAGTTTTGATTCGTCTTAGAATATGGAGGACACACATTTTTCTTCTGTACTGCCTGGTCCCAACAGATCTATGCCTAGTTTATGATAACTATGTTTAGTTCTCATGAAGAGAACTATGTCTAATTTCACACTGGCAAGCTTCTAATATTTTTTAAGAGCCACACCTGGGGATAAATTACAGACACATACAGAGACAAGAAGTCACACCTTCACAAATAGTGAGCCTGCTATTTCAGTCACCAGGCTGTTTAAAGGCTATCAAATAAGACTTGGACACAGATTTCAGTATGTGCAAAATATGTATTCTTCCCTAGCTTGATTTTCACATTCTTTTTTAAAGAAGTGTATACAACTAAAAGCAGCACCTTTTTCACAATTAAAGCATAGTTGAGCATCTGCCAGAGTGTAACTCCATGAATACAAACCACTGGAAGTCAAATAAAATAGGGAGAAAAGAAGAAGTTGAGTTGTTATTAATGGGATTAAAACAGCTTTCAGAAAGAAAAATCGTATCTTGAAATACTGAAAATCTCCCTCCATGTTGAAAGAAAATAATCCACACACAGGGAGAACTCAAACAGATAAACTAGAAAAAAAAAAGAATGGAATATATACATTATCATCCCAGGAATGAATGACATTACATGAAAGAATTGTTAGGATATTTACAAACATGC
Organism: Colius striatus; assembly: GCF_028858725.1. Lineage (NCBI taxonomy): Eukaryota > Metazoa > Chordata > Aves > Coliiformes > Coliidae > Colius > Colius striatus. Next base: position 32,900,955 of record NC_084767.1, read on the forward strand.
ATGAGGCAGCTAAGTGATATTGCAGACTACGCCAAATTCTATCTGAGCAAGTTTTATTATTTAACTGATTTGTAAATAGCAAGCATTGCAGTGAAACAACTCACCCCAAGATCAACATCAGGCAGCTGCTAGCTGTTATGTAGACAATGAATCTCAGCTACATGGGAAGGAGTAGACAAGAAAAATCAGCACAGATAGACTAGAACTGCCCAAACTGCTTAATAGTGAACACTCCATAGTGTCTGTAAAGAAAAGAAAGAGAGTATACAGATCAGAGAAAACAAAAGAAAAAAACCACTAAACTGGAATGAGAACAAATTATTAGAATAAAAAGAGGAGATCAGAAAGAGAATAGAATGAATGCAAGAAAAAGCAGGTCATCTGCACATTTCAATGTTAACATAAAATTAACAAATGCTTTAGGTGGAGTTTAAAATATCCCTTTTGTAGGCAAGACCTTGCTACAGCTGGTGACAAGCCTCTTGTTAATCATACGATAAAAATCCCAAAAGTTTCAGTTTATATTTCTGAGACTAACTTCAAACAAAAGGCTTAGTCTCTCAATTTCACTCTAAGCGTAAATGAAAAAAAATACTTACCTATACAGAAAGTGTTGTAATGTTTATGGTTTGTGTTTTTACCTGCAGGGGGGTTGGACTAGATGATCTCTAAAGGTCCCTTCCAAAATCCTACCATTCTATGATTGACTACCACGCAATAGCACAGTACTGCTATGACTGTATTTTTCCCAAAATGCTTACACCAAGACTTCTTAATAACGATAATGTCTGTAACACACACACCTGCATATATATGTATGCATATATATACAAACATGTATAAACACACGTATCTTTGTGCATTATACACGAACAGTACACAATTTTTTACTTTTTTTGCTCTTAACTGCATAGAAACAATGGACTGCTCCAAGTTCAGTTAAACTTACAGAACATTCACTACCAAAAATCCAAGGTGTCAGCAACATGTAGCATTGCATGAACTGTATTACAACTGAATACCCTGAACTCTGCTTTGACACAGGGGGATCCTCCGCTGTCTTTTCAGTTAGAGGCAATATAATTAATTACTGCTAGTACACTGTAGACTGGAAATGCTCGGGGAAAAAAAAACCAAACCACCAAACCTTCTAAAAAGCATTTTAAATATTAAATAGAAAGTTAAATTCTAAAGCTATCAAAAAAGATTGTACAGAATAGAGATCAAAACAATAACAGAAAACAAACACAAACAAAACTGAAAACCAGGATATAGTTTTATAATTGACAGGTTCTTCTTGATAGACAACTCAGTTAATTGGGTTTTCTAGAAAAGTAAAAACACTTACTACGTTTGTAACTCTCCTGTAACATTTCCTGAAGAATAAGCTTAAGAGAAGCTCAGTACTCCAATCCAGTGTTATAGCACTTTGAAGTTTCAAGAACTGGATTACAGAAGGCTGACAGGCTTTGTCAGCTACAGCTGTACAGCAGTGAAGACTTTAGACACTGTAAGACTGGCTTTTTTTCCCCCTCTCCTGAAGCTAAATGTTCAAGCTCATAGAAAAGAGAACCACCCCTTGCCCTCCTCAGGGACCTAAAAAGTCCCTTACATGAAAAGGCACTGTATGATCCCATACTGTTAAGGTCAGCCAAAATATTCTGTTGAATATGGACAATGGGAATAGCCAAACCTGAGAGCTAGAACCATGCCTACTCCCCAACAGGTATACTACTTCTGGTAAAGATGACGATAATAAAAACAATCCAAAAGCATTACAGAAAACAAACCCCACCTACCCACTCACCCACCTTTTACACCTGTGATCAGTTTATGTAGACCACAACTGTGCTGCTTAGCTCCCCAGGCTTCACAGGTCTCCCTCATACATACACTCAAAATCCAATATTTACTAGGCAGTACCTCAGAACTCAACATCTAGCAAACCAAAAATTTAACTTCAAGTCTGAAACCAGGGAATATGAATTCCATTTTCCCTCATGTTTCTGCAGACTATACAGATCTTATTACCAAACACAATCTACTGCATGTCCTCTACAAGTATGCAAACATTAATTTCCATATTAGAAGAATATTTGTGATCTGAAACACTGTAGAAGATCCAGCAGAGATTAAAAAATTCACAGTACCCAAGAAAAAACAAGTGGCACCCAGCAGCCCTTGAGAATAAATGCCAATTGTATTTGTATAGATGTGAAGATGAAATCACCTCCACACAATCATGAATAAAACATGCTATAATCTCAAAAAGAAAACACCTTAAATGCAAAAGACCATTAGCAAACATGACCAAGGGGAGGGGATTAGTCTTTGATTCAAATCTGAGCTGAAATATCAAATTTTACCTAAATGAAACTGTAGTTGGAAGATGGCTATTTTTAAAATTTTAATTTAAGACTATTACAAATTTTCTAATAAAAGGTCCATCAGCAACATGCTATTTAAGTAGCAGAATAGCGAGTATAAGAAATAAACTTGAGAATTGCCAGAACTGAAGCTTCCTTTGTAAACTACATGCTACATGGTTTACATGTTTAATAAATTGAGCAGTGGAAACACTGTCTGAGAAATTAGCATTTTTCTTCAATAAAGACTTCATCCATTTTGTTTGCGCATCCTTGTGACTTCACGAAAATATTGTAACACACACTCTGTTTTGAGCTGCATATCTGGATACTGACTGTAACCAGCCTGCTCTCTCCATATCTTAGTATAAAGCATGTTTACTTCTAATGCAAACCCTAATGCAGCGAAGGCAATAGCAGGCTACCTCGAAGGTAAAGTCATTACTTTATGCATCTGCTCTGTGTTACGTGGCCACTACCCTGGCTATTTTCAAGCAGCAGATATATTTATTGTGCTATTTTTAACAAACCTATAGTCAGAGGTAGTATTTTCATGCAGCTGAGGAGCAGGTAATGACATAACCACGTGCTTAACACATACCAGTCTGCTGTCAACATTTGCTCTTTAAAAGTATTTTTCAATCATTGTAATAATAAGCAAGAAATACAGTGAAGGAATGGAAACAACTAACAATTTCATGCTCAATTTCACCAAGTTTAACTCTGTGCTGCTACCAAGTCTTACTTCCTCTAGCCCATCCCAAACTTCTTGTATAGATACAAGAGTTTGTGCAGTTGCTTTGACCAACTGGTCTGACAAACTGACGCAAGCTGAAAGTGGTTCATTTTGGACAGCATCTTTAACTACATCATTTCCCCAATCTGGGTTGCCATATTGCCTCACAAAAACCTCTATCAGCCCAAGAAATGGATGGTGTGGAGAAATGGAATGAATTGCTGGGTTATCCCAGCTTTGCCTGTATTTGAAATAACTTTTAAAGCTACATACAATAACAGAGAGATAAGTCTGAATTTTCATCTCATTTAATATAGCACAGTACCCAAATGTGTTTTGCCATGCATGCACATATTATACTCTAAATTAACACATTATCACTTATGACAGAGTGAACTGCTTTGCCTTTGCCATAAGGTAAAGCATGCTACTGTGGCAATTACTGTAGAAGAGGAAGAGCTACTGTGCTCTAGATCTACCTTGTAACTTATTTCACCATATCTCGTTCATATAAACCTTGACCCTAGGAAAGAAAGTCAAACTTCAAGGTGAAAAAGCTTGCTTCTCTATTTGATACTGCAAGCATGCAATTGTTTTTCATTGAGACTACTATTGCCTGGAAAATTTAATATAAACTGTATGTTGCAATCACTGTGCTACACCAATTCTAAGTATTTCTTAAAAATATCAATCACTCAGGAAGAGTATTCTTCAAATTCATACTCAGCATCTATTTTTTTAATTGGAGCACTTGCATTTCACTCCATGAAAACACTTAATGTTATAGCCCCCTCCAGTGGAAATATTTAGGAGATACTGTTGAACGATGTATGGAAAAAAGATTCTTCTTTTAAAGAAATGAGGAAATACATATAAAAGACTATAACATGACTGATTAATTCATATCTAGTCTGTCATTTCTAGTTGAGTAAGCACCATTCACAGAAGAGTAAGTGCTGTAATATGAAGTAAAATTACTGATACCTTTTAGTCCATTGTTATCAAGCAAATCTAGGCTAAATCTATTTTAGACATTATTTCATGTTATGTTAACAACTTCAGTAATGTAGGCAAAAGGATAATGAACTTGCACCCAAACAGCCCTACCAACTTGCATAAGGTGACATGTAACAACTGTAATTTAGAATGCCCATTCAAAATCCAAACTGCACAGAAAAACACTCATACGTGGACAATCAGGACAGTTTCTCATGCCTCACATTCCAGCTCTCTAATGAGGTGTTCATCAAAGGCTGCAACTAAGGAATTCAACAGCTCCAGAGACAGGAAGACAAGGATTTGTAACCACCAATTCAAAGATCTGAACAAGGATTGCTCTTTTCTCTCAAAATACGTTTTTCATTTTCAGTTTGAGTTGTATCTCATGTTTTAAAATAACTGGTCATAAGCTCTTTTCTTTAGTTTCTCCACATAGTTACAAAATAGCTAGTACTTAATATCCTCTGTAACAAAGCCTCACCTGAAGGAAAATCTCAATTTATCTGCAACATCTGTTTTCCTATTAATTCCTTAATAGAATTTTTCCATCCTTGCCTCTCCTCTTACTGTCCTCCAAGAAAGGAATCAGTAATAGTACTACTATGCTTGCTTTATCTGTCTTAGTTTGATACTTACAGGTGCAGGCATGGCTACAGCATTTTGGGCATAAGGCTGGTGATGTGCTTGAACTCCGTGATCAGAATAGAGCTGGTTTAAAAAACAAACACAAAAGAAATGAACCAAAAAGCCTGTTCAACAGTTTTGTTTTTACAAATCTTTCACAAGAATTGAAATTCCTTAAAGGTTCAAATTGTGGGCTACATTTTTCTAAATTACTGGCCTTTTAGAACACATTTCAAATATTCAAATCTATGTTTTCCCCACTACAAAGTTTGGTAGATTCAGTTTATGTGGATCAGTGTCAAAAAGCACAGAAGCACTATGCTTCTCCACTACAAATCCATTTCACTCAGCTCTAACTGAAATACTGTTTAAATGTATACATTAACATACTGAAATGCAATTCTCAGTATTATCACACTTCAAAGATATTTACATAAAAATATTTCACTTTCCTTTGACTTTTATACCATCTTCTGAATTTCCACGTACTGCTTCATTTATCAACAAATTATGTACCTGTGAACTGTGAGCATATTATATCCAAATATTCCTCAACTAATTTCACGCTTTTTTTTCCCCAGTGCTCACAAATTTCACATTTCTCTATATAAGCTGATACTTGATTTACAAAGCAGAAAAGGTAAAGTAATACCTCTGATTATAAGATCTATGATTACACAAATATTGAGACTTGTGCACTTTAAAAAAACCCCAAAACGCAACAAACAATGTCCTGTATTATTCAATACTTTTGTAATGAAATTAAATTACTTAGGTATGTCAAAATTTCCCCCTTAAGATGTTTGAAATACCGGCTTTGCAACTTCTGTTGCAGCAATAAAATTATAAACTTTTGTAAATATACAATTATTGCTCTAATTTACCATTATTTTGGCATGCCCATTACTGAGGAATGAATTATCAATGAGAAGAAAGTTTCAATTAATCATAACACATTTTAAATTTTCTAGTAGTTTTCCTGTAGTCAATATTGTAGTTTTTAATACTCAACTGCAAAGAAATGGCCTTACTGTACATTGAGGCTCTTAAACATTAGAGATGTTATTGACAGAGATGCAAAAAAATTATCAGAAAATATTTATTTAGTCATTCAACCACTCTTAATTCATTCTGAATATTTAGAATATTTAGAATATCTTGGAAACAAGCTTCTACTCACACAAAAATAATTACTTCAGGAAACTGTTACAGCTTAGTTGAATTAATACCTCATTCTGAAAAATCTGACCCCCTTTTTATTTAAATGTTATATTCAAACAGAAAAAAATGAGTAGTCTTTATACTGTCATACACTTGAGATTCCCTCAGTAAAAAAAAAAAAAAATCAAAGAATCTTCCCAGAAAACTTGGAGACACTCTTACCTTGAGGACAACTGAAATGGTTTAACAGAAGCAGCATGGGTTTGGAGTTAGTACAGGAAGCTGGCATAAATACTCAGAACTGTCTGTGCTTAAACTAAAAGATTGTCTTTCAATTGCCGATAAATGCTTCAATTGCATGTATTTTTTAAAATAAAAATACCTCGGGAATTACAGCTTCCATTAGGAGAGGTGGAGACACACATCCATTTTCTTGTGTTACCCCTGTTGGCTGATAAATGACTTCAGATGGTTGCAGATAGAAGTATGAAGGTGAGGAGGCAGTAGACTGGAAGAAAAACATTATTTTTGTAAAATTAGAATATGCACTACAAATACCAAAGCTTATTTTACAGTCACCTTTGCTACATATAAAGCTTTAAAAAAATTTCAAGGTAATCATTGATTACCTAAACAAAGTGAAAGGGAGGTGAGTAGAAAGGCCAGGTAGCAGGAGAAAATAAAGATGTTGTTTAATCACTGACATATTTTTCAGAATTTATTTACATTTGAGAACATCAATAGAGAAATAATAACATGTATAAAATTGTCAGTCTCAAGATCACAGAAACATAACACGCTTTGATTTTCTCTGGCAAAAATATTACATTGAAAAAACAAGTACTTTCCTTTTAAAATGAAATTCATGGTACTTCTATAATACAGCATCTAGATTTCAAAGCAGCAGACTGACAGCTATTAATATGAGTGGAACTGACCATAACTGGACAAGGCTGACAGCTACTAAAGTAACGAGGATGCACTGTAACAGTTCAAGCTTAAGGAACATTGTCCTCCTTTTATCTTCAAACTCTTCAAGTTCCTTAGGTCTCACAACTTCCATGTTAAGCTCCTCTGCTACAGAGATCCCAAACTCAATAAAGTCTCTCCCCAGAACTAGCAAGTTAACAATTTGAAGTTCCTTCCTCCTATCTGAAGGGTCTGAGTGTCTTGGTGTTTATATGCTTCTGAATTCCACCATACTTGGTGTCTACATGCTCTGATAATAACTGAACAAAACTTCAATGAAACTGTACCAGTTAATGAGCTAAGTAATACTCACTTCTCCTCTTAGGCAAAAACATGGCAGTTTTTATCTGCCTCTGAGAATGTATTAGATAATTCAATACAGTACAAACTACAGAGGAAGAAGGGTGGAGAAGATGCTTTAATTACATCAGATTTGTATTTGAAGTTTCAATAAATGCTGGTTTATGTCTTCTATTGTATGAGCAAGTGTTGCAAACACACTACTAAAACACAGCAATTAATATTCAGTTCAAGTGTTGTGAATAGTGGGAAATGTGACTGTTAGATAAACACTCTGTATCTTTAAATTAGATGCAAATTAATGATAAAACATCACAACTATGAACTGTATTTACCTGTGGAACAGACCATTGACTTGGAAAACACTGTGTTGGTGCCTAAATTGACACAAAGAAGTATGTGATTAAGAACATGTATATACTACAATCAAAACTAATCTCAAACCTATAATTGATTCCTTATTAAAAAGAAGGAATATACTTTTCATGAAGCCTTGAAACAATGCAGGAACATATAGCTTGGTCTATTTCCACTCAGATCCTGACTTGGATATTTCATATGCTTCTGAGATACTGAAGTACCTAAAAAGCATATGTAGCTATGATAACAGAAGATACAAAATCCAGTTAACTTTCCAATACATGCTAAAATCAGACATACTGCATAAATACAGTAATTAGTTACCAAGATGGTTAGGTGACTAGAGAACAGACACATCAACGTGCTTTGAAAACTAGGTTTGTTCAGTTTTGAGGGTAAAAGGTGTGAAGGGATAATTATTGCTGGCTATGAGTAACTAATTGGGGGTGGGGGGTGAGTCAGGGAAGGAAGGAATAAACATGATTGAACTAGATTCTCAGAGGTGTTCACTGTAAAAGAGTCAATGGACATAGGCTGGAACACTAAACATTTTAACTAACATGAGAAGGTTCAAGTATTAAGAAGATGCTTCCCAGAAAAGCTGTTGAATTTTCATCACTGGAAATAGTTAAAATTCAACTGGTCAAGTTCAAGAAACCTAATAAAAAACTTTGACAAATGGTTTATATGACTATTTTGAACAGTCTTTTTACTTTCTAAGATGAAACAGACTTAAGACTGTACTGCAAAGCAAACTTCACGGTTGGAAGGAATACTGATGATCTAAACCCCATTTTCAAACAGATACCTGATAATAATAAGTAGGAGACTGATAAATCGGTTGAGCTACCATCACAGGTGAACTGGAAACGGTGCGTGACTTGAAAGAAAGAAGTTAGAAGTCAATGTGGCAATTTCATAAATTGACAGTCCTATTAAGAACAGTTCTGGAGTACTACAGTGCTGAGTCATCTCCCTTCCCTTTTGAAAATGGATTTCCCAAGTTTTAACTTACAGTTAGATTCTTCAAAATCACTGTTTAAGTGCGTACATTGCAGACAAAATGAAAATCTTGATGATAATTAATTATTCTTTACAGAAAACACTAGACTATCACTATCTAGAGATGCCAAGGCCATTCACTACCCTGATGTATTTCTGAAAACACTTAAGGGCAATCTAAGTTTTCATTGATGTATTCCTAACGCCGCCACAGCCCCACTCCAACCATTCCTTTTCCATTCCCTGCCCTCACACCAGCCCCAGTATTCGTCTGATATGCCAGTGACTCAGTTTAGGGAGCTAAGCCAGCAAGAAACCTGCCTGGGTTTTGTGGCTGTCCAGTTTAGAGTCAGAGAAACACAAATGAAAGAAAGGAGATCAGAAATATATGGTCACAGTATAGGACAGCATAGCACAGTGAACCTCTAGTTCTGATAAAAGCTAACATCTGCAACTCCCACATCAGTTGCAGTTATGAAGGAATTTCATATTTAACGAATAGATAAAAAACTAGTTCATTCTACATTATATGAAAATGCAAAGTGGAAAGAAAGACTCGATCTGCACTGTTATACATACATAATACACACCAAAAACTATTAGTATCTTTAATGAGATTAACATCAAATTTTGATTTTTCCTTCAACTTCTTTATATAGGTACTTTCCTAATGATGAAAGCTAAGAATATGTAAGAAAACACAGCCAAGAGTCAGCACTATAATTGGAAAGACTGGCTGTTACTGATTTTAAACTGTGGATCTGAGCCAGGGCACCAGAACCAAAGTTCAGTACTAGATCACAAAAAGCACTCGTCGTTTTCTCCAACAGGTAGGACTTGAGCTCCAGAACTACAGCACATGACATTCGAAAAGGCTTTCTAAAGTACATGAAAAAGTGTTTACGATGATCCTCTAAAATTGAGAGGGCACTATAAGGCACTATGTCATGCCTCTGTTAGAAAAGGAAAGAGAAGTTACAAGAAGCTATTAAAACAGAGATTGCATACCAAGAACGAGACTCCACAGTTGCCAAAATAAACCAACATAAAAGAATCTATTACAGCCCTCATCTCAAGTTTTGGGAAAGCTCGGTTTTATGATTCTTCTATTGAGTTTTTGCTCCAACATCCAAGGGATTTTCCATATACACACAGCCTCTGTGAATGCTTTTAGAGAAATGAAGAATGTATCTGCAGTGGCTTAGGCAGATCCTATCAGTCGTACTATTTTACTCCTGAAAACAAATTCCTGAAGTGATTCATCTCCTTCCTGTACTAAAGAAATTTTGTCCAAGTTGCCCAAGCCTACTAAAGCCAAACAATCTATTGAATTATCTTCCTCCTAAATCAAGTATTCTTGAAAAAAAGTATAAATGATTACAAAGTTATCCAATTTCACTTATGCTTTGTTGATCTATTATATTATTTTCATCCTCAGCATAACAGTTTGCATCCAAGAACACCTCACTCATAGAGGAGTAATAAACAGATACAATCAGGATTCATAAACACCATGAACAAACCAAGACTTCTCCCAGGGCAGGATTCACACTGTCTCTGAATTACCCAGTCCAACAGATCCCAAAGTGAAAGTCCTCTGCAGAAGTCCAATAAAGTAACATTTAAAAAAATCCCACAAAATAAGCAGACTAACATAAAGAAGCCATTTAAACACATGCATAGTCAAAAAAACTGGAAGCAGAGGACTTGAAAACACTGCTTTTCTGTGAACCAGGATGAGCACATATACATAAAAATGAAGTACTTACTGGCCATGGCTGCAGAACAGAAGTAACTTCAGATGTTTGAAAATAAGCCACTCCATTGTGGTAAATATAAGGATATCCACTGGAAGTAGTTAAGTACATTGTACCAGCTTCCGGTATTACAACAGAACCTGGAATTAATGTTTTAAAGTTTACTTAATAGTACATTTTTATAGTCAAAGAGACTGCTTCTCTGAAGAGCAGAGATAAACTACTCAAAGGAAAGAACATGGAACAGGGTGTCTAGTGGCATCTCAGTTCCCTCTCAAACACAAAATCATGAAAGCAGATGGTCACAGGATGTCTCCAGGCAGATGGGAAAGGGTGCGTAAGATGACGTGCATATAAATTATGCAATATAGGTAACTCCAGGTACCAGAGAGAAAAATAATTTTTTAATCTTCAAGAGTCCAAAGGTAAATTCACATTGTATACAATTTTCATTGGTAACCTCCACATATTCATATTTAGCTGAAACAAGATCCAAGCACTAAAAATGAAAGAATGATTTCACTACAAGGTGCAGTCTGGTTTCTCAACACACAATGGCACATAGTCTGGCAAAAGCAGAATCTGGTATCTAGATGTTGAGCAGCAGGGACACTTCTCAGCAATGCTGCAGCTACAGTAGAGGCTGTAAGTCACCACAGCCTGATCCCAAAGCAGAGTTCCACCTACACAGCCCTCTAACAGGTACCAACAGCAAGCATTATTCAAAAAAATGGACGTCTATTGATCCCTACACAGAGGTTGTTTACCCTTTCAAACACTGCTTTTGAGATCACCTGGACTATTTCTGTCTGCATTTTGAAGGTGTATGGAAGAGGACTTCATGTTTCCCAAGACCTTTATGTTAATCATGAAGACAAAATTCCAAATATAAAAAAGACTCTTTAGAAAAAACCCACTAATTCTGTAAATGGAAACGGAAATCTTGCAATCACATTAAGTAGTAACACAGCATGGAAAAAACTCAGGAAGAACACAATATAGAGAAGATAGCTATGCAAGTTTTAGTTTTTCATTTCCATTGCAAAGTTAAGTGCAACGAGGAAGTGTCTTTTTATGGACAGATGCAACACTGAAGAGATTACTAAGTGAAGGACGAAGAAGGGTCCCACAATTATTCAAGAGCTTTTACTGGTATTAAGAGCTTGACTAACTCCTAGAAAAGCCCAAAGACACCAGATACAATAAAGCTGAAACATTATCCATAAATAGGTCAGCCTAAGGTGCTTGTTAGGACAGGGTTAAACAGACCTTAGAAAAATTAAAGCTACCTCAGCTCCAGTAAACCATCTAAAATAGCAGTTACCATGATCTCAAACAAGGAGATCAATCAGATATCATGGCCAATAATCCTGTCCACTTTACTAACCACCAAGTACACTACACAAAGCCTTCTGCTCTTGTTGAATGCCTCCTGCAAGTAAAAAAGGAACATTCTCAAGCAAACCAAGGAAACTTAGAAAAAGAAAGGGAGAGTTATAGTCATCTGAAATTCTTCTAGCCCCAAATTCACCATTCTTCCAGTTGCTCATGTTTGCTTTAAATCTTCCAGAATTTTCACAATACTTGGTGCTGTGTGTGCAAACTCAGTGAAAGCTCTCAGCATCAATGGTCTTATGATGACACAAGAGTTAAATATTGTTTTGTTTAAGAGTAGGTAACACGGGTACTAGATTACAGGTGGGCTGGAGAGGACAGTGAAAAACAGCCTCTTGTCAATTCTGCTAAATATAATAGAACCACAGCCTCAGAGTGCTACCCTGACTCTCGGTTTTATGGCCTCATGAACCTCAGGATGAGCCACAGTATCAAAGGGCAAAGTATCCTAGCAACTAAGGTTAGACAGGCTGAACACAAGAGTAGGCACACTAAATTCATATCCCAGGATATGTCCCTAGATGACAATACAATCTTACATCTCAGATCTATCCTAGTCCTGAGGAAGAAGTGGTAGTCAAACAGGGCCACAGATACAGAGATCTCAAAAGCATCTTTCTAAGAAAAATGTTTTAGAGAGATTTTTTTATCCCTCTGTTCTCCCAGGTCCCAAAATTCAAACACTTACAGATATGTTCCTCTTCTACCAATACACACATTCAGCACAACAGTCAGAGGAAGGAAGCACCATGAGTCAAGCAATGCAACTGCGAGAGTTCAAGACAAAGACGGAAGGGGAAATAAAACACAGCAAAAAAAGCATAATCCCTTGACAACTAAGTAATTGAATGAGTTGAATAATTTCTAGAGAAAAAAAATCTACAGGAGAAATGTACTACTTTGCTCCAAGCAGGCAAACACCATTCTATACATTCACAAGGGAGAAGGGCACACCTATGCACAAGAAGAGGAAGGAGAGGGAAACTTCCTGTCTACAGAAAGTATGTCTGCACCCACAGTACAAGCGTACATATGAACTAATTCTCATCAATAAAGTGACAGCAACAATTAAAGAAAGATTTAAAGCCTTTTCCAAGAAAGAAAGTAAACAATGCATTAAAAGAGGGCATCTAAGAACCACAAGATGATCAATATTTATTTGGACATTTCTACCAGCATGCAGTAGCTTCCACTGCAAACCATTCTAAACATTCCATGCACAGTATTAATGCAGTGCAAGACCAGGTACACTTGGCTAAAAGCTTACATTCATAATAACACATAATATACAAGTGCAAGTAAAAATACATACGAGAACTCCGTATTTGTTGTTTTCTTATTGCTGGACCAATATTCAGTTTCTTATCCTTATAATTAAGTTTTTTAGCCTAGAATTAAAAGAAAGAAAATGTTATTGTCTGAACATATCTAGGCAGCCGAGAAAGAAAAATCAGAAGTACTAAGTGACTTCTGCAGGGTTCACCCTCCACTGCATCTCAAAAACTCTGAATCTCTACTAATCCCTTTTCTACCCTTAGACTTCACATTACATGGAATTGGTCATTAGTAGTTTTAAGCACTAATTACTCCTCATGGAGTCTCTTAACTAACAACTAATACCTATACCAGTAGACTTTTTTTAGTTTTACCTCTCATTTAGTTACTGCTTTTATAGAAGCAGTACTTACACCTATGTACACAAATGGACAATTTCAAGTATAATTTTTTCACGACCATGACATTTTGCAAAAGATGACAGGCACAATTAAGTCTATGAAAATGGCCCGATAAGGATTGAATGTAAAAACAAAACAAAAAAAACCCAGATTCACTCAGGACTGCCTTAAAATTTCCTTACATCCAAGCTAAGCTCATTCTAGGAAGAAGCACTGCAGAAAAATTTTTTATTAAAAGTGTCAGGTGCAGTCAAGCAAAGCTACGTTCTCTTCCAATTGTTTTGCTTACAACAGAAAGTGAGCATCAAGTACATCAGGTAAATTAAAACCTTGGATTTGTTTTTAAATTGACACTGAACTCAGTATTTGTTAACATAATAGAATATGGTAAATAAACTTTTTTTTTTTTAGTTGTCAGCATCTCTTCAATACTGCTTTGCAAAACCTAAAAAGGGTTCTGAAGGTCTGCTTCCCTAAACAAGTGTGTAAAGAAGAATGTGTACTAAACACTACCACATTAAACCATGAACTTGTCATTTTTCAGAGCTGTAATTTCTCCAGTAAGGAGATAATTACTTGTTAAAGAGCAACATGGAAAGAAATACAGGTCTAAATCACATTCAGCAGAACAATAATTCAGTCATCAATGCTTTTCCTTTATTTGCATCCCATTTTGCATTATGTACAGGTATATTTTGTTAAATCTGATACGTGGGACTTAAAGGTTAGGAAAGTTAAACTATTTTGTTGAATCTGAGACTCTATAACAAGTAATAATTATGATACACATACCTAGTCTATAAAACAGAGCAACTCCTAGAAAACATGCACATTTCAGACACAAACTGCATTGCAACACAGACAACAGGATGTATTTAATTGCTGTGATACATCAGAATGACACCTTTATACACAACTTTCACAGTACAGAGAAATATCTGTATGGACTTCTTCAAAGCATATAATACAGCACTGCATGAAAAATTACACGATGCTACAGAAACTGAGAACGAATAGGAAAAACTGTCGTAAATAAAAAATTACTTTAGAAAGATGGGAAGTGGTTGCATTAGTAGTAATAGCACATGACTGTAAAGAGGATTCTGGTGAAACTCCTCAATCTGGGCCCCTCAGTTTAAGAAGGACAGGGAGCTGCTGGAGAGAGTTCAGCGCAAGTCTACAAATATGATGGAGCATCTCCCTTATGATGAAAGGCTGAGGGAGCTGCGGCTCTTCAGCTTGGAGAAGACTGAGGGGTAACCTCATTAATGTTTACAAATATGTAAAGGGCAGGTATCAGGAGGATGGAACCAGGCTGTTCTCAGTGATGTCCAATGATAGGACAAGGGGCAATGGGTATAAGCTGAAACATAAGGGGTTCCGAAGAATTTCTTTTACTGTGAAGGTGATGGGATACTGGAACAGGCTGCCCAGATGGGTTGTTCAGCTTCCTTCTCTGGGGACATTTAAAACTCAGCTGGACGAGTTCCTGTGAGACCTAGGTGGTCCTGCTCTGGCAGGGGGGTTGGACTAGATCTCTCCAGGTGCCTTCCAACCCTTAAGATTTTGTGATTCTGTGTTTTCAGTACTAATAAAATACTTCCAAAGACTGCAACTCAGAGAAATTTCTAGACACATTACTCACTACAGAAAATAAGCAAAAAAACCTCCCCATCAGTGTGGAAGGTGGTCAAAATATCATAAAAAAAATCCCATGCATAAATTACTGAAGTCTACAAAGTCTCAGCTAGTACTACTACAACTGGTATTCTTCTAGTTCACAAAAATAAAACAATTAAAAAAACTGGGGAAGAAAAGCAGCTGACTCAATAAGTTCATGGCTGTATATTCTTTTGGCTTCATATAACCAGTTATTTTTTGAAAACACTCTGAAAAGTTACTTGAAATTGTCCCATGTCTTGTTTTGAATTTCCAACAAAGGTTCAGTACTTCAACATTTTAACCAGCTTTGTATTTACAGAATCACAGAATAGGAGGGGTTGGAAGGGACCTCTAAATATCATCTAGTCCAAATCCCTTCTAAAGCAGGTCCATCTAGATCAGGTCACACAGGAACGCATCCAGGCAGGTTTTGAAAATCTCCAGAGAAGACTTCACAACCTCCCTGGGCAGCCTGTGCCAGGGCTCCCTCACCTTCACAGTAGTTTTTCCTTAAGTGAAACTTTGTGTTCCAGCTTTTGTCCATTACCCCTTGTCCTGTCACAGGACATTACAGAAAAAACACATCCCAGCCTCTTGACATACACCTTTTAAATATTTTTAAGTATTAATGAGATCCCCCCTCCCTCACTCTCCCTCCTCTCCATGCTAAACAGCCCCAGATCCCACAGCCATTCCTCGTAAGAAAGATGCTCCAGTCCCTTGATCAGGTGGCCCTGCTCTGGACTCTCTCCACAAGTTCTCTGTCCTTGTTTAGCTGGGGAGCCCAGATTCTGTTGGCAAAGTAAAGAGTACTATGAACTGGCAACTCCCTTCCCTAGTTCCAGGAGATCTCAGTATATCACTTACCTTAGGTCTTTCTAAGCTATCTTCTTAACCATGTAGACCAAACTTAATAGGTCTTCAGATGCAAGCTGGCAGAGGGCACCAGACAACCAGGGCTACTTAGCATTTAATATTAAATTTAAGAGAATCTTAATGAAGACTGTCACTTACTTCCTGTAAAATTCTTTGTGCATCTTCTTGGCTTTCAAAAGTAATGAAGCCATACCTAAATAAAAAAATTACAGAAGCTAAATCTCTTAAGTTCATAGTCACATACATTGCATATTATTACTTGATGTTTACAAGTGACATTAAATGGTAAACTAATGGAAAAAAAATAGAGACTGCAGTAACAACCGTAATCTTAGTATGACATCCTTGTTATAGTCTACTAATATATTTAAGTACGTGGTAATATATTACTGTTTCTAGGCAGTGAATAACCAATCCACGTAGAAAGCTAAATAAAACTTTCTATATTGTCCTTGTTACTCAAGGTACATCTTCAGTTGTTTCATTTCTATCAAACAAACATTTCGATCTGAAGTTCTCACTTGTTATAGTTGCCCAAGATGAGACACTTGAGTGGTTTACTATGTTGTACTTCATAGCACATATTAGAGGGCAAGAACAGGCTTTTGCATATATGGAATAACTGAGAGCAGTGACATAAAATCAATAACATTCCAAGTTAGTCAGCTCTATTTTCAATTCCATACCATGTTTATTCTATTATACCAACCCCTTTGATACTCCAGTTCTGTCATTTACTATCTTCACTTCTTGCACACTGCCATACTGAGCAAAAAACTTCCTCAGATCACTTTCATTAGTCTAGCACAGTAAATCAAGGGGGGGGGGGGGGGGGAGAAGAAAAGTTGGTTTGCATAGTTATTCAATGAATATTTAACATAAGACTAATAGACACACTTTTACAGGGTTATAAGTCACTAGTAGCAGCAGTGAACAGTAAGTACACATGATCCTCACAGCTCCATTTAATTACTGAGTTTTTGTATTCAGCAATAATGTCGGAAAGCCACCGAAGTATTAAATCTCCTCTTTTAACGGATTTAAGTAACAACTGTCCTTTTACAGATAAGATCACTGAACCAGGTTTACTAGAATTTTAACTTCTGTAACTTACATGCTAGAGCATTGTTTACAACAGGAAACATCACTGCAATGCACTGAAACTTCAAAACAGCAGATTATGGAGGTTTCCCTAAAGGATACAGATTGGTCACAAATGAAAAAAATCCCCAGTAAATCATAGTAGTGATTTAATGGTAAAACCCATCTGAGATATCATGACTCTGCTTTCCTCAGCATATTTAATACAAAACTCTGCAAATAACTATAGGGACACCACAGGAACTCCCCCATCACAAATTAAGAAAATGTCCTTTTAATGGAGAATGGCCTAAATCCACTTGGAGGAAGCCGTGCCCTTCCGAGTCTGCAGAGTAAGAGAAGTTCATAACATAAAAGCACACCTAAGCTCTGTGAAAACTTACCTACCTTCTATGAGTCAGTTTTCTTTTTTAGTGAAGACATATAACAGAGTACCCTAAACTGCACATTTCCGATTTTAAAGTTATGTTCTACAAGGTTGTTAGTTAATACTGTATCCAATGCTGGCATGGTAAGAATTACGCTTGTATGGATAGATCTCTATATGCTTCAAGCAATTTCCATATTCATCTGTACTTCTCATTGTTTTAGGAAAACATATCAGAAGTACTATTTTACATCTAAGTGAATGGCTATTGGTTTTAACTATGTACAGAATTCAGTAAATCCTCTCCTCCCCATCCAAGGCTTATCTGCTTCATCTGAGTTTGAGGAGAAAAATGAACTTTAACAAGAAATAATTTAAACAACTTTCAAAACTCGAAAGAATATTAAGCCAATGCTCTTTTTGGGTAATTTTACCCTGAAGACATATTTTGCAGGAAGATCTAATGCAGCTTGCTTGCTACAACCAGTAAGTCCAGCAGAGGGCAATGACCGCTTTCTCCTCACTAATCCAAGTATTCAGGAATTAAAACATGAGGAATAGTAAGCTGCTCTGAAAGTGTGAGGAGTAACAACACATACAAGTGCTCAGAACAAGACATAGAACACTTCAATGTTTTATTAAAGTTGAGTAATTGTGTCTTCTCAGAAGCTGTCTGCAGCAGTTCCTGATAAACTGTCCACCATGAGCAGGTTGAAAAAAAATTCTGGAGTCCAGAAGCATTTTCTTGAATAGATGATCACACCTCACACCAAAGCAGAAGTGTGAAAGCCTGTGTACACAGGAAAATGTTCAAACAACTGAAAAATTATATAAAACCATTCTAGAGAATATAGTACAATGTTAACAAATTCTCAAGCAATGAAAAGTACATATGAAATACAAAAGCCTCACACAGTGAGGGTTTTCTTTTCCCTAAAAATTTTCTCTAATGAATGCCGAAACATATGTGCTTTGAAATGGAAGTCCTATAGATAAAATTCCCCGTTCCTGGGAGATTGCTTCTTTTAAGGTCTGTATTTTACATGTAGCTCAGATGATTAAGAAAGTTGAGAAAAAGAACTTATGACAAAACAGATGAAGGTTGAAATATGCCATGAAACAAGCAGAGAGCTCTTAAAGATTCACCGGTGCTGACAGTGTCATTCAATACCTGAAGGATGAGGAATAGCTACATGAGACTATAAACTTGGAAAACCAAAGGTTTATCTGCAGACATTGCATCTACATGCAATTATCTGCATTAAAGTGGAATAAAGAGGAAACATCGTTCTAAGATTCACAGTGAAATTTCAAAGTACCTGGACAAACATAGTATGTAGAAGCTTGCCAGAAACATGTTTGGAACTTACATTTTCCTGTGCATGACAGGACAAAGGCATTGGTCAGATTCTTAAGAAAGGCTAATGTTAAGCCTTCACCCATGTCAGAGATACATGGCATTTACCACTGAAGAAAGAGCTCTTCAGACCAGTTTTCTGGTCTGACCAACTAACTTCTCTTACTGAATTGTTTCTCTAAAATTTCAGAGATCAGATGTTTCCTTACAAATAGCAATCACAGCTATGGTGACACATCAAATGGAAGTGCCTAGTAAAATGATAAAAGAGCTTCCTGGAAAGCAAATAATTTTGTTAATTAAGGGTTTCATTTAAAAAAAAAAAAAAAAAAAAAGCTTTCCTCACCCCACCCTGCCCAGCTAACTTCAATAAGACCTTTGGGGTAAAAAAGCAACCCAAACCAATGCTTTCTGCCATAACATTCCCAAGAGAAAAAAAAAAGACTGACATATATCCTGTGATTTGAATATAAATTCAAGACTTTACTTCATATCAAGAGTCGTAGAAAATGGAGAAGTACTTTAAATGGCTAATACAGGTTTCATCCCTTCCATTTCCTTTCCCACTGAAATCCACTTTTTTCACGCTTACAGATACAAATACACTTAATTCCTGTTGTTCAAATCAGGATTCATAATTGATTTTGATTTATAAGCAACTAAACCAAGAAGTCAAGTGACTCCCCAAAATGAACAATACAATGACAGTAAGGATCTTGATGTTATGCAGAAAAGTATTTTAACCTTTGAAGCTGCAGGGAAGAAAGAAGGGAGATAGGTCTTTTCTCAGCTCTGGTAATTTGCTTACTATTAACACCAAAAGCTACTGTACCTCTTGATTAAAGCTCAAATATACTGAATACCTTCTACAACATCTTGAATTATGAGCTCCTCTGTTTGAATTCTTAGACAAATTAGACAGAAGATACTGGAATGTCTTATGTTGTTGTGCATAACAGTGAGTGAATTATTATTCTTCCTCTTCACCCGAGACAGAGCTCAAAAGGTCCTCAGCCTAGGAGGATTAAGGCACAGAAGATACTTTTGGTGGGAACAAAAAAACCCCAAAAACTAGGAATGTTTTGCAAAAGTCAGTGACACATCTCATTAGATAAAGTGGTTAATAAATAAAGAAATAAATCAGAGTAGCTGATATAAAGGTCTGGTGCATATATCTCGGATGTTGAAGGTGAATGAAGAAGAATGGCTCAATATTCACTGCTATCTAAGGTTTTTAATGAATATGAAAAGACACAAACATTCTAAGAATTAAGATCAGCACCACAGATTGCCCAGAAAAGCTTTAGTAAGTTTTAGAAGAAACACTTGCTTTTCAGAAAATTGCTACGGTGAGGAATACAGACACTGTAGCTCGCTCTCTGTATGAACTGGAAGGAAAAGTGCTAGAGGAACTGACGTTACTGACATGCGCTCTATTTGCAATCTGTAACATTATGTTTACACTTTATTAAGTTACACTATGTTATGCATAAACTTTTACATACTTTTCTACCACGATGATAGAAGCCATCTTCTCTGCAAAAATTTTGAGGAAACAGCATGTCAAAAACTTTTAGTAGCTAGGTGTGCAAAGTCAGTTTCATGGCACAATAATGTAAAGTGAGGACTAAAGCTTTAGTCGCTACTGTTGATTTGAACATTATAATGAAGGGCATTTACTAACAAATCATACAGATGATTACATCTTACTGTCCTATTGATTTGTATAGGGTTATGAATCCACATTTAGTAGCAAAAATTGGAAAAAAATACCTTAAAATCAATTCCTCCTACAAAGACACGATTTGGAGTAACTGTTCCAATCCTTGGAGCACTGCTCAGATTATATAATGGCAGCGGTGACATAGTGTTGGGAGTTGAAGGTAAAGATTCTGCTTGCATCTGGTTTGTGGTCTGCTGATTGAAAGAAAACATTTTCAAATATTTTCAACATCTTACACATAAGCTATTAAATAAAAATAGTAATTTTCTAAATCAAGAAGCTACAAAATTTTTGGGAGGCACAGCAAATGCTGAACATTAACCATGCATTTTTACTCAGAATGAAGCTCCAAGTATTTAAACATAAGCTTATTTTTAAGCAATTCAGTAACTTGGTGAACACACTATGGGCACAAAGTTTGACTTTTATTGTAAGACCTTTTGAAATTAGGAAATTTAGGGTTTTGTCATGGTTGCATCTCAGACAGAAACCATGTAGTCACTCATTCCACCCCCCCATCCATCAAATGGAGAGGAGAGAATCAGACAAAACCTTATGGCTTGAGATAAGACCAGATTAATAACCAAAATGAAACTTTAAGAGTAATGAAAGTAAATATAAACAAAACAGAGAAATAAAACCTCAGACCCCACAAGAGAAGCACAATGCAATTCCTCACCACCCGCTGACCAATGCTCAAAATGTGATTTGCTCCTCTCAGTTTATATACTGAGTATGATACTCTACGGTAGGGAGCAGCCCGTTGCCTAGTTTGTCTCAGCTGTACTTGCCACGCTCCCTTTCAGCCTCTTGTGCACTTCCTCGCTGGCTGAACATGGGGAAATGAAAAATCCTTGACTTAGGATACACACTAATTAGCAACAACTAAACCACTGTGTTCTTAACATTATTCTCACAATAAATCCAAACCACAGCACTGTACCAGCTACTAGGAAGAAAACTCTCACAGATGAAACCAAGACAAGTCTAGTACCTCCATCTTCTGTTTGCACAGCACCCTCTTGTACAAATCCCAGGTTATGAATCCGATTTCAGAGATTAATTTATACCTATTAGAAGTGCCTAAGTTTAAGTCTATATAAAGGACCTTTTCAACTCAACCTGCACTCACACACATCTACAAAACTCTGCTCTCTGCAAGATCTCCTACTTGATTTTCCAAGTGCCAAGCACCCATAATTCCATCATGTAAAAATCAACAAGCTCATTACAACTGACAAAAACAGCACTTAAAAAGACTAATATTTTAAGTCAGTGCTCTTCTGGCCTACACACATGGTCTACAATGAGCCAAACAAATTCTCTGCAGAACCACCACATGGCTCTCGCTCCAGTAGAGGAACACAGCATAGTGGGAACTTCATGGAGACCATTATTTTGTGAAATCTGACTGACATTGTAACTTCCACCATACTTACACCTGTGAACAATACAGACTTGCATTTCATTGTAAACCTTCTACAGAACAAACTAATACTGCCTTACATAGTCAACTCTAATTGTGAGATAACTAAGTAGCACTGTCACTAAATTCTCTAATAGGAATTACAGTAGAGGCTTCAAGACCACTCTTACCAACAAGTTTACCAAAACCAATCCTAGGCAACATTGCCCTGGCAGTATCATGAAGAAAGCAGCCCATAGTGAAAGAGAAGCAGGCTGCAGATAACAGGACTAATAGCAAACAAAGCAGTGAAACTAGGAGGAATGTAGGAGTCTGTCTCCTTTTGAATACTTCTCAAAGAATTTCAAGAGAAGTGTATTTTTTCTTCTTTTTGTATAATCCCTTAAAATTTATAGTGAGGACCAACAAAACATACACAAGCCTGTTTTAAAAAATATAAAACCACTGCATCTAGTACAAAGCTCTTTTGCTTCTCATGGTATCAGTATCTTTAAATCCCTCAAAAGCTAGAGCAGAAAGTGAAGGACTCTTACGACAGCTTTCCTCACAGAATCCCCCTTTCATTCACATTGCTTGTTCTACTTTGATTTTGTGTCTCACTTATTCACGGGACAGATGTTTTCTTATCTCTGTCTTTAAGCATTTCATATCGTATCATAAAATGGTAGGCGCTGGAAGGGACCTTTAGAGAGCATCTAGTCCAACCCCCCTGCAGAAGCAGGTCCACTTAGATCAAGTCGCATAGGAACGTGTCCAGGCAGGTCTTGAAAAAACTTAATCACTCAACTCTGGGAGAACACACAGAAACTGAAGGCTGACAGTTGTTCAGTGGGAAACAGAAGATCAATAATGAAGAAAAATGTTAGGAAAAAAAGTTGTCTTTTTGTTTGGCCCATAAGCCCTTCTACGATTACTTCTTATTTTCTTAGCCACCTGAGAATCAGCCCTATTAATTCTGAGACACAAGTTAATGCTCTTGCTTGGGATACTTTAAAGACAATATATCCAGATTAGTTTAAGCCTTTTCAGTTTTAGGGAGAATAAAAATCCTCTCAAAATTTACTATCACACATATATTTGGAGAAGAATACCCCAAGTCTTTAACTTGATCTATTCAGAATAAAGTATGCATTCTTCCTACTGGGAATACTACCCTAGAGTAGGGCCTAATCTGAAAAAAAAACCACTACCACTTGCAGGTAAAAAACAATCATGACCCCTGCAGCCTCAAAGGCTTTAGGAGGAATGTTTCCTGCAGAGAGCAATTTTTTGAAAGATGATGTTCCAGGTTACTCTCTTCATCTCTCACAGCAAATACAATATTCTACTTGTATACTCCTCTGGCAGTTGTTTACAGCACTAAAATAACTTATCTTATTAAGTAACAATTAACACCACAGCCAAAATGTATTCCTTATCCCAAAGATCTAAAATTTCATTTTCTCCACACAAGTTTTAAGACTTAGGTCTTGTAAAAAACCCAACCCGTTCTTCCAATGGAAAAAGTGAGAAATTAAAGATATCACTTAATACAGTAAATTCAAACGAATTTAAAGACATTAAAATCTGTATACTGATAGCTATCTCAAACATTGTTTCATCTCTTCAATGCCAGTGTACTAGTAATATTAAAATAAATCTATATGCTAACAGCATATCCACACTATTTGTGGAAAAATATCGAGTTAAAAAACCTGTGTTTCTACAGGTTTTTAAACACTTAACTTTTTCCTCCCCACAAAATAATATGGATATGTATATTCTTTCAGTAGTTTTATGGGTTATTTAGCATGTCTGACATCTGTGGGGTTTTTTACCAGAAATTGTAAGTTTTCTTTTGAACAGAATACGTCTGCTGTCATGCAACCAAACGCTAAAAATGCCTGACGATTAATCCCAGTTGTCTACTGAAACAACTCATCTTTTACAGTCCATATCCTAAAACGTTAGCAATCAGATCTCCTTTCTCAGGTGGCATGCACAGTTGCACACCCGCAGCAAGAGGCGCCGTTTACCAGACCCTAAAGCCCCCACACAGAAAATGGCGGCATCCATTGGGGTTGGAGACTGGGCCGCAACCACTGTGGGCAGCGAGGGCTACTTCGGGAGGAAGGGTACACTTCTACCCGCAGCCGCCAGTCCCTGCCCTCTCGCAGAGGCTGCTCCTCGGCGTCCCGGGAGGCAGCCTTGTCACACCAACACGCTCCTCACCACGCCGTCGGACTCCATCTCACCGTCGTCGCCGCCGCCTTAGCCCCAGCACGTTGCCGGCACGCGTCACCCTCCTCGGCTCCGCCTCACGCGCGGCCGACGAACAGCTGCACCAGCAGGGAGTGACCTGCAATATGCGGGGGAAAACACAGCCCGACGGCGAGTGCTGCAGGTAGAGGCGGCACTGAGGGACAGGAAGCAACCCTCAGGAAGAGGTGGGGGGAGGGAGACCGAGGAGGGACTAACAACCTTTTTTCGCCCTGAAGGGAGACGGCCCCGGTACTACGCTTCTTGGGGCCCCTCAGCCCTCCTTCTTCGAGGAAACCAACCCCCTTCGCACATTCGCACCCTCACCCCGGCACGGCGGAAGCTTTGCCTTTCCTTACGCGAGTTCTGTGGAGAGGGAGGGGTCGAGGGTGCCTCTCTCCCCGCGCCTTCTCTCAAGACGTGCTGGCGCCGCCACTCACTGCCCGCCCCGCCTCCGGGTCCTGTGCGGCTACCGCCTCTTCTCGCCGTCCAGAGGGGCGCAGCCTCCAACAAACACCAGAACGGAGTTACGGTCTCCTAAGCCCCGACTGCTTTCCGTTGGCCTGCGCAGCGGCTTGTGCCCGAGTGCTAGCGGGTGAGAGGTTGTGTCCTTTCCCCTCCCCACGGGTATCGTGTTATTGGCGAACTCGCGGGTAGGAAGAGCCCCCGAGGCTTGGTGCCCTGCCTGCCTCGGGTGGTAGGTCTGAGAAGGAGCTACCAATACTAGTCTGGGAACGGCACAAAAACCTCCCTCGACCACAGAAGACACGTGATAAGCCGCAGCTGGCTTTTTATCTCCTGATCAGGGAGTGAAACTGGAAGGTAGATAGGATCATGAATTTCACCTTTTCTCTGGCCTCAAACAAAAGTGCCCAGTGAGGCTGGTTACCAGTTATCAGTGATCAGGCCCTAACTTGATGGAGACAAAAAACCATAGTTTAGACTTTATGACTGTTAGTGTGAAGAAGTGAAAGTCCTTACTTCAACTCAAAGAGACTCCCAAGTAGGCAAGTTGCCCTGAAAATGACTGCAACAGTAGGCGTGGGAAAACTTTAGAGATGTCATTTGTGTTCTGGTAGCAGAGTGGATGAGAAAATAACACTCACCTTCATGGCCTCTCCTCAAAATATTTCAGTAGTTTTTGCAGCCCTTATTGAATTGGAGGAGGAGCACCAATAGTAACACTTGAGTGTGGTGTACTGCTATTCATTTAATGAACAGCACTACAATCTTTTCCCTTGTTCCATAATTTTATCCTGTTTGCAAATGCAGATTGCCCTGAAATAGCTCCGCTGCTAAACAAATCTGGGAAAAAAAAGTGTGATTCAAATTTCAAGCTCATAATGTAGTTACAAGGTACAGCCTGACAAAACCCCTTGGTTTGATGATGGCAAAATGCAAGCAAATGGCATGCTGGGAGAAACACCTCAGTGAAAAAGCTATTTTTCAAAATCATAAAACATTCACAGGTTAAGTAGAACAGGCACAACTTAACCCCGAGATACAACATCAGGATTACTGTAGAGGATATTTATCATTTGTTACTCTTCTGGGTTTTTCTTGGGTTTTTTTGAGTGCTTTAAAATAAAAACTTCAAGGTAGGTAGGACAGAGACCTTGCAGTCTGTACAGGTTGTCCTTATTTTTCTGGTATTGCTTCAACAATCAGCTTCTGCAACATTGTTGTTACCACAGAGAATACACCCCACCCACCCCCCCCCAACTAACAGTTTCTAATAATTATGTGCGTGTATTATCTAGCACTGTAATACTTCACTCTTAGTAGTGATTTTTTTAGCTATCTGTGAAAATTGTGTCAAAGGCAATTTTAGAAGAGCTGATGAGATTGTTAAGAAATTGTTATTTTGTGAGATTACAGAACTCTGCTGAATTGCATTCATTGACTTCTATGAATATTTATCAGATAGCAACAAAGCTTATCCTTGATTTGGGGAATTTAAAGTCAGAAGAGCTGAAAGAATACAGAAACTGAGACATGAAATTCTATTTTTGAGATTTAATTGTTGGATCTTCTACATTATACATCCTCCTCAAGTTAAAAAAACCCCTAAATTTTAGACATTTGCATTTAAGATAGGGCTATTGTGACAAAAAGAGGACTTTTGCAAATAAATGAGAAAAAGCTGTTTTTTTATTTTAATAATTTAAACAATGAAAACCTGAAAATCCAACACGTATAAATTTAACAAGATTACTAGCAGAGCTGGAAAAACATGTTGCCATGCATACAGGATTGAAATACCACAGCAAAAGTTGCTGGGCTACCCTTAGCACTGTGTGGCTGCTTCATTAAGGGAATGGTATCCTGGTGGAGGGAGTCATACTCAAAGGAAGTCAGGACTGCATTTGTTTTTCCTGACTCCATGTGTCAGCAATGCACGCAGCATGAAATGCTCTCTCCTACTGTTCTCTCACACAAATTAAAAGGCAGTGCTGGACAATGACAAGAGTCCAACTGTGCAAGTTCCTGTAGGCTCTTGCCTTTTTTATAGCATCAGAGAAAGTCAGAGGTTTCAGAGAAAGTCAGAGATTAGGTGAGGAAAGATAAACTGGAAAAAGCAAGGGAGAAAAATAGGGAGAAAAAAATTATTTGGGAGGAGAAAGGAAGAAAAGAATTCTCTAGGCACAAAAAGACAAGAATGATTTTATGAGAAATACATGGGCCTGGCCACGGGCTGCCATTTTACTGACTGATTCCCTTACCTTGGAAAAGACACGCTGTATTTTTGCTTCTGTTACTTATCTGTAGATATATGCAGCATCTTAAGAGCCTTTCATGGAAATATGAGCATTAATATATTCTTGTCAGGCAAGGAGAGCCAGACTGTACCTGATGAAAGATTAGTTGCATCTTGCAGGGACCGCTTCACGGGACGGGATTCACGGACCATGCATCAGACCAATATGATCAATGCAGAAGCCATTTATTTTAGCATTCAGTGACATTATATATGTTATGCTTTTCTAAATACATGATGCATTCTATTATGATTGCTCAGTCTATCACGCTCTGTTCACACGCCTAATAGCAGAATATGATTTGTTAAGCTTAACTATGTTAGTATTTTGATAGTAGCAGTTTCTACTTTTTTTTTTTTTTTTACCTAATTCCTTCTCTATCTCATTTCTGTTCTAAGCTTACACACTTTCTTTACCGCACGCACAGCTGCCTTCATATCTACATTCTCACAAGCAACTTGTCCTTGACTATTCTTCAGGCCCACTGTTCACTGTCTGATGTAGCCAAAGTCTGAGCCTGCATCTGAGGCCTATGTCTGAGCCTCATGCAGCTTACGGTTTCATATAATCAAAGTCTGTGTGGGACACATGTCCATTTTCCTTCAGGTACATTGCTACAACTTCTTGCTCTCAATTTCATAAAAAGGTCTCTCAGGATGTTACTGAAAGATTGACTTCTATCTCTGTTGCATAGGCTACAACTGCATTTAAAAAAAACAACCCTCTAATTTATGAAGATGTATACAGTGATTTCTCTTATGAGCTTGTGAATGGATTCTCTACACTTGAGTGTTAACCAGAACAATCAAAAGGCCAAGAGCTCTTATGCATTCAGAGACTTTGAGGAGACTTTCTGAGAGTTAACAGTGCTTGGAGACATATCATGGTGGTCACATAAGGAGTGTCATTGAGTAAAAATGTTATGGTCAGTACCTTGTGACAAAAGCAGAAGGAAATTTCTGGGAAGTTTTCCATTTATTCAAGTGTGTGTATTTCTCTGATACGACATTTCTATCTTACTTTTCCCTACACCATTAGCTCAGCATATTTGATCTTCTAGATGAGCAATGGCTTCTCACCCTATCTGAATTTTCACTCCGCCCTTTGTCTTTACCTCCTACTTTTACTCACCCTTACTCCTGCTCACTTCCCATTGTCTCTGTCCCCCTTTTCTCCTCATAATGGCTGCGTCATCTACTCCCCCTTTAATCCCTACAGGCATCACAGGGAGGGTACTGGTGGACTCTGGCAGGGGCTGGAGACTTAGAGTAGTGCAGAACCCTAGAATAACATTGGGTTTCTAGAATACTGGGGAAACTGAGAGGGTGTTACAGGGCTTTAGGAGGTTTTGGGTTCACTAGGGAGGTACAGGGTAGCTCAAGAGTCTATTAGGAGCCCTGCAGGTTACTTGGGGACTCTGGCGGGTTCTGAGGGCTGAGTACCAGGGTGGGTGAGTGGTGGCTGCATGCTATTTCCTGTGGCTCGGTTGAGCTGAGATGCTCTAGGCCAGAGCTGCTTATTTGCTTCCTGTTTCACATTTCCCTGCCCCCCAGCAATGGATGATCCAGAGGAACAGGAGACTTGAATGGTCAGTATACTGGACTACTCTCATACTATTTTCCCAGGGTGGCAGCTTGTTGCTACATAGTGAAAGCATGCTCATTCAATCTGTCTTTGCAGAACATTGACATTATTATGGGCAATTTCTATCTCAAAATTTATCAGGCCAATAAGTGATTTCTTTCCAATTTGAACATATAATTAGATTTTATAGCTTAAAACTTCCTTATTTTCCATAAGTAATGGTCTGCACGATACAGGATTTTGGAACTATGTAATATTGTAATTATGTAATGCTGGCATGTTTTCTGTATGCTTTATTTGTGAAAGCATTTGTGTGTGTTTTGTTTTACATGCACTTAAGGTGGAAAAACTTACTGGAAACTGCTGCATAAAAGTTTCGTTGCTGAATCCATCACAATTAAAATATGAAAAATTCTGTTAAAGTGCCAGAACTGGAAAAGTACTTAAAAATCTAGTAGCATCTGAGTAAATTTATAAAGCTTATCAGCATTTGAACAAATGTCTCTAGCAAATGAAAAAATGATATTACAATCCCTTGTTAAATCTCGTAATGTGGTTATTAATAGGAAATATCAAATAAGTTTACCGAGAAATCTGATTCCTTTATGTATTGTAAAAGAAGAGTCCTTCAACAAAACACTACAGATAGGTGTTGCATGGAAATATTAATAGATCTCCATTTAGGTGAATGAAGAGAAAATTATCAGGCTCCTCATTTACATTACCTTAGTGTGACAGCTTTGACTGGCTTTTCCTCTCATCTTTTCCCTACTGTCAAACATATTTTCCTTTAGTCAAACAAAAATTTAATCCTTATCCCAAGTTTGATAAATGTTAGGTTTTTAATAATATTTTGTAGTTGCCAATATTATATTTTATGTGTTTCACTGAACTGAATATAAAATTCTGTAGACAGAAATAAATGAGCAGAAAAGATTATAAATGTTTTACATGTATTATAAAACATAAGTGTGAAAAAATGCTTGCAAAAAAGATACAGGCTTTGCTTGCTCTGGAAGTGTAAAGCTACATGGGTACAAATGCAGTTCAATAACACCCATAGGCTGCCAAGATGTTAAAGAGTTTCTAGACAGTAAACAGTTTCTTCCCAATTCATCTGACTGCCATCTGAGAAAATGGCTCTGGGTTCTAATCCTACCTTTTACAACTTGATTCTTTAAATGTCATTATATGTCTAGGTATTGAATCCAAATTTAAAAAAAAAAAAAAAGTGAAGGAGAATCTCACTGTGGGTAGGATGTTGCTAATCTTTTCAAAATACTTGTGAAATCTTAATTTGACCCATGTTGTAATTTTCTTTATTGTGATTTAGATCCAGTAGTCCAAAAGGCCAGGAGCGTTTATCTCTATTGACTTTAGGCATTTGAAGTAGAATGGCACACATAAATACAGTAGAGCCAAGTAATTTTGTTGTTGCCCATTACAATTTTTGTTTCTTTTTTTGTGCATGTGGCAATTTGCTCTATACATGCAGGTTTTCAGATGCAGATAAGGCAGCTGCTTCTGTTTTAGCAGATGCCTCATTTATGGTTGAATATTTGCATCCATCCCTACACATTGTTGTTACTTGTTTTTCTATTATCTGCTACTCAAAACTTCCACATATAAAAGTGAAAGAAAAGTATCACATAATTACTACTGCTTAGAAAAACTATTCTGAATGATTGAATATAGCAGTAAAATAATTAATCTTTACTTCTGTCATGTGTTTATGTGGAGCCGCTTTTCGCTTGGTAACAGGGGGAGGGGGCTGCAGTGCTGCCTCCATAAGTAGTTCTTGAAACATCCCCCAGCTCTGAGGTTCGTACACCTCCAACCTGGCTGGGCCTATCTGACACCTCTGCAATCACTATTTAAGAAGGGAAATTTGAGCTGGAAGAGGAGGTGTAGGAGTGGTCCAAGATGGAGGTGACCCTGTGGACCCTACAGTCCACAGAGAAGGAGAAAGGAAGGAGGAGTGCCAGACCAGAGACCGGCCTGCAAGCCGTGGCAAGAATGCAGGCTGTACCCCTGCAACCCATGGAGGGCAATGGCAGGACTGAGAGCCACTAGCAGCTCCGTGTGAGTGCGCTGGGATGGGCAGGAGACTGCGTGAGGAGGCAGCCCTCGGAATGGCCTGTGCAGGGCCACTCAGTGTGTGAGGGACCCTGCAGTGGAGCAGGGAGGACCAGTGAGGAGCCCACCTGCCCTGAGGAGAGACAAGCAGCAGGAGCCATTGGGAAAGGACTGACTGAAACCCCCATTCCCTGTCCCTCTGAGCTGTTTGGGGAAGAAGAGATAAAGACATTAGGATCAGGGTTCTGAGCCCAGGAAGAGGGGAGGGATGGAGGAGGTGCCTTAGAGGACTGGTTGTGCCCATCATTGTACCGCTCTGTGTTTTCTGTTTGTTATGTTTTTAGTTTTTATGTTTTTGGTTGTCGGTCGATTAAATTAATTTTTATTTTCTTTCCCAAGTTTGAGTAGACTTGTCTGTTTTGCCTGGGACCACAAGTGGTAATTGACAATTGAGCCATCCCTGTCCTTAGGGTGCTCCAAAGGCTCTTGGTACTTAGAGCTGATCATGGTCCCTTCTTCCTAGATGGGCCTAAACCATGACAACTTCATTTTGTCATGTTCTTCCTCACACCATACTGTATTGAACTGTATGGAATGGAATATACACCAACTTTCTACATCTTTCTTTCTCCCATGAATGAAGAGTTTCCGTAGTTGCAGCCCCAGCTGGTGTCGATTCAGATAGATATGAAACTATCAAACATACCAAGAAGAAGTATTGTCTTTCCAGTGTTTTACTTCCTCCTTCACATGAGTTAAATACCTAATAGTAATCAAAAGATAACTGAAATGGGATGAAGGCATCTGAGCACAAAAAAAAATTAGGCTTGGTCTCATTCTATGCATTATAGTTTGATTTACTTCCCATGTCAGTGGACCGAAATGAATATGGAATGTAATGGTGAAAAGAGGAATTACAACTGTAAAATATCAGTTGCAGGGACGACATGAAATTTTACAGCCTCAGACTTTGATATCTTTTTAAAAGTACTTGGTTTCTGGCATATATTATTTTAGGAAAATAAACCTGGCAGAATTTAATGGGCAACACTTCATTATAATCTATCTCTATAATGGAGTATTTTATTTGGAGATGTGAAGAAAAGTAAACAAAGAAGGCCCCTTATTTTTCAATTGTTTTCAAAATATTATTAGATACATAGGAATAACAAGCACACAAAGTACAGTCTCCCACAGCATCTTCCTGGAGCAATGCCTTGGTTGGACACACTCTGTGTTAGGTGGAAAACTGTCTGGATGGCTGGACCAGGAGACGGCTGGGCATGTGTGCAGGCATGTCAGGGACACCTGTTCAGATTGAGATGGTCTTTCATCTGCCAGCTCTCCTTGAGCAAAAGCCCAGCTTCGATTGAGCCCCTCGGGATTGGCCATCGTGCCACAAGCCAATGAAGGAGAGAGACTGCTTGGCAAGCTGGGCTATCATCTGGGCCAGACATTAGGGGAGGGCAGCTTCTCCAAGGTGAATGCAGCCACCTCCTCCAAATACAAGGGACCCTTGGCCATCAAGGTGTTGGATCGACAGCAAATGTCCGCAAAGATCGCGTACAAGTTCCTGCCATGGGAGCGCTCCATCATGTGCAGGATCCAACATCCCAACATTGTGCGCATCTTTGAGGTCGTCAGGGTGGTGTGTGGAAAGGTCTACATTGTGATGAAGGCAGCAGACATTGACCTGCTGCAGTTGATGCAGGAGAAGGGGAGGCTGCCCTGCATCCCTCAGGCCCGGGACATCTTTGTGCAAGTCGGCAGAGCTGTGCATTACCTACACAACCGCAACTTGGTGCACCGCGATCTCAAGTGTGAGAACGTGCTGCTCACTGCTGATGGCCACCAGGCCAAACTCAGTGATTTTGGGTTTGGCAGGGAGAGCCATGGCAAGCTGGACCTGAGCAGAACCTTCTGCAGGACAGCAGCCTAGAAGTGCTGATGACAGCCCTCTATGATGCCAGGAAGGCCGACATGTGGAGCCTGGGGGTGATCCTGTATGCCATGGTGATTGGCATGCAGCTCTTTGGCAACATGGATGACTACAGCATTGTCCAGCAGCAGAAGAAGGGAGTGATGTTCCCAGAGGGGCTGCCTCTGCTGCCAGGGCCCTGCCAGGCCCTCATCGCCCAGCTAGTCCAGTTCAGCCCAGCCAAGCGGCCCAGTGCTGGGCAAGGTGGCCTGCAACGCCTAGCTGACAGGGCACAGCGCAAGGAGGAAGCGCTCCCCAGAGATCCCAGCACAGCGCTGATCCAGCAGTGTTTGGGGTGTTCAGGGATGGAGTAATTAAAGGTTCATGTTGCTGTAGTGGAAAAGTGTTTCTGTGGTTTAGTGTTCCTTTTAATCCCTGGGCTGCCTGTCCATGGAGCAGATTTGACTTAAAGCACTGGCAAGACCCTCTGCTCTCGGGATGGGGTCAGATTCCTCCACAAGGCAGATGTGTGAGCCTGGGAGCTCACACCAGCAGCAGCTGCCTAACTGTGGTGGGGAACCAGTTGTTCTCTGGGTGCCTGTTCCCCTGAGCCGGAAGACAGGGACAAGGAAGAGAATGAAGCTCCCTTAGTCCAAGGGGAAATGGCATTGTGACCTGCTGCTCCATCTTGACCCACAGAAGTCCATGGAGCCAGATGGCATCCACCCTAGGGTGCTGAGGGAGCTAGCAGAAGTGCTTGCCAAGCCACTTTCCACCACCTGCCAGCATCCTTGGCTCACCAGGGAGGTCCCAGCACACTGGAGGTTGGTGAATGTGACACCCATCTGCAAGAAGGGCCTGAAGGAGGATTCTGAGAACTACAGGCCCGTCAGCCTGACCTTGGTGCCTGGGAAGGTTCTGGAGCAGACTGTCTTTAGTGCCAGTGAGACACATCCAGGACAACGAAGGCTTCAGGCCCAGTCAGCATGGCTTTTTTGTGAAAGGCAGGTCCTGCTTGACTAACCTGATCTCCTTCTATGACAAAGTGATGAGGGGAAGCCTGTGGATGTGGTCTACCTGGACTTTAGTAAAACCTTCGTCACAGTCTCCCACAACATCCTCCTGGAGAAAATGGCTGCCTGTGGCTTGGACTTGATGGTCTTTAAGGGCTTTTCCAACTGAAATGATTCTGTATTTAAATGATTTTAAAAAAGAATTGGTAATCTTTCCCTATGTGATTTAACACTAAATTTTTGTTGTTTTTATATAAACCAGAATTTTTTTCATACTAATTTTCAGTTAGAATCAAGCTTTCTAAGATCACATATCTTCCCAGTGTGAGTAATTAGGGGATTTTTTTCTTAACTTTGTCTTGATTTTGCCAAATTTGGAATTCTTTTTCTTCATTTTGTAGAATATAATCTCAGAGCATTTTTGAGCTTTGAAATGGTTTTTACTTTTTGCCTTCCATTCAAATGTATGGTTTCTAATGTTTGGATCAATAGGTGATTTAAATTCAATTTGGTTTATTTGTAGTGCCTCATAGTAAATAATTCAGTGTAAATTTGGGCCCAAACAATGGACCCAGGGACTTAGAAAATAAGAGACATCATTCTTCCTGGAGTTTTTTGTATGATCCTCAAAATCACAAACCTTTGAGAAGTGCTGTGTTCAAGTATGGTTCAGTGAGCCTCGTTGTGTAGAGTATTTGCTCATAAAAACACTTCTTGGCATCTTTGAACATCATACTTGCAGAGTATATACAGGAAAAGTCCTGCTGTCTTGGAACCAGTTTGTAGTCTCCCCAAATCTTGCTACTGGGCCTGTACATTCCAAATTAGATGAAGAGAGGGTAGCTGGTTAGAATTAGAGAATTCTTCCAACCCACAAAGGTGTCTTTTTAAGTTTGCTCAAAATAAGTATCATTTTCACTTTTATTGTGGATTTGTCTGTAAATCTCTATTTTGGAGTAAAACTTTCCCAGTCTTTTACTTGCAGAAAGCTTCAGTCTTGCTAATCTGCTGTAAGATACAGTGAGAGACAGTATAAGCTATGGATAACTACCATCTTATTTAACTCCACTCAGAAAAGATATAGATAAATAGTGGTTAATAATGCCTTCAGTTTATGCACATTAATATTCCCACAGTGGCAAATTTCAGAAAAATAAGCTTACACAGATTAGTCACTAGATTTTCTTTTTGATATCCTTAGAATATCTTCTAACCTGACATTAAGAAGCAAAAATGATTTTGCAATAAAGGATTAATATACTTCATCCTGGTGGAAAGCATGTTGAGTCTTCTAAAAAATTCGTTCAGTTAATACCAGAGGAATTTAAGGTATTTTGAGGATTTTATTTTGATCATAATTATACAGCTTTTTTGTTTCTTTGTCATGACTTTTTTCTAACAAATTAAGAGAGGTGGTCCAAATTTGTACATGTAAGAAACACCAGACATAAACATTTTAGCAAGTTTTCAAATAGATCTATCTAGCTACATGTAAGCTTCCATCTGGAAGTGGTATTGAAGACTAGGCCAAAGTCTGCCTGTAACTGTAGTTCCAGTGTAACAAGTCGATAGACTTTACAGGTTATCTGTTCTCTGCTTACATCTACTACCACTTTCAGCTAGTGTAGAAGCTGTCAAAAATATTGCTGCAAAACATTGCTTTGACTTCTTTTCATAGGAAGCTAGCTTTCTTTGAAAACAGGCCGATGTGGCTATAGCTCTTCACACCTTCCTTCGGTAGCCAGTCGGGCACAGGCAATCTGGAGGTAGCCATGTACTTCTAACACTGCCATACTTTGGGTGCATCTGGTTTAGCATTTTTGTTTGGATCAAGGGTGCAATTTGGATGCAAATCTGATGATCCTAATTTTCTACTTGGTTCACATCACAGAGCAGTTTCTGAGTGTGGAAATTGGCTTCTCAGTTGAAACTAGAAGAGATGTTATGCCATGGGAGTGCCACCACTGTACTCACTGTGCTGATATTCTATCCATAGGACTGGACTAGAGCCTTTTCTGAGTAACTCCCTTACACCCCAAATGCCTATGGTATTGATGTCAGGCTCTCAGCACCAATGCTCTCTTTGCAGTACTAACGATCTTTTCATATACAGTGATACCCATGTAGAAATCGATATGTGCTACTCCAAGGTCTTGGGCCTGTGTTTATATAGTAAGCAGTGGCTGTAAAATAGGACTAAACATGACTTAACCGAGGTCCTGATTTTATCCTTTCTCATACTTAATTGGCATATCTGTTTGGGCAAACAATAGTCCTAAAATAAATGACTATTCCTCAGCTAAGAGTTGTCAGGAATCTTCTGTAGCCGTAGTATTCTAATTGTTAAAACCACTGGATTAGCCTTAAAGGAATATCAGACAGTGAATTCAGTGACTATAGCTGGAACAAGAAAATAATTAAGATAGAGGCACATCACAAAAGTCATTTTTGCAAAGTTAGAGAAGACACAACATTTATACTACCTAGAAAATAAAATGGGTAAGTATAATGAGGCTGTTTCAACAAATTAGGAAACAAAATAAAACAAGAATTAACAAAAAAATTCGGAGACATTGAATCAAGTAGTGTAAATAATTTAAACAAATAACAAAAATTGAAAGCATACATAATATGTTTTAAATTAAAGATTATGACTTTTGACTATATTTGCTATATACTGACTTTAATTTTCTTTTTTTTTTTTTTCCCCAGACTAAAAACTTAAAAATAATTAGATAGGTAAAATATGACTTGGGGTTGTCTTGTCAAAAACCTGAGTGAAGCTTACCAATAAGTACATACTTGTATAAAAAAATTATGTCATTAACATGGGTTTTTCTTTAATAATGTCATATTCAGAATATAACACTACAAATATAACCACTGAAACTTAAAAATCACTATCTTAAGAATTACCTAGCAATACATTTGCTTATCAGTAGCTTTGCATAAGCCTCATCAATTCTAAAACGGATTATGATTTTCTATTATTGTGAATGCATACTTGAAGAAATTACAACTTGTTCTGTATTGCTTTTTCCTGGTCTTGCAAATTAGACATTCCTGACACAGGAAAAGATGTCGATTTTCACACATCAGCCATGGTCAATTGGTACAGAAACACCAATTTCAGCTCCCAGAAGAACACTTAATTTTAAGAGCTTTCCAAAATGCACTATCTAGGTGGAAACTACTGGCTTATGTAAGCTATATTCCAGCACAGCTCCAAGATGAATGGTAGTTTCAGCTGTTGCATGACACAAAATACGCCCGCTGAGGAACAGTTGTGTGCCTTGAGGATGGACTGAGCGTACCAAAACCCCACATTAAAGTAGACACTGCAGGCACTTTCTGACTCATGTGATCAGGCAAACACAAATAGATTTTATTTAGGTATCATCTTGCCTTTTGTAGTTTGAATGAACTCCTTGACTGTTCTTGAAAATCCGTGTCTATCTCATCAGATCATCTTACAACAGAGCATAGGAAACTTGTTAAATACACTTGTCACCAAGCAATTTTTTTTTTTACATTCTATGACAGCACTTTTAGTGTAAAGCTTCCTAGTATTAATTTTATTTATTAGGGATTAAAAGTATTGAAACCAATTGCACTTTTCCTTCTTAATTCATGTATCTTCACATTTACAAACAGAAGCAAATAGATACACATCTCAGAAGCATCCAGAGATGCATAAGGAGAAATACAGTACTAAAAACCATCAAATAAATATGCCTTCTTTTGTTTTCTCCTTTAGGCTTGATGTTTATGAAGCTTGAAAAAGGTAGGTTCTTTGTAGAGGCTTTTCAGTTAAAGACTTCAGATGACAAAGGTTGCAATTTAGGGTGAGAGTTAAATGATTTTAAACTTCTGATTTCAGAAGACAATGCCAATTAGACACCTCCACGATCACTTTTTAAGAAGAAGCCGGAAGAGGAGGTTTCTTCCTCCATCTTCTTCCTTCTTCTGCCCCTTCTTTTTCTTTCTGGCTGGTGATGGTGCAAGGAGTAGGAACAGTGAGAGAAACAACCATGCGGACTCCAAGGTCAGTGATGAAAGAGAGGAGGAGGTGTGCTGGAGCAGAGACTCCCCTGCATTCTATGGAGAGAACTGGTGAAGCTGAGATTTATTTTCATTTCTTTAAAGACCCCGCATCAGCGGTAGAGAGTCATTTTGATACTGAGCCCGTATCAGGGGCAGAGACTCATTTTGATAATGACCCCATATCAGGGGCAGAGACTCATTTTGCTAAAGCTGACCCCAGACCAGGGGCAGCGATTCACTTCATTAAAGGCCCCGAGCCAGGGACAGTGACTATGGCTGGAAGAGACTGCGTCCTGTGGGGGAGACCCAACCACTTTACTGCAGACCCTGAACCAGGGACTGTGATTTTCTTCTTTAAAACTATGGCCAGAGCAGGCCGTGTCCCGAGGAAGGGACCCAATATCCACAGCTGTAACTGTGAGGAGGAACCCACAACAAAGCAGCTCATTAAACTTATGCCCAGAAGAGGCCTTGTCCCGAGAGAGGGACCCTGTAACTGCAGAAACTGCAACCGTGGCAAAGAATCTATGCCAGAGACATTCACCAAAGGCTGCGTCCTGTGTGAGGGACCCTGTATCTGCAGAAGCCGCAGCTGTTGGGAGCAACCCACACCAGAGAAGTTCGTTAATGTCTGTGTCCTGGGGGAGGAACCCCATGTTGGATCAGGGGAAGAATGCCAGGAGTTGTCCTCATCTGAGCAGAGAGAAGCAGCAGAGCCCATCTGTGAGAGACTGACCACAGCCGCCACTCTCTGCCCCCCTGAGCCGTTGACAAGGGAGGAGGTAGAGATATTGGGAGCAGTGAGCTGGGCCCAGGAAGAAAGGAGGGATGGGGGAGGGAGATCTTAAAGTGCTGGTTGTAATTTTGTCATCCTACTCTCTTTTTGCTTTTATTCTGTTCTGTTTCTTGTGGAATAAACTTTCCTACTTTCCTCTCTAAGTCGAGTACTGGATTCTGTTTTGCCCGGAATTGTAATTGGCAGTGAGCCCTCCCTGCCCTTGTCTTAATCCACAACAACCTTGCTTTTATTTTTACTCCCATTTCACTGGCGCCTCCACCATTCTAACGAGGGTGGGGGTGAATGGGGGCACTGAGCGAGAGACTGTAGAAGTGCTGCTGTGCTAGCTGGGCCAAACCATGACACTAAGTTATATGCATCTGCCTGTCTATGCAACATGCTACAGGTTATAGTAGATGTATATATAGTAGATAATTAAACCAGTGATTAAATGCCATAGGGTTTCAACAAAATATATTAAAAACCTGCAACATATGAAGTAATAACTTTCTCTAATAATATACTGCATGGTAATTACCTTTTCCATTGTATTCAAATTATTCTTTTTGGATCAATCTTTTGACTGTATATGGACATGTAACCATAAGTTTTTATGAGTTCCTTTTCTCTTTTTGTTGCAATGACCCGGTATCATGTTCTCTCTTTTGTTATAATGCAGGCTAGTGTTAAGTCTTCCTCTCCCTTACCAGCCTTTTCTCTCCAGTATTTTTTTTAAGATAAACATTTCTTTAGTCTGAATATTTTGTATCTTATTTTAGGGTTACTTATGGTTAGTGGTGGTTCTCACTGAAAAAAAAAACCCAAAGCAACTGTTCAATATGTGTATTATAATATTTTTTACATCAACTTTAGATGGAAGCTTATGAAAAAGTGTTCAGTGATATTTCCATCTGTCCTTGAATTAGAATTTGTGTTGAACATGATAAATGCCTTTGGCAAAATTCTGGATTTTTATATGGAATTGTGAATATTATATATTTTTATATATATATATAAGAATATACATATTAAAAATTCACATCCTTTAAGTGGCAATCATCCTTTAAGTGGCATTTGTTAGTGGCTAATGACTGTCTAAGGTTACCTCTTACTCTTTCCTGCTTCATCATTGGCCCATTCATTAGGACATTAGAAACCAGAAAGAAATTTAATTTTTCTTAAAGCCTTTAAAGCTGATAGCTATAATTTATAAAAGCCTTACCTCTCCAGTGACTTATCAGTTTGCCCAGCCCTACTTCTCCTGTTCTCCATCTTTATATATATATTCTTTATATATATTCTCAACCGTCTTTCCTGTGCTTTTACCCTTGCTGCATTCCCTAAAGGGGTGGCCTCCACGTGGATAGTCTTAACATAACTGAATGCCACCTAAGAGTTGTGAAGGACAGCACCACGCTCGCACGGACACTTCATGGGTGACCATGGCTCTTCGCCTGTCTGCCAGAGGTTAACTTTTCCCGGACGGCTGCTCCTCTCCGCCTCTCCTTGAGGCACGGCACCCGAGACCGCGCACTCGGTGCGTTGCCGCCGTAGGAGCGCGGCGCAGGAACCGGCCGCCCCTGCCCGGACACGGTTGGCGCGCGGGCAGCAGCGGCCCCCGCCTGGCCTCGCCGCCTAGGGGCGGTGTTGGCCCTATAACATCGCGCGCCGCTCGCCGGGGGCCCTGAGGGGCCCGGGGCTGTGAGGGGCACGGCGGGTGTGGACCCCTGCCCCGGGCCGGCGGCCGCGGAGGGCGTGAGCTGAGGTAAGAAGGCGGAGAAGTCGCAGCCCCGCGTGACTTGCCTTCTTTTTGAGCTCATTTTCGAGCCATGGAAGTCTCTGCTGTCTTTGGCAGGTCCTTCCGTCACACCTCGCACCCGCTCTGCCGGGCCGCCTTCAGTCACCGGGGCCTGAGCGCGCCGTTCCCGTTCATCAAGCCCGGCGGCTGGCGGCAGCAGCGCAGCGCTCGCTGGATAACCGCGAGCTGCCGACCTGGCACTGTCCCTGCCTCTCCCCAGCAGCGCTCCTAACCCGAGTACCTCTGCACGAACGCTATGCAGGCTGCGGGCGTTTAAGGAGTTAACCTAAATTCTCTGCGCTCAGACGTTGCTTTGACTCTGACACGGGCGCAGCACCTTCCTAAAAATACGCGCAGGGAACCTTGACGCGACTATCCCGACACACACTCCTCATAGACGGGACAATTCCTCCCGAGCTGCGGTGGCGCGATCCCGTTCTATAGATTTCTGCTCGCTCCCTCACAGCCCTACCTGCCCCTCGGCCGCGCACCGCCCAGAACGCCCATCTAGGCATCCCGCGGGCACGCTTCTCAACAAGCCTATTGGCCACCGCGGCGCCCCCGGGGGGCTGCCACAGCGCTGAATGGCTCGGCGCCCCGTCCGTCACCGCCGCCTGTCAAAACACGCCCGGCTCCTGTCACAACAGAGCGGTGCCGCGGCGGCACTTCCTGCGCGCGCGCCGCCCGCACGGCGTTCCCTGCGCTCTGCCGGGCGGGCGACCCCGGCGCCCGGCGTTCCCGCGCCTGCTTCTGCTCACCCTCGGCGCTTTGTGCCGTCTCCGCGGCGCGGAGCAGCGTCCCTCTCCGGGGAGTCCCGCGCCGGCACCCTCAGTGCGGAAGACGAGGATGGCTCCTTCGATGAAAGTTGGCGCTACCGCCGCCGTGTCGTGAGGGGAGCGCCGCAGGACGCCATCCGTGTGTGACCCCCAGCCCTCGGAGAAGTTGACACCGCTCGGCAGGGCGATGGCAGAGGCTGCCGGCGGCAAGGAGCAGCCGGCGGCGGGCCGTGCCCCTCCCGACGCCGCTCACTGTGCCGAAGAGGAGCCCGAGCCGGCTTCCCTGGACGTCTCGGCGGCGGCCGCAGGCAGGAGGCGGGAGCGCCGCAGCGGCGTCTCGGCCGTCGGTACTGGCGACCGCTTCCCTGGCAGCAGCCTGGGGCCGGCGACAGCATCCGACCCCGACGCTTGCCTGCTGGAGGCGGCAAAGGCCACCCCCCGAAGGAGCAGCATCATCAAGGTAAGGGCGGACTGCCCCGGCCGGGAAGTTTCCGCGGGTCCCACGACACTGGGTTGCGGACGCTGAAGCCGCTCTTCGGTGCGCCTCTGCTCGCGAGACGGCCAGGGCTGGCAGGGGAGGGAGGCAGGGTGGGCAGAGGTGTGTAGGAGCCCGTCGGCCAGCGGCTGCCCCTATTTGCACCGAACAAGGGCGACGGGTCTAGGGCGTTGCCTCCCTGGAGCCCTCCGTTCCAAAGTGCGTCTCCGAGTGGCTGCTGGAGGGGATATCCTTGGGGGGCCCGGCCAGCCAGTCCCGGAGGAGAGGGCTCGTGTTGGTTTGTAGTGAGGTGTTGCACCTGCCGCCTCTGAGTAGTACCAGGATCTCTCCCGCAGTCGTGCGTCCTTCGTGAATTTCGCAGCAGGGCAGTTTATGACAGAATTGTAAAGTTTGGTGTGGTTTGGGTTTTTTTTGTGGTTTTTTTTTGATTTTTTGTGTGTAGCGGCTTGTATCTGTTTTTATTTAACGTTTTTAAAGTACCTGGAGGCAGAATAAATAGCTTATATAGTGATGCCTTTCTTTTCTCTTGAGTAACAAAATATGCAGTGTCACAAATTTAACAGAAGACGTATTTGGAGACTTGAACGTAGAACAGACTGCTATGGAGCAGCACAGCGTGTTTAATGTTCTGTGTGCAAAATTAACAGGTTGGGTGTGATCTTAAAATCCTCTGCCTTTGTTATAATCCAGTAAGGAAAATGGCCTTATGATCATGTTTATCTGAGGTTTTCTTCCCAGATTAATTTTTACGAATAAACCGTGTGGTTTCGAGTTAAGTGGTATCTTCTTGCAAGTACATAGGCTAATTGTGAGTTTCTGGGGAGATGATGAATGAAGTCTCCCGAGCAAACTTAATTTAGCATATGGTCACACGTGATCTTGTAGTGATTTGCACTTGGAAGGCATCGGGAGAGCAGCGGAAAATGAGACTTCACTTTTGTGGATGAATTAAGTCACTGAGCTCTAGCTCAAGGCAAGAAGCAAAGAATACATGCTTAGCTCTTAGAGCTCAGTATATCCATTCAAAGGGGAATGGATACACAAAATATTTGCCTTTTGTATTTTAAAGCTTTAACGTTTAGAGGAGACCGGAGGTAGTTAAGTCCAAAAGCAGCTCCAAGACTCTTTGAAAGTTGCACCTTGAAATATTAACCCATTGAGTTCAACGAAGCATTGAGGTGTGCTTTTAGTCTTTTAAAGGTATCCACTGAATGAGATGGGAATGTTTCCAATCTGGAGTTGCATAAATGCATAAATGCTTTACTAAATCAGGACCAATGTTCTCTTAGTGCTCTGGTATGAAAATGATATTTTATCTTGGAATTGTGTGAAGGTTTCAAAAATTGAATGTACATAGGCTTGATTCAAGTTTAAAGAGCTTATAATTGCTTTAATAGACTATACCAATTCTATGTGGTGGATATGTTTTAATGTCAGGAATGGTAGACAGATTTCAATGACTGGGTAGCATTTTCATTATAGGCTGATAATTTAGCAATACTATTGGGAGTGATAGTAGTCTGTCTTCCAACTGGAGACAATTTCTGGAGATATACCCTAGGATGATGTTTAGCAGCAGACAGATTTCTGACAGAGGTAAGAAAATATTCAAGTTATTACTTAAGGAACTGGTAAAATATCATCTGAAATACTGGGTAAACTCAGTTTTCTGTGCTTTGGAATGGAGCATTCTAACCAAAGCAGCTGCAAAGAAGGGTAGCTAGGATGGGCTGATAATGTCAGTTAATTGAATACAGTATGAGGGAAAACAGGACAGCATTGCTTTTAAAACAGAGGATGCCTATGTATAGATCCAGTCTGGAAACTAGAAAATTATTCCAGTCACTGTAAGGATCTGGAATGGTTTTATTATAGAAATGGAAAGAAAAATACCATAATTCATCTTAAATTTAGTTGTTAAGTTGATGAGTTAAATTAGGTAACATGATTGTGTCTGATTCAGGTATCAGATTCAATATCAATATCAAATTGAAAATTTGCAGGCTATGCATCTCTAAGGCATACTGTTGGCACCCCATGCAGAGTATTACATTTATTTTCCCACAAGGTTGTTTCAGTAGCGTTTAAAAGAGTTTTGAATCACAGTTTTTGTTTGACATTATATGAGTGAATGGGAAATACTTTTACTTTGGGATAGCAATTAAATAATTTATTTACTTGCATCTTTCAGGACTATCTGATGTCTTAGGAATCATTCTTCAGATGTTGAATGCAAATTTTAGCTGAAATTAAGATTAAAAACCCAACTTATTTTATGTGTTCTGTTTTTTCAGGACTTGGAGAAGTTCTGCCTAAGCATTATAAGTTTTGCAGAGGAACTAACTTTACAGTGTTTTATTATATTTATTTGACCCTAAGAAATCTTTATGTTCATATAATTCAGAATAGTATTCCATTGCTTTCTTGAAACCGATGTTACCATCTGAAAAAGGGAGTTGAAAGCAAAGGAAGCTGTACAGGAAGAGCAAGCTCTTACTCTGCAGGAGTTGAACACTCTTACCGTGTTTTCCCATTTCTCTCCCAATTATTTAAAAGCATACTTTAAGCATGAGTGATCTCACTGAATTAAGCAGAAAGTTAAAATTCTGTAGATTTAGATGTTCAAAGTACATTTTTAACAACATTTTTTACCCAGCTGTCTTTTAGAACTCTGCAAGATTCAAGATTAGCATCTGAGTGCAATTTGAATGGAGGCCAGGCTTGCTTACGTTGGACTGTTTTGGCATTGACAGTGCAACTATGAAGTACAAAGGGCTGAAAAAGACTTGCTTAAAAAACCTTTTCTGAAGCAAATTACATTTGGCATATACTGCTAGTAAAATATCAACCCTTCTAGATAATCTTCAGTTCATTCGTGTGCTCTCTATTTGGCTTCAGAAACCAGAGAACTCATTTATATAAAAAAGAACAAAATGTAACTGGGGTATTTTTCTTCCCATTTTGCTTTGCTAATGTTCACAGCTTTGTAGATCAAGGTAAAATTGAAATAACATCAATGAGAAATAGTTGTGGCCACTCTTGTGGTTTAGAAAATTTTCCTAATACATGTGCATTAGTTGTTGGGTTTTTTTGGTGTTTTTTTTTTTTTTTTAATGCAAGGAAGTGTTAAGTGGTCTTATTGCAGAACTGGAACAAGAAAGGATTTTTGCCCTGAGAAGCCTGAGTCAATAGAAGATAATGGTAGGGACATAAAATTAGAGAAAGGGCAAGAGAGCATGGAACTTGACCCATTTTTGACAAAGCCTAAAGATGAGCCACATGTTGACTAAATTATTTTCCAAGTTTGGTTTGATTTTTTTTTTTTTTTAAATGAATAATCCAGGGC
The DNA here is from genome assembly GCF_028858725.1 of Colius striatus. Classification (NCBI taxonomy): domain Eukaryota; kingdom Metazoa; phylum Chordata; class Aves; order Coliiformes; family Coliidae; genus Colius; species Colius striatus. Next base: position 32,945,638 of record NC_084767.1, read on the forward strand.
CAGTTGTTTGCAAATAAAATGTTAATTGCAGCTGCTTTTAGGTCGGGAGAATGGAAGACAGTGCTCACAACTGTATTTCTTCTTTCTTTGTATATAATGCTTTGCAAGCCTTCTTATGTGGGGTTCTAAACAGAGCTGACTGGTGTTGTTTTCCTTCTGGTACGTTCTTCTGACATTATCATGTATGAGCATTTTAGTAAATGGGTAGGAAGGCTCTGTAATTTGTTACATAATTCCTACTGAAATATTTCGTAACTTTTAACCAAAATATTTCCCTGTCAGTTCTTATCAGGCTTCACTCTGTATTTTGTTTGCATGTAATACAAACTTTTAGGATCATATGGGTTTTTTTCTTCCTAGATCTTTGTGTTGAGATGCTGTAGCAGATAACGCAGTGCTGCATTATGTTAGTAACAGCAGACTATGCCCATGAAGTGAGCTTGAAGTAGGAACTACAGAGTCAGACTTTCATTTCAGTCACAGTGGAGCTATGAGACCTTTCACTGAAGTTATTCCAAAGACTGTTTTCTTCTGTTTCATGCACAGATTATTTTCTTTAAAAACCAGTAGAGTTGTCTTTGCCTGTTATATCATACTAGTCAAAGAACTTCAAGGATTATTGAATTCATTAGTGGAAGTGTATCAAGATAGCCAGCTGGCTTGTTTCAGGAGGTTGTATTCATCCTAGGGACATTTTTAGCTTTAAACAACCCCAAACCTACATAAAAAAGAATGAGACTTCCTTTCTTTAAGCTTATGTTCTGAAGTGTGGTGACAGAATTTAAGTGTTTTCAATACACAATACATCTGTCTATGCAACATGACTATTTAAGACTTTTTTTTCAGGAGACAGTAGAGTTTTTCAGGGTTGTAATGATTCTCCAGGAACTCTTACTTAGCTTTTTGCTGTGTAAGCCTACATTTTGATACTTGCTATTTAATAATCTAAAACTACGACTATGTAAGAGTCATTAAAGGTGATTAATTATTTGATAGGCCAATGGCATTTCTTTACATTCTTTGGCATATCATCTAAAACTACGTCTATGGAAGAGTCATTAGAGGTGATTAATTATTTGATAGGCCAATGGCATTTCTTTACATTCTTTAGCATATCCATAAGTACCTTAGAAAATGAGGAAAATACATTAGAGAATACATTAGAGAATACACTAGAGCCTAAAAAACATATAATGAAGGACAAGAGTGACATGCCTAGCCATGGAAATACTGCCATAAAATGAGAAATTAATCATATTGGTCTGGAAAAAAGTAACTGGTGGGTGATATTTTAATTTATGTAAATTCCCAGATACTGTGGAAAGAGAAACAAGGAACTGATACTCACTCCCTTTCAGAGTGTGAGGTAGGGGAAGCCCAGTAGTGATAGTTACATAGCAGCAGGTTTAAAATAAATGAAAGTATTTTCTGTTGCAGCATGTGATCAAGTCATGCACTTAACAGCCACAGGATGCTCTGGCAGTCAGAAATGTAAATAAATTCAAGCAGGTTCAAATGACAAAACAATGGAACGGAAGCTTCACAGCGCACCAAAAGTATCTGGCATAGAAGGTCTCTAAACTACAAGCGGTTGAACACTGGGAAGCTACAGTGGAGAATTCATCACTTTGTACTTATCTGTCTTCCCATACCTGTGTTCCTGTAGGTGGGATACTAGACTAGATTGACCTTTATCTAACCTCGTATCTGTTTATTCAGAAAAAGTTAAATACACTGTTAAGAGATGCAGAAGAGTGTTTTCTATTATTACTAGTGTAAAAATTTCTTATAAATGAAAAGAATCTTCTCAGTTAGTTGTTTGGAAATACTTTTTTTCCCCCCAGCTTTACAGAAGAGAATCATTTTGGAAATAGTTTTTTGTGTTGCTGCAGCATAGCTTTTTATATAGTCAGTACACCACTTTTTTCTTGAGGATTTACTTCAGACATATTTGAACAGAATCTGTCCTGGTTGTAGAGCTGCTTTTGTGAAATTAATTATATCCAGTACTTAGTGAAGATGGACAGTTTTTCTATGGAACTGTTATATTTATCACTATGATACTTTCTCATGTTAGGCAGTTAGCGTTTCTGATTTGGGACTGAACCCCCACCTCTTCCCTGAAAATAAAGCAACATTGGTAGGTCCAGTATGGCTGTGCCTAAAATGATAAGGTTGTAGTGAGAAGGATTCTCACAATTCTTGTGGAATTTTTTGTCAAGCTATGAATAGTAATTATCTGTAGCAATGAAGACCACAATCCACTGAAGTCCTAAGTATATAAAATGGGATTGAGGTGCAGGATTTAGGCATATGGGTCCCATGAAGGTGTCTTGTAGCTTCTAATGCCTTTCAGGAACCTACGTTTTGCCAGAAAAGTTTTTTTAGAGAGATTCTTATATTGTGCAGGCCCAGAGCCATTTATACTTGCTGCTGAACATTGTAATATGGACCTCATTTCAAAGTCAATCTGTGAAAAATAGGTGAAGGCTTCTTTCCAGTCAATCTCTTAGAATTTGTCATGCTTTAATTAGACTTTTTAATGGTTGGATTTGCCACAAAATACAATAATTCATATTTCAAGCCATCTCTGCACTAAAGAGTTATTTAAGTGAAATTCTGCTCAGGGAGGAACATGGGGCCTTACTACAAGTCTTAAAAATCAATGAGAGACTTTTACACTGAATTTTGTAAACTTTAGTTAGTACTCTCAAAAAAATCAAGCCCAAGTAACCTACATCCAGGTGAAACTGCTTCTGTTGAAGTTTATAGCAAATTTGTCCATTATGCTGACTGCTAACTTTCAAGTAGTTTTCTTGTTAATTGATTCCATATGGCATGTAACACATGGCTAATGGTCCCATTAAACATGTGAGCAGAAATGGATAATAGAATTGTGTTTGTGGTATCTTTCCACATAGTATCATAACAGTAAAGATTATTTGCATGTCTTCTACTGAAATTACTTAAAAGGTGACCTTTTTCAAACTGTCAACATAATATCCTTTCTGCTATTTACCAACAAATCTGGAGATCTGCAAATGCAAGTTCTGGCAGGTCTTTTCAGGAAGTTGTTTGGTAGGTTTTCTAGGTAAGAGGTAGGAGCTGTTATGGTCAGGAATAAGAGATGAAGTTTGTGATACTAGTTGATTTGGTTTTCAAGTATGTTGTGGGCACAAAGACTGTTGTGCAAAAGTACTTCAAATAATTTAAAATAATGTTCTGTTGGAATAATGGCATAGAGCAGCAGTGGAGGAATGCTTTCTACTGTTTTCAAAATATGTTAAGCAGCTATTAATATCTGTGCAGAGATATGAATAATTTTTTCACATAATAATATTTTAGTCGTTTTGTAGTTCCACTGAGATTCTGTGGATTCTTTTGTTACTCCATCAGTAACAAAAATGTTTTATTCGAGATAATGGTATGGATTTTTTTTCCATCCTTCCTCGTGGTAGATGTGAAAATACAGACAGTTATGGTAGAATCAATAATGCATCCTCTGTGGTGAAACATTTAGCCCATCATGTTGGTAAACCTACTCAGCATATTTTTTTTCTTTCCAGTATGCACCTGGTAGGTGTAATTTTTGTTAATAGCTTGGTGATTTTTCTAAGTAGGGAATCATGATTAATACAACTTTTTATTACACATGTATTTTAGCTTATTTTTTTTTTTATTTTAGCCAGTATGACTTTGAGGTTTTGATATTTGCGACAGTTTAGGAACTGAGTTGAGTTCTGTAAAAGGCTAAATATCTTTACCAAATAATAACAAGTTCTGAAGACTAGTATCTTTATATGTATTAGTGAAGGAGTGTATTTACAGTCAAAGCTTTATTCTTAACTCTTTCTGTATCTTAAACATTTTTAGTTTTGAAGCCTACTTACTTAGAATACTGTCTTCTGAGGGAATCTTTTTTATGTCAGAAATTCACAATTTTAGTGATTATTAAGCTCCTTTGTGAAATGCATTTAAATTACTGAGATTATTGCAATGACTTCCTTTAGTCATGGTTCATTGTTAACATGTTTATGTATTAAGTTGAAAGTCTCTGATCAGTAAGATTGTGTACAGGCCCTATTTAAATAATTAACTGGAATTAAACTGAGATAAAATATTCCTGTTCCAGGGCTCACACCATGAAGCAAACAAAGAGGAGAATCAAGCCTTCATGGTGTACATTTACAGCTAGAATATTTTTAAAAATCTTCTCAGTAGAGTAGCAAAGTAGTAAGACTACTAAAACTTACCTTTTAGTCTTTGCTGTACATTTAAAAAGGCATGTCACAGTAACAGTACCTGACACATGCTGCCTAAAAGAATCCCAAGACTAATTTTGTTGATGTAAGCAGCTCTGGAATATTTTCTGTAGCTGTTTTTTGCTAGGATAATCCAAGACATGGTGGATTATCCTAGCAAAAAACAGCTACAGAAAATATTTATTAGAATGTCGTGGTTTTACCCAGCCAGCAATGAAGCATCATGACAGTCTCTTGCTCACTGCCCCTCACCCATCCCAACCCTCATTAGGATGGCAGAGGCCATAGTGAGATGGGAGGAAAAAAAAGATAATCAAGGATGTTGTGGATCAAGACAAGGGCAGGGAGGGCTCACTGCTAATTATGATTCTGGGCAAAACAGACTCCACTACTCAACTTAGAGAGGAACGTACGGAAAGTTTATTCTACTACACATAAGAAACAGAATAGAACACAAAACCCGGACAGGGTGATGAGAAATATACAACCAAGACTTTAAGATCTCCCTCCTCCATCTGTCCTTTCTTCCTGGACCCAGCTCACTGCTCCCGATATCTCTTACCTCCTCCCCGCTCAGGGGCTCAGGGGAGTAGGGAATGGGGGATGTGGTCAGTCCCTCACAGATGGGCTCTGCCGCTTTTCTCTTCTCAGAGGAGAATGTCTCCTTGCATTCTTGTCCTCTCATGTCCGTCCCATGGGACACAGTCCTTAATGAACTTCTCTGGTGTGGATTCTTCCCAACAGTTACAGCTTCTGCCTATACAGGGTCCCTCACATGGGACACAGCCTCCTCTGGGCATAGTCAGTGCCCCTGGTGCAGGGTCTTTTATGAAATGCAAACAAATCTCAGCTTCACCAATCCTCTCCACAGGATGCAGGGAAGTCTCTGCTCCAGCACACCTCCTCCTCTCTTCCCTCACTGACCTTGGGGTCTGCATGGTCACTTCACTCTCTTCCCACTCCTTGCACCACCACCAGCTGGAAAAAGAAAGAAAAACAGAACAAGAAAGAACAGGAAGAGCCCTCCCCTTCCAGCTTCTTCTTAAAAAGTGATCATGGAGACACCTAATTGGCTCAGCTCTAGAAGTGGGTCTGACTTGAGCTGAGGAGTTTCGAGCAACTTCTCACAGTGAGCCATCTTTACAGCCCCTTCCCCATTACCAGAAACAGCTTCACACAAAACCACGATATATATTCATACTGATTATTCCCCAGTTTCTCTATCCTGCTAGATCATATCCCTCCTAGTTGATCGATGCCATGCTGCTTTGGTACTTCTTCAAGGAATAAAAGCATATCTTTGCTGCCTAGTGTTTTGTTCAGAGATTCATACAAAGTGGAAATTAGTTTGAGTGCTGCAAAGTTGATTTCTGTGAGTGTAAATGACCACAGAAGAAACAGGGTGGTGAAGAAAAGAGTGGTTTAAGAGACCTCCTGCTTATGCAGAAATGGCTCCTTCTTTTGTGTTTGCTAGTTACCTATCCCTGTGGTTTGCATCTCCTAGAAAGTGTATCTGCTTAAAAACACCAAGCAAATACAGAAGAACAACTAATCAAACAAAAACTTCTGCCAGAAGTATTGATGAAAAACACCTCATGAATTTAATAATTTCTGTAACACTGGATCCTAATGTAAAGTCAATAAATTTTGAGGTGCATGTGTGCTAAAGTGACCACATGAGAATGTTAGCTACACCATGTTTGCCAAAAAAAAAAAAAAAAAAAAAAAAAGCAGGAAGTAAATAGCAATTGGAAGTTGTTGTGGTTTTGTCCAGGCAGGGACAAAGAGCCATGAGGGTGCTCGCTCACTCCTCCCCTTCCCAGCAGAACGGGGAGGGGAACCGAAGAAAAAGGGAAAACCCATGTAGGTTGAAATAACAGTTTAAAAGAACATCAATAAGAAGAAACAAGTTCAGGAAAAACAGTTATAACACTAAATGAAGGGACATACAAAAGGAATGGTGCGTACCGCAGCTGCTCTCCACCCAGGACCCGACACAACTGCTCCTGCCCAGCAGCCGAACCCGTGGCTCCACAGCGCTGCCCCTGACTAGCTCCCTGCCTGTATGTACTGGGCATGACTTCAGTATGGTATCAAATACCTGTTGGCCAGCCTGGGTCAGCTGCCCATGCTGTACCCCTTACTACCTCCTCATCGAAGTTAACCTTATCCTAGCCCAAACCAGGACAGAAGTAAAACGCCTCAATTGATAATCACATGCCAACACTCAAGTAACTAGGAAAGCCATGGGTCAGAGCAGGAGAGCTTGTCTAGAAGCTCGAGCAAAATTCAGAAAATTGGATTATATGTAGTCCAAAGTGGGGGAGGGATGGAGAGAGGCCAGCATGGGGAGCGGGCAAAGCTGAAGTAAAACTGGGGAGCCTGGCTAGGAGCTTGTGCAGTGGAGTGAGGAGTCAGCCCAGGTTGCATAGGCAGGTTAGAGCCATTGTGAAGGGCTGTGACAAGGACTCGAGCAAGACCTTTGTGCATAGCCACAGGGATCCCATTCGTGGAAAGTTGTGCAGGGCAGAAAAAAACCAGTTTATTCCCTGAGCTGAGTCACTCTTGTATGACAGTCTCTTGGGCATGTGTGGAGCTAGAGGTGTGTAGGTATTTAAAGATAGTGGTGACTGAATGATGAGGTGTTGGGGTAGAGTGGGGAGGCCTGCAAGAGGATGCAAGATTGCTGCTGGCAGGCCAGAATGTCTCTTTTTTTTGCCACATTACTTGTGTCGGTTCTGGTGGAGAGAACAAGAAGGATAAGCAGGGGCTGCCTAGGTCCTGCTCTTGCCAGCTAGTGGTTGAATCTAATTCCTTGCATTTCTCTCTTCCTGAGTGAAGCTTACTACCCATTCTCAGCAACTCCAAAGCCGTTTAGGCATTTCCTGTTGAACTTTCCACACCTCCATAGCCTTTAGCAAGTTTTACCATTTTAAGTTAATATCACAGTGGTGTTCTACTTTTGTTTTTGTTGATTTTGTTGTCAGAATAATTTTTAGAGAGAAGAGATACTTTTGGGGGATTCTATCAGTTTTAGCTTACTGTTAGTATTTGCATAGCAGAATGAAAGGCATCATGTTTTACTTAACGTTAGATTTCTCCTAAGACACTTTCAAAATACAGTATAGGCAACTGTCATTGTAAATGTGAATGAGCTCTGGGTTCTTGCATTAAATTTTTTTATGCACTATACTTGTGTTTGAAAGAGCCAAGTAATTTTTTTCTTTTAATTTAATAATTTTCATAAATATCTGATTAGAAGTTGTATTTTGTCCAGCTAAAGTAACTACTGATCTCTTCAAGGCTATGAATGGATTACTGTAAAATATCTTTTATTTTTCCAAATGATATTATATAGGATGTTATTAAATTAATTTAACAAATTTAATAGTTAATAAAAGAATTATTTTCCATTTGAGTATGACACACCTCTAGGCTGTGAAGATGATCATGAAGATGCTGTAATAAAAAATTCTCTGAGCACTGGCTAAAAAGATGTTGGAATTCTTTAAATGTGAAAAAAGACTTTTTGAAAATGCTTTGTGTTCTGGAGTAGGTGGAGGTCAGTCCCAGAGACTGCCTGGAAGCTCCACAGTATGCAGCAGGAACACCGTGTATGATGTTTGTTGAGGCCAGTCTCGCTCTGTGGGTAGCACCCGAGTCTTGGTGCTTGGGTAAAGACAGATTTATTCTAGGAAATATGTATCCTGAAAGAAATCTCATCTAGTGTTATGTAAAATTGGTTGTACTTGCATATGATTATTTGGAAATGCAAGTCATAGTATATATAGCTTGTGAATTTCTCAGAGTGTTATGATTCACAGTGGCAGCTGCTCCCTAAAGCAATGCAGATTTTGAGTATAAACAGTTTCTGCAGTCTCTGAAATCAGTGCCAATTTTCCCATTGACATCAACAGAGGAAGGATTAGGTTGAACCCTGTTATTTTACGGAAATTTTGTTTTCAGGCCTTTAAAGACTTAAAACGTTAGTTTAAGTTAGAGGATCATGCTGATCCTCTTTGAGCTAGGTGAGGTTTGCTTGGCTAAACTCTATTACTTTAAACCTGAAAAATTACTGCTAAATTTTAGGAGATTGTTTCCATATAACAGTTGCTCTTATTAGAAACACAAAAAAGAATAAAGCTGAGAAAAAAATGTAGAGATAACTTAGTAAACAAATGCACTTTGCTATAAGTTATTTGCTTGGCAGTGCTGTTGCAGGGTCTGTATGCTGAACATATATTAATAATTCTATTAATATCCAATACTTTTTTTCCCAACATTATTTATGGATGATATGGAGGTACTTTCATACATAGTGGTGATGTACATGAGTCTGAGAGATAGGAATAGTGCTTGGAAGTAGTTCATTTCAGTAGACCGATCCACATCTTATAGAGATCCAATCATAGCCTCTTCATGGACTTCAGGACATCTTCTTGGTTACGCTCGGTAGCCACAGAAGTGTGTTCTCTGCAGCAATACCTCCTGACTTTGAAGACCTTTTTGTTTAAACCATTGTAATTGCTTAAATTATGTTAATATTCTTGCCTGAAACATAGATTACATAGACCAGTCTGAGGACTGTGGTGTCCTTTTGCAGAAGAAGCTGCGTTGCAGCAGTGGACAGGGAGGATAGGTAAATTTTTTGGCTTTGGAGAGTGAAAAGTGACAGTGTTAAGTAACACGTTCTGCCTAGGCTTGGTAGCCTTGCTGAGAGGGCAGGGATATGGGGAGCAGGTAGAGCTTAAGCGATAAGAAAATAGGTTAATTTAATGAAATGGGGTTAATATCGTAATTTGCTTTGATAGATGTAAAGATTTTAAGTATCTTTCACTGTAACAATGTTCCATGTGCTGTGAAATACAAGTACTTGTGATCAAATCTTGCAACTGTTGGAGAGTCATTAAGAGGACTGTTCCTTTGCCTGAAGAGCTTACCTTTCTGTGGGCAAATGCTCAAACTCCCATATAGAATTGAGCTGATGCTGGACAGATGATCCCACGTACTAAGAAGAAATGACACTGAAAGAGAAACAGATTTGCCCATGTTAAGTGGGGCAACTGCAAAGGAGCACAGAGAAGTGAGGTGCTGGGAAGCTGCACTTTGTGGGCACCCGCTTGAGGCAGTGCTTTATGATATGGAGAAGAGAGCAATTTTGTTGCTTTTCAAAGAATCAGAACTTATATTCTGTGAAGTTAAGAATTACAAAGCTTAAGAGTACACTTGGGTCCTATAGCAGTACCTCACCTTCCAAATGGGAGATGACCATGCATTTTTCTCAGCTTTCTTAAGAAAGTTGGCATATAGCTGTTGTCTGGCTTCCATATATCCCTTCTCCTTAGAGGGAAACTGCATATTTCCTTCAGCCCATCTTTTAACTTCTCTAAAGATGCTCAGCTCTCAGCTTGAATAAACTGAGTTATATCCCACTGCAAGTGTGTTTGGCATCATTTTTAGAAATTAGAGGGTTTGAAAGGAACAGTGTAGACACGTTGTTCCATTCACTGAGCGAGCAGAGGAACGACTGGCTTTCTAACCTAAAAAGCTTACAGCATTTTCTGTTTCATTTGAACGGTTGTGAGGTGAAAGATATGACCCTGATGAGGTGCACCATTTATGTGGTGTAGATATGGTATAATCCAGAACTTTTCATTTCATTTGAAATGCCATTTATATTGTTTATTTCTCTGTACACCTACTCAGCAATCGCAGAATGTCTCTAACTTGTGTTGTGGCATATTGCAGCCAGGAGCACATATTGCACAGTTCTCCAGCTATCGTTCAAGGAAAACACTGAAGTGTTTATATGTCTGGATATCTGTATGTTCTAAAGAACATAGTTGCCCCTGCTCAGTTTGTTATTTTTCCATCTATCTACCTATATAAGTATCACATATACTTTACATGCTAATAGAAATTCACAGAACATGTTAAGTCGACTTTTTAAGCTAAATTTTGTATTAGTACACATTTTTAGCAGTGGCAAATGCTAATGTTTCCTCTAGTGGACTCAAGAGCTAACGTTTGTAATTATTGCAAAATACAGCTTTTCAAAAGGAAGAAAAGACTTTTAATTCAAGCTTGCAGCAGAGACATATGTATAAAAAAAGCAAAATATGGTTTACGCTGCCAAGTGACTTGCCTATATTGCAAATAATTTAGTTATTGCCTGCTCTTTTTGACCTACTGTAAATACAAGTTACAATAGTTTATTGCAAAGGATTTTTAAAAAAGATCGTGTCTTTTTTATATAAAAGTCTCAATTTTAAACTGATAGTTATCAGACTTAGCTAAAACTAAAGCTGATACTAGGTTGTGTATATAGCAATTTCCATTACTTCTTAGCTAAAATAGGTTTTAGTGTGGGAAAAGGCCAAAGACCCTTTTTTTGGAAGATGGAGACTGAAAAAACATGTTAGAGCAACCAGAGAATGTGAAAGAGCAAGTACTGCATCCACAGGGCCATGGGTTTGCTGGAAACTGGTGTGCTTATCTTCAGCCTGAGCTGGCGGTTGCTGCAAGATGCTACCATTTGTGTTGCTCTCTGAGGAAGAAGAGAGGTGCAGACTATGTTGTACTGCTGTGGCAAGTTGCAATATAGAGTACTCCCTCGTGCCAACAGAATTGCTTGCATTGAGGTGTTACAAGCCTGAGATTTTGTTTATTCTTTTTTAGGCCTGTAGCATTGGACTAGGATTTCATCCATTCTTTATTTAGACAAAAAAAACTATTTGTGAGCCTTTGGCAAAACTCTTGGTGTCAAAAGTGAACGTTATCTTCAAGAGTGCTGAATATTGGCGGATTTAAATGAATGGCATGTTTCAGTAAAAGACCAGTGAATGACTGTATGGAAAAATACCAATTACTTGCAGCTTGGATATGGAAATTGTTCTTTAATCTTCCTAACCCTGTTTATAAAATGTCAACTATATAAATTAATAAAACAGTACATAAATCTGGGGTGATTTGAGGGAGGTTTTTTTTTTTTTTTAGTGGTTGGTTGTCATGCTTATCTGTATTTTCACTGGCTATTCATAGTGCATTTTCTGTTTAGAAACTTTGTACAGTTCAAGTTATGGGTTGATAACCAGATCCATGGTCAGTGTTTGGGTACAGCATTTCATTACCTCTTTGGCTTTATTGTGCTCCAATAAAGCAATTAATGGATAGATGCAAACATGAAGGTAAATGATATTGCAGAAATATTGTAGAAAAGATGTAAATATGCTGGGTGCCTGTATAACTTGATTTCAACAGTTACTTCTGGGTTCTCTGCTCCTTACTGATCTGTACACTAGATTTTTCTCTGTTGCAAAAGTTGAAGATTTCCTCCCTCTTCCATGTTTTTTGAAAATAGTGTGGGTTTAGTTTGGTTGATTAGATGGTTTGGGTTTTTTTAGTGTTTCACCAGTGCACGTATAATGCAAGTTTGGGCTACTGTATAGAAGATTTTGCTATGTCAAGAAAGTATTTGGAGGACATGTCATACTCAGCTGTATTGGTCCACTGCAATTATAATTTTAAATCTTTTCTAGAAAAAGCTGAAGAAGCTTATTTCATGGGCATTTAAGACTATCCAAATATCAGTGAGGTCATAAGCATCCTTCTGGAATGAAGGAGACCTGAGATACTTGGACACATTACAGAGCTGTTGAGGGAGCTTCTAATGATGTCAGATGAGCCACTAATAACCAAAGAATGTCAAGCTTTTATCTCTTTATGTGATGGTTTAGTGATTGAGAGCAGTAAAATAATCTAGACAATGCACTAGGGAGAACTGCTGCTCTTCTCAAGTGGTTGTTTAACTTTTAAGATAAGCTTCATGGTGCTTCCAGTGATAATAATGATTAATTGACTAGGTTTTCTGGTTTCTCTAGGCTTTTTTCTTCATAATTTGTATGCTACATGAGAAGTTTACCACTCTCTCCTAGCAGGTCACTTCTAGCTATGCCTAGCAGCTTTAATTGACTTGTTACAATGATGGATTCATATCTGGTTTTATGGATCTGAGTACCTCCTTTCCTGGGGACACCACTGTATTTTTGTTCTGGGTGGTGTGAAAAGCAAGAAGAAAAATTTAACTACCAAATATCTGCACATAGAAGCATTCAAGGAGTTGGAGGAGAACAGCCTAGGAAATAATGCTCATGTTGAAGTTTGATGTGTGTAGTGTAATAGTGGAAGGACACTTTGGCCACAAGAGAAAACGGAGCTTGTAGGGGGTTGACTGCAGGGACCTTTCCCACATAAAACTATATAAATATTCTGCTGGAGATGTTGCTTGTATTCATTACTGTAGTGTATATTTGGATGCAAAAAACAGGGACATACAGGATAGTATTGGAGTATCTTAATATAGATTACAAAGGTTATGAGAGACCTACAAAATTTTTCCCTTGGATTGGGGCACAGGGAAGGGAGAAATGTGCCATGAATAAATTTTTTTTAAAAAAAATTGTATTTCTCCTGTAATTTCTTTCTGTAAGCAAAGGTAGCTTGTGTGTGAAAACTTCATTTTCTTTAGCTATACCTTGTTTGTTCTGTGAAGGCAGCATCTGGTGTTAAAAGTTGGGAATGGAGGAGGCTGTCATCATTGAATGGGTTTCCCAGCTCAGGGGAATATACTGGATGTGTAGAGCAGGGGAGCAATAGAGAAAGCTTGCAGTGTCACTTAATGAAGCCTCGACTAAATATTTCTAACCTTTGCACGAGCCTACTAGCCATTTAAAAAGCCTCATTTTATGGCCAAATACTTCTACTTTTTCCTATTCTTTTCCAATCTTATCTTGCCACTGAAAAGTAGAACTTTTTTTGGTTGCAAAATAAATGTTTATCAGTTAACAGTGAAGATCATTAATTACATAGTCAAGTTAAAAACCATAGATCTGGAACTTTTTGCCCATATAGTAATGTGGTTTTTTGTGCTGTATTTTGGAATTAAATCTATGCTACTTTGAAACTATTGGGAATATGCTCATTGTTTTCCAAATGGCTGAACAAGCCACAATGGTGTTGATCAACCTATGAATTTTGACTCAGATATTTTTTTTTTTCTCCACTCCCTACCCACTGAAACCTTCTCACTGGGAACTCAGAATCTGCACCTTTATTTTGATCTGGGAAATTCTTGGCAAATGGAAGATATAGACTAAAGATGTAATAATGACACATAGAAGTTCAGATTAAATCTCATTTGATGACTGCCTGAAAAAGTAGTGCTTTTGACTTTGTATATTTAGTGGGTAAATCTTATTTCCATGCTATTCTTGAGTAATTCAAAGCTAAGTATTGAATCTGTTCTTTTGGTGCTTTTGGGATTCTCCTTGAGACCACCATGCACCACTGTTAGAAACTCAGGGGTTGCCAAAATTTTTGGGAGTGATTAAATGCAGTGTGAATCCTGGACTTACGGGAGCAACAATATTGTGTTGTCAACAGACTTGATGAGTATTGCTGTGTTTTTTGGTTTTTTAATCATACTTCTTAAAAAATGTGTTATATTTGACAGAAGTAGGGAGCTGGGGTTACTCTTTCTGTAGTAGCCTTTACCAGTGTTGCAAGACTTCAGAATATGGAGTGATAGTTTATGCATGAAAACTAACTTTAGGTCATGTAAGAGCTACTGTCTTTTACCCCCATAGTACCATTTAAAGCTATATTATTTTTGTTGCCATGATAATGCAGTAGTGAGTCTTTAATTCAAGTACATAACAGTAATTTCAGAGATAAAACACCCATGCTTTGTCTTTTTGGGAAAAGAATACGAGATATTGGACACATAAGATAAAATTCTTTGTGTACTTCTAATTTTTAAGATTGATGGTAAGACAAAGATAGGCAGATACTCTGATTTTAACATTTACAAGGACATTATGCAGCATAATAAAAGTTCAGGGTTTTTTAAAGTAAGCTTTTCCCCCAAAAGCAGTATAGTTAAAACTAGAAGGTTAGAGAAAGAAATGAGAAGGCACAGAAAAGGCAGCAAAGAGATTATTTTCTTGAATGAGAGAGGAGTCTCTGCAATGAAGGAGTGTTTTTCTTCAGAAGAATGTGAGTTTTAAACCACTGTGTTAGAATAGAAAGTAAACTCTTTTTTTTTCTTTCTTTTTTTTTTTCCTCCATCCAACTTTGAGGACATCAGATTTTTCTCTCTTGTGTTTACTAACAGTGAGTTTAAAGAGAACAGGATGTTACTTGAACTGAGCTGCTAGGCTGCACCCCCAGCCTGGCTACAGTTGTCCAAGCATCATGACTGGGGGCAAAAAGCATTGCTCCCTTCGAATTCGCTTTTATTGAAATTAATGTTTCAATTTTTTACTGAAATTGATGTTTCAATTTACAATACTTTTGTTGTAAATATGATAGATATCGCAAAAAGTTGTTAGATACTCTTAGAGCAGCAGCTGGTTTTAAATCTTAGTAAAGTTATGTCTTGTTATCTTTCTGCAAGTGATTCTTCCTCTTTGCCTATAAAGATGGCAATTATATATATATGACTCTCCCAACTAACATGAAAAGCTGAAGAGTCTTGGATGCTGGTCTTAGTATTCATGTTTTACTGGACTTTGTCCTGAAGCTATTTAGATTTCATGTTTTTCCAGACTGGTGGAATCCCCTTAGCTCCAGAATTTTCCTTTTTCAGTGGAATAACACAACTTTCTCAGCTTCATTGTTCTGTACCACTTTACTAAAGTCAGTTACTGAAAATACTTGTTTGTTTGTTTGTTTTTGGCAAGGCTGAAGCAATTTTACCTTGGGATTGAGTCACCTCTACTGGAATCTGTAAGTTCTTGCCAGGTTGGATACCTTCCCTTTGGATTTCTCCTCCTGTAGCTACTATATACAGTGTGGCAGTGGGACAATCCAGGCAGGTTATAAATAACTCTTCACAGAGGACTTACTAGAAACTGATTTTTTTTGGCTTTTTGGGAATCATTCACTCAGGGAACCAATCCTCTTCCTGTTTTATGGTTTTAATTCTAGTTCTCAAATTTTAAAGGAAGCTCTCCTCTCAGTCCTTTAATTTTTTTTTTTTTTTTTTTTAATAAGGATTATGATACCAATGTAAAATCCCTTTCTCTGGGAGGAAGAGAGCTTCTTCAGATGTGCTGAAAAATCACACAAGGAAAGGATGGAACTGAGGGAAAAAGATGTTTCACAGACACGCTGTTGATTGCCATTTCCTGAAATTGAGACCTCCTGCTGCAATGCAGAGAATCACAAGTTCCCATAGTTTCATTCTTTCCTGCTTTGCCCTGTAGTTGTATTGAAGATTAATTTGTCTTCTTACATTCTCTTTGGATTTGCCAGCATTGCTAATACTCCATCATTTTGGAAAGAAGCCTCCAAATTGTATTCTATGTTATAGGTCCTACAAATCGACTATAGGGAAAAATTCTAGGATAAAACTATTTTCAGATCTAAATTATCTATACTTAAATGGATGAAGAAAATAACTGAAGGATACAGGTAATATCATGCTAATCAGTTTTATTGAAAACAATGACAAGAGCTTCAGTGATTGAATAATAATGTGTTTGACAAATGATAAAAATTTTAACTTACACTTTTTAGGAGAGTAAGTAAACTTTCCTAAGAGATTTACTTTGGATACAAATTGAAAGGCTTGCAGAATGATCACTTCTGCCACCAAACAAAAATATCATTCCTTACAAGCTAGCATTACCAAAAGTCAGCAAGTTATTATTCCACTCTAAATCTGTGCAGTTCTGGTTTATTAAATATATCTTTTTTATTAGGTTACAACCATGGGGATGGAAATCTGCTGTCTATGAAATCCCACTGCTTTTGCAAAATGCTTTGACATATGTGTTTCTATAGAAAAGCTGGATTACTTTCCCAAAACTGTTGAGACATCCAGGGTGCTGAAACCTTCTCCCACAGACAGACTGCCAAGAGAAATATGCTTATCACACAGCCATTATTCTGGATACTGGATATTATGTACTGGTTAGAAATTTATGTATTACGAAAATATACGGAGTTTGAATTGGTAACCTGTTTTATTCTTCAAAGACTTTTATCTATGAGAGGATCTAGTTTACTGAAAAGCCATTATTTTAGTGGGTTGTCACATCTAAGTAAGATCTTACTGAAAAGTAATCTCATGAAAAGGTGGAATGACAAGGTATATGAAAAACACTGAGAGGACTCCAGATGAGCGTAGTTCAGGCTTCAATGGTATTTAAGTGCTGAAGTGACACTTTCATAGCAGGAACTCACCGATGAAAGATACAAGTCCCATTCTTTCTCAGTTCTAAGTTTTCTTCAAACTCATGAGTGCAAGCCTATTGTTTTCCTGCCATGTATCAGCGAGACCCTAATGGCAAGTTAACTAATTGCAGGGCTGTGGTTGAATGTTGCTGTGAGACAGATTCTGCCTTGATCTCCTGGAGAGAGGAAGGATTCAGTGTTGCGTTTTTCTTTTTATCACCACTTCTCACAGTACATCTTGGAGAAGTACAGAATCTGACTACTCTGCCTGAAGCCACTGAGATGTACAAAAGAGGGAGTGAAGTGTCACACACAATGTATTACTCTTCTCATCTCTGGACTTATTTGGAGCAGAGCTTAACAGAGTACTGACCAAGAACCAAGCACTGAAGTGTTTTTACCATGTCAACCTAATTCTTGGTTTGCATCACCTTGATTTGCAGGCTTATTTCAGATATAGGTGGCCTTCAGTAGCAAATCAGCATGTATGTAGTAGGACAACATGCAGAGATATTTAAGCCAATGTGCATTTGCAGCACATGATCTTTTTTTCTACATAAATCAAAACCCAGGTCTGGAGACTGAAGAATTGAGAATTGAAAATTTTGCAATTATGCCCTGTTTAATTTCCTTCTGAATTTTTTTTTTTAATTTTTTCTTTTTGAGTGTTTTTGCTTGTGAAAGCTTTCATTTATTTTTTTTTAAAGGTGAAGAAATATTAGCTAAAACAGCCCCTCCTCAGAACATGCCCCCAAGTCTATTTCAGTAATGACATAAAAAGTAATAATAAAAAAGTAGACTTCTCAGTTCTTTTTTCCTTTGGTGTAGGTATGAGCTTAGAGCATATAAAAAAGTTTCAACTGCTCCAGTGACCAAGCCCTAACTGTGACACTTCTTATGAAGACGAGTTATTCATAACTAACCTACTATTACTAATTTTTGCCACTAGCAAGTTACTTAAGGTAAAAAATTTTCAAGCCCTGTCTTCAATTTTTAGTTACCAATTGATTTTTTTAATCGGAAAAAATAATTAAGTGACTATTATAATAATTTAGGTAATCAAGTGGACATATTTTCAGGAGGCTTTCATTTTGGGAACCATGTTTTCTCACTTCTAATTATAGTTCTTTAGATTTCATGTAAAGAAATGCTGTAAGATGCATATTGCATAATATTCTAAGCAGGATTTTCTTGCCAAGGTCCAGTTGCTAGCACTGTTTGTGACCATCTTTTGAAACTCACTGCCAATGCTGACAGAGATGTGTATGTTGCAGAATTTATAACTTCTGGCAGAGTCCCTGCAGCTCTGCACTTGGGTGGGGAGGCAGTCTAGAGACCAGTGTGTCAGTGCTATACCTCCTGTGGTAGGATGGCGAGCCCTGCTGAGTGTGAGGGGACGTGACAGGGAGTTTAGGGTATTTGAGATACAACTTCAGACTCTCAGCAGTAGGAACTTGCAGTTCTAAGCAAAGAAGGACATGGAGGCTGAGGATGTTGCCGTGGAGCTGTAGGAATGAGGGACAGGGTATATAGGATCCTCAGTTCTTTTCATTCCTCAAAGCTTTTTGTTCTGCACAATGACTCAAGTGACTTCCATCTCTAATTTTCAGAGATGTAATTTCTCATCTTTCTCATGCTAATTCATTTTGCAATGGTTTTTAATGACCATCCCAATTGCCTTGATTTTCTTATTACTACAGGGTTGCTATGTTTTTCCTTGCCACAGACTTGTGTACTGAAGTGTCACTGTCCCTTTGCTCACTGTCCCTCCAGATGCATTGTTTTATGATAGCTGTGTTTTATGATCATCAGATGATTTATGATGATCCAAGCCTTTTTTATTGTGTCTTTGTTAAGCAACATACAACTGCAGAACAATTATAACAGGCTTCCAATTCCAAATAAAGGAAGCTGAGTTCTTCCCCTTTTTCCCTTGGATATCAAATGTTCTTCCTACTGTAAAGCACTATTTTAAAGCAATGCACTACTTTCCTCACTAGTGTGATGATTAATTTAACAGAGTGTGATAGTTAGAACAAACACTGTCCCTTGGGTTCATTTACTGGTAATTCCTTTCTTGTCCAATAGAAACTATTGGGTCAAATTTAGTTTAGATTGAATTAATAGTTCTCTTACAATTTGGGTAAAATATATTTTACCTTATTTTTTGATCTTAAGATATTTTAAAAATCCAATTAATGGAAAATGTGAAGAAAATGTTTTATTTCTTAGCTAGTCTTGTAAGTATCACTGGAAATTGATTGCTTCCTTTCCTTTAGCCATTTTTAGAGGGGTTGAAGAGGTCTTCTTTTCATGTGCTGGGTGGGACTTTCCTCTAAATACTGTATCAGTGATTCTTCCAAGGTCTGGAAAGATCTCAAAGCTGATGGATGAATTATTATTTACTTTTCCTGTATTCATTCTGTCATTTTTTGTGAAAATGGGAAGTAGAGATAACTGCAGACTTGGTTACAAATAAAATGCTTCAGGCTTTGCTTGGATGTTGTATGTATTAAAATACCCTTATTTAGCAAAATCTTGGGTTTGGGCTGTTAATCCAATAAAGATGTTTAAATGATTAGTTGGGCCTTATGAGAATGTTTAACAAAATGTTTACATACTTTTATCAAGATGAATTAGAGACTAGGTTTAAAGGATGAATTTTTATGGTATCACTGAAGTATAACTGCTACTATACTGAAGTAACCGCAGGATAACTAGCTGCAGAAGAAACTTCTGGATCCACTCAGTGTAAAATGCTTCTGATTAACTTTTAGTCTCATTCTCTCAATAACAATAATGCTAACAGTTTAAAAAATGTGTGAAACAAAGTAGTATAAGGTAGCAAAGACCTCAATGCATTGGCAGACAATCATAGGCCCTACTGCAGTAGCAGAGTTTAATCTTGGAAGAAGAGCTGGGATATTAAATTGTATTGCTACAACATGAGTTTCTATAGAAGTCAATTTAAAGGATAAATTTGAACTGGATGAACCTTTTTGGAGAGGCAACTGTGTTATAAAAAGATAATACAATTCTCAGAAATGAAACTTCTTTGTTAAAAAATGTTGGTACCATACAGATCAAGAATTTGTCACAACTGAGTATCAGGGATATGCAAAGAAGAAAACATTGTCATTGAGACACAGAGGTGCTAGGCTGTAAATACAAAAATAGCTCATAAATATTTTTATTCCTACCTAAGCAATTCATATAATGTAAATAGAAGCTTAATATGTTCTGATATGGAGTGACAGAATGTGGACTAAAGCACTTTGAGAAATGAGAGGCTTATCTCTTGGATTATTCATTCTAATCATGACAATGGACTTTTAAAACACCACTTTTGAACATGTGGGTCTGTTCTTTACCCTCGGTATCAACCAGACAACCTCCTACTGAATTAAATCACTATGAAAATAGTCTGAAACAGATACTGACTTACTTGACCCACTGCAAACTTGTGGATGACCTTTCATAGATATTAATGGAGACAGTATTTAAAATAAGAATGAGACAGGGCGTTGAAACAGTTTGCGCACATGGACACTTTAAGTCATCTTTAGGTTGCTTGCATCTCAACATTACAATTGAACTGCTCAAAATGTTGCATTAGAAAAATTTGGTAAGACTGTGACTCTAGTATCATGATGGTTCATGTTAAAAAATGTTTGAAAAAGAAGGCACGACTTTGATGCAAAGTCTGCACATTGAGTGCTGTGTGAATACAGATCTTTTCTTTGTGTACTGCATCTTCTGTTGTGCAAAGATCCGGTTTTAATAAGTCACCTTTGTAAAATCTTGTACCGCTACTGCTAGAAGCTGGTAAAGTCAGCTCTGATGTATGCGATCAGCAACAAACACTCTATGGATTCAGTGAAGCTGGTTTGTTGCTGTCCCATAGGTGTACTTGTTCGCCCTGTTCTAAAGCCTGTGTGTATAGAAACAAGAAATTAAATGTATCCATTCAATTGTGTGCAGTTACTTTCCCTTTCTGAAAGGAGCAGATATGGGGTAACTTCTTTTCTATTTGTCATAGTGAGAATGATAATTTTATAAAACAAACATTTATATTGTAATCCCAAATAAATTATTATGGTTAAATTCGATGATCTCAAAGATCTTTTCCAATCTAAACTATTCTGTGTTTCTATTTAGACCTATCTTTGTGGAACTAATTCTCTGACTTTGCTGTTTTCTTGATTGGTCAAAGAAGTGACTGTATGTGGACAAATATATACAGAAAATGCTATGTAAAGAATAAAAATATACATACTTTCATGAAACTTTATCATCTTGATCTTGCACATAGTTGGCAAGAAGCCTATTTTTCTAGAAGTAAAAAGTACATTATATTCTTGAGTCAAAATTGGTTTAATTTGAGTGATTTCGTACTCTGAGGTTAATAACCACAACACTGTGTGAAATTTAGCTACATATAGCACATATTCTGCAGTGAAGCTGTTCTGTATGTTTGATGTTTGAGACATAAATTAAGAAAGGTTGCAAGATTGATCTGCCTTACGCAAATATTCATTTACAACCCAGTGTATTTAGACCTAAAACCATGCAGCTGCATTTCTTCAGCCTCTCTTTGATATCAACACAAACAAGTGACTGAATAGAAAATAGAAATGCATAATGTTCTATGATCTAAAAGTGTCTTTAACATCACTTGGGTCAGGACTTTGCTTGGAGGCTTTTTGTTGTGAGCACACATGTAGCAGATCAACTGTTGATGGTTTTTCACAGATCCAATAGCTTAGTGAATGAGTATGAAGGGTTCAGACTTGATCAGGCTACAGAAATTCTTGGCATTCTGAGTATATGGACTGCATGAGTACCTTTGACCCAGCTTCCAAGGTGTACTTAGGCCTCTTGCTCTTCCACGGAACAAAAAGACAAGCAAAAGAGGTTCAGTGTCATTTGGGGTGAGAGCTCTGTAGGAGAGTGTGTTACCCTTAAACTTTTAAGGAGGCATTACAGCAGGCAAGAGATGTTAAGTAACTTTTTTCTTTACAAATAAAAATAAATGGAATTATTACTTCAGTCTTTGCTCTTTTCCACTGAGTATGAGTGGTTTTAAGCATGGGATAGGCTTGGTAAGGAAATTCAGGCTTATGAAAAGTTACTTTGCTTTTTTTTTTTTTTTTTTAAGTTTCTTAATCTGTTCCACTGCACACTTTGGAGCCTGCAGACGGCTTTAAAGATGACAACTTGGAATTGCATTTGAAAAATTCAATATCAACTGTGGTAAAGGAGTATAATTTTTGTGTCTCTGTGGCAAATAACTTGATTTTAGGAAGAAGTGGCATAGCTTTTAGGAATAAGCAGCAGGTTATGATTTAAATTAAAGCAGAATCTATTTGAGGACTGAAGTATTTGGCTTTGTCCAATTTTCACACAAACAGGATAAAAAGGGTGAAGTACTGCAAGAGGACCAGTTTTACAGCTCATCAGAAAATAGAGTACTGGGAAGATGGTAACATTTTCACAAAGTTGAATTTTACTCAGTCTTGAAGTAAGTGGTTCATCACATACCAAAGTTGTACCTGGATGCAAACTTAGCTGATATGTGACTGGCAACATTGCTGAGGTCACTGACTAGCGGAGATGTTGAAACCTGAATTGTAAGCCACCATAGCAGATGTACTGTTGATAAGGATATTGCAAATATGCAGGGAAAATAAATTTAATTAATATTATAATATAGCAGTGGGATAATTGTTAACTAGAGTTTAGCAGCAGCTACTGGCAAAGAGGATTTGTAGATTTCTCTCCATATGTGGGCATTGTAAAAATATGGTTTGTATGCAAGACACATGGTTCAGTAGAAAACTTAATTCAGGGAAGACCTGCTAGAAACTGCCAGTAGCTCTCAGGAGAGATCAATGTTTTATGTATGTTGCAAAGCTAAAGAGAGATGCCAATAAAACTGTTAATTATGGAATACTCAGTTAATCCTAGTAGTTCTGTTCCTCAGGTTGTGCTCCTGCCTTATCAGTGGGGAAGCAAATAATCCTTGTCTCTTGATGGGCAGGGAGGAGAATATACTGTGTTGTTCCCTAGTGAGAAAAATGGTGGCTTTACTTACTGTTACCTTCCAGCTAGGTCTGTAATGCTCCAAAAGAGAAAAGTTAGTAGAGCTGATGACTGCTCAGAAACAGGCATGTCTGAATTTGAGAAAAAATTTAGGCTTTCTCATCCAGTTGCTGTGTTGCGTCACCTCCTTCCTCCTCTTCCCCCCACAATGCTGGAGTGTTTTGTGTGAACAGCTTCTGCCACACTACATACCTGATATGGAATAAGACCTGTAGGATGACCATAGTATGGATAATCAGTAATAATTCCAAGTTTTGCCCAGCTGCTCCATGCACATTTTCAAATAATTCACTTCTGCAGCAGTATTTGGATGAGTGCAAAGAGATACTATGTATTTTAACAACAAAAATATAAATTGTTCAACAGTTTTTGCAATTATAACAGCTTTAAGTCTGCAATCCATTATTTATTTGCCACTTTTGTCACCCTTCTGGAGCAGTGACAAAATTAGAACTAACATGGTAAATCTTACTCTATGACAAGCTTGCAGAATTCCACTCTCCCACTCAGCTAGAATGAGTAATGGACTTTGATGGATGTATAGCACATCATTAGGGATTTTTTCTCTCTTTACTATCACTGTAGGGGTGTGTTCTGAGCTTAGATATATTAAGTTTTTCTGCTGTTTATTAAATGTTGCTTTACTGTTAGTTGTGATTCTTACTTCTCAGAACCCACTCTGTTATGGCATTAATTACAGGAGTCATGGACCCTATGTTTAGTGTTATTAATTTCCTATTGGAAAGGCTTTATCCATATCTTTATCTACTATTAGATGAAAGGAAGACTTCAGTGACTGCTATGCCAGCCTGAACCTCCTGAAGCTTTGCTGAAGTAGATGCCTAACGTATTGGATTTTTACAGAGATCCTGCTGCAGTGGGTGTGAATCTGTTCCTGTAGGCAGAAATTTATTGTTTGCAGCTGTAGGACCAGGTTGCAGCAGGCACTCTTGACTGCACTCTTGGCTGTGGTGCTGCCTTGCCTGTGGGAAATGTGCTGTGTTAGGCACAATGTGTGTAGGGCCACTGTTTGGCAATGTCTCTTGCTGTGTTCTTTCATTGGGTACAGTATGCCATGTTCTATCCTCCTCTTTTCTTTACTCCTGCTCACTCGAGTGCAGACACTTTCTCACACTTGACTACTTTTTCTTTGATCAACATAGTTGATGCATATTGCCAATGTAGCCAGCAGTGGGGTTGGCGAGACCCTGCCACAGCAGGGGATAGAGAGGAGAGAGTTTTTACAGAAGCTCTTATTCTTTTTTGTGGCTATGGGAGGTGATTTTCATATGGCTTTTACAACAAGGAGCCCTTCTTTGAGTTCTGCAGAAAGGCATTTTCATTAATTCTATTGCATTTCCAGGAGATACAAAAGATTAAATAATAGGAGTGATGGAATGTGGTAATTCCAACATAATGCTGGGGTTTAATGAGGAGTTAGAAGGATATTATTATAATAGAGGCTACAGCCGTGATTAAGAGCCCACAGAAACCTCTTTGATTACACGGTCAGCAATCTGCTGCTGTTGCTGAATGAAAGCTTGGTGCAGACTGTGTAGTGAAGGAAAAATGGTAGGGGGATTGCTTCTCACTTGTCATTAGATCCATCCAGCCAAAAAAACTTTTACCATTTTATTTCAGATCTGAAAACAAATGTAGCTGCAACAGATTTCATGCAAGAGTCCTCACTGTCATTAGGATTTTGTGCCATATTTCCTTTTACACGTGTATGTGCGTACTGTTTCGTTGAACAGCATGGTAAGAGTTTTCAAATCAAAATTTATAGTACAAATTAAATACATTTTGAGAAGCTGACACTTGAAATGGCAATAGTGGATGGAAATGAACATATTGAGCCACCTACTTACTGCTTAGTCATTCTGTTTCTTGACACACTCAGCTTCTGCTGGAGTTGCTACAGCACAAAGATTAGAGCTGGTTCTTCACTTGCTTGTCCCTATGTCACTGTACATTACTTGGTGAGAATATAATTTCATGTTAATGATCTTTGAAGACTGCAGGGAAAGGCAGACATCAGAAATGGCTCTTCTGTTTTGTGCTTTCCGATTTTGGGTAGGTATCAGCTGTGTAACATGAGTAACTTTAGCTCTTGTCTATATGCATAGTATTTTTTTTCCAGTAGAAACAAATTCCAGAAAGAGAAGACAAATCAGGTCCCAAGGCCTGATTTTTACAAGCTTTTTAACAAGTAACTGGCCCCCTGTCCACTTCTATGGGAAAAGACAACTTGCAAGAATAGCAGCATATAGTTTTCACATTTAAACTACAGTTGAGGTGAGCTTAACTGATACACTACTCCTCAGCTAATAGTATGTTACACACAAAAACTCTTTCAAATGTGCTTTAGGTAAGGTCGCAAAGTCAGGCACTCAAATTATAGGTGTGCAATTGCTCATATACAATTATGTCTTTTAAACATTCTCCTGACCTCTCTTCAAATGTCAACAAGGCAATATAATTTTTTTCCTAGCTTTGCTCTTGGAACTGCTGAATTAGTTTGATACTTTTAATTTTTTTTTTTCTTTAAAGGTGGGCACCTCATATGGAAAATTTCATCTCAGAGAGTTGAAACCTAACAAGTGCAGGAGTGACTGAAAAAAGGCAAGCTCTTGCTAATGGGTAAAATTAGCAATAGATACTTTCATTGGCTTGGCCTTCAACATGCATGACTTCTGAACATACAGTTCAAAGAGAGCTGAAAACATTTAAACAGACTATATGTAGTCAGCATTTACCTAACAGCAGTCTAATCTGGTGAAAAAAATCTTCATGACTGTCTCAAGAAAGTCAGCATCCATTTGTTTTCTCTTTCAGCTTGCTCACAGCCTGTGAAGGTCAGGCTGATACCCTTGGAATCTCACTTTCATGAGTAATGTATTTGCATTAACATTATAAAGCTTTTACATGATGAATAGAATAATGAAATAAAAAAACATCTAAACCAAACTGCAAAAAGCAGTTACCATATTTGGGGCTCTGTTTGATCCTATTGTCTCTGAAAAATTCAGTTTTCTACTGAAGTTGTAGGGGTGAGCCGAGTAGTAACTTTGCTAGGTAACATGCAAAATGAAGAAAACTTCTCAGTGTGAAAAATGCAAAGAAAATACGCTGCTGAGCTTGTAAAGTCATCCTTGGTCTTTCAGACCTTATCTGGAAGCCGTGGCTCTTTTGCCAACAAGCTTTAATTTACCAGTCAAAAGAATGTAGGCCCTCTGTCCTGGTTTAGCAAGGAGCAGCTTTTGGCTTGGTAACAGGGGGAGCGGGTTGCAGTGAAGACCCTCCCCCGGCTCCTGGGGTCAGACCCACCTCCGGCCCGGCTGGGCCAATCTGGCGCCTCTGCGATCACTATTTAGGGGACGGGAATTTGAAATGCGAGTGGGGAGGTGGAGAGTGATACAAGATGGAGGCGACCACGCGGACCCTTCAGCCAGAGAAGGAGGAAGGAACGAGAAGCAGTAGACCGGAGGCCCTTCTGCAAGCCGTGGCGAGAATACAAGCTGTGCCCCTGAAACCTATGGAGATTCGTGGCAAGACTGAGAGCCACCAACAGCTCCGTGTGGGTGAGCTCGGACGGGCGGGGGACTGTGTGGGGAGACGGCCATGGCCCAGGCCGTGCTGGAGAGCCTGTGTGCCGCAGAGCAGCCCCACACGAGAGGCAGAGACGAGCTGCAGCCTTTGGAATAAGTGGGCGTCGGAGCAGCCCGTGCAAGTCTGCCATGCGTGTGAGTTACCCCACGGACTTGCAGGGAGGACTGGTGTGGAGTTCACCCGTCCTGAGGAGGGACAAACGGCAGAAGCTATCGGGAACAGACTGACTGAAACCCCCACTGCCTGCCCCCCCGAAACGTTCAGGGGGGGACAGGGTAAAAACACCGGGATCAGGGCTCTGAACCCGGGAAGAGGGAAGGGGTGGCAAGAAGGTGTTCTTCAAAAGGCTGGTTGGACTCTTCATTGATGTATTACTCTGGGTTGTTTCATTTTGGTTATGTTTTGGTTGATTTTGCATTAAATTATTTTCTGTTTTCTTCCCCAAACCGAGTGGCCTGGTCTGTTTTGTCCTGAACCTTAAGCGGCAATTAAGCCCTCCCTGCCCTCGAGCAATCCTCAGCCTCTTCGGTACTCGAGGCTAATCGTGGCCTTTGTTCCCTGATGGGCCTAAACCACGACACCCTCAAAGATAGCATCACAGAGATAAACTGGGTTACTCTGGTGGCAGTGGATTGGTGATCGGGATGATACATAAGCACAGCTCAGTTCTTTGTTCACAACAGAGAATGGAGCTGTCTTCTGCTTAAGGACAGAGATTTTTTTTTTTAATGATTTGAGAGCAAAAATAAGACTTTTATATAGTACCTCATCACTACCCACTTAACATACCCCAAGGGGAGAGTATTTTCACAAGCATATATTATTTAGGTGAAGCAGAGGTATTATAAAGTTCTTGCAAAATTTTCAGAATTTATAGCAAAGATAACTAACACAAAGACAATACATCTTAGCATTGACACCTTTTTACAAATTTAATCAGACTAAAAAATAAGGGAGAATACGTTAACTTTTTCCCCTTCACAAAAGCCATAATGGTTTGGTTATAAAACACCCACAACTACTCAATACCTTTTTGCATAGATTATTGTTGTGCTTAGTTTGTTGCTCTTTCAGGAAACAATTATCAGCTTCTTCTGGGTGCATCTATCTTAGTGTTTCAGCTCAGAGTGAGAGTGAGTTTGTTCTTGAATTGGGCCTCCTGATCATTCTCTGTTACTGAGCCTCGGATCTCGCTGCTGAGTGGTTTGGGGGAGTACAGCTGAGCTCTAGGGGAAGCAGGTGGGTGTGAGGATATTTCACTCCGATTCAGTGCTTATCCTGGGGCCTAGTTAGAGCTAGTACCTGCAAAGCCCTTGATGTATATATCTGCAGTGGGGGACTGAGGCCTCAAAGCCAACTGTTTTGCTCCACAAACCTACTCCAGTTGGGCCATGTTGCTCTGCTGATGTACAGACAGCTTGTGTTTGCATATTGAAAGGGTTTTAAAGATTGGCAGAACTAAGAGAGACTAGAGTACTATAATACATAAAGCAAAATGTTAAAATTCTGTTTGTTGTAGTGGTTTGATCTTGTGTGCATAATTATTTTCAAGAAGCTATTTTTATTTTTCAGCATACATACTTTATAATAATCACTGATATTTTAAAAAAGTAAATTTCACTTTTCACTAATAGTAAAAAGCTGAGGTAATTTTGCCAGATTGCTGCTCAACAGCTCATTTTTCCCATTTAGTCATTTGAGTGTAATGTAGCTACTTCTTCAATTACACAGAAGTTTTATTAAGAAGCCTGAGCTATGCAAAATTCTGTTTTAAAACAGTGTTTATTAATAGATTTGCTTCCTCTCTTTGGCTTAATGCAACTAATTGGACTGTTATTAGGCTACTAATCTAGAAGACAAAACTATGCTGGAGTGCAGTATTACTTGAGATCTTAGGCAAGCCACATATACAAAGTTACAGGTATCTGGGGGACTCAGTGCTCTGAAAGAGATGGCTGTTGTGTGGTAGTGTCTTGGTAAGAAGCAACACCAGCAAAGCCAAATACTAAGACCTTTACTCAATGCGTAAGGTGGGTAGGGAAGAGTGAATCAGATGTTGAACTTTCCATGTTTGGGACTTGAGCATCAGGCTGTCTTGCTGAAACGGAGGCTGAGCAGGTGGGTATGTCAAAGCGGCTGCTGAGGCAGTACTGCAGCATTAAGTCCTGATGCTATGCTGTGTCTTGCAAGGCAGCTGGGAGCATTGAGAGCCTCCCTTTTTGCAGGGCTCTGCCCACTTGAATGAGCCTTGAAGACAAAAAGAGTAGTAGGGTATGTCCTCTCTCCCTGTCCTTTTCTTTCCTTGTAAAAGGAAAAAAAAAATCCATTCTTCTGCTGCTCTTTCTTTTAAAACCTAGTTGTACTTCCACCTCATTCTCCCCTCTGCAATGTCTTCAGATTGTGGCCTGAGTAGTGACCAGCTGATGGAGAGATTTGTGTGGTGGCTGCAGTAGTCCATTTCATGATGTAGAAGGAATACATTTTCAATGTCAGGGAACTGTTAACTCTTGGATATAGCTTGAGCCCATCTGCCAAAGGAGGAGAAGGGAGGTGGATGGTGAAGTAAACAAAACTATACTAAAAATCTAAATGAAGAGAGCTTGATTTTCTTGTGTGTAAGCAGGGAGGTAGCTAATTGCTTTGGTGCAGATATCAGGTGGCCTATTACATACTTGTATTTTTTTCTGCAATGCTTCATAATCACAGTAGGTTTTACCATAAAAATGTTATAGCAGGTAAAGTGAAAACATAGCATAAAGCCTGTTTTTTTTATTAACATCCATTCTACTAGGCTACTTACGTTTTATACATGGACAAGAAAGCTGTTTAGTCAAGTCCTTTCTGAATGTCCTTGATGGAAAACAGGCCTTTAAGAAACCAATTTACTTTTAATTATTGTCCTACCTTACTACTTTTTTACCCTTTAAAATTGCTGGGATATAAGCAAATTGACACTCTTATTAGGAAAACAAAAAAGAGCTAAAACATCCAAGTTAGTCTTTCAGATTTTTGTGGGTTTTGTTGCAATCACTTTATCTCGTTTGAAAATATTTTTTCTGCCTGCAAGCTGTTTGAAAAATCCATATACAGCAAAAGAAGTTGATTAATGCTCCTCAGGGGAGTAGTTCTGACTATGAACAAACTGTTGTCAAATGTAGAATGTAAACAAACTGAAAATTTAAGATTTCTACCTGCCTAATCGTTCTTTGATGGTAATACTGGGAGAAAACTTGCAATAATAGTAATGAGAGGTTTCCCAAAAGAGGCAGCAGTTTAAAGCCATTGTCTCCTATCAGTGCTGCACTAGCATCCTGTTTTATTTTCATGCTCTTCCAGTCTCACCTTGGAAATTTTAAGCTTGATGGGATGCAGCAGGGCCAGGGAGAATTGGGTTCCTTTTCCCTGTCAGCAGCAGAGTTCAACCTTCCTACCTGACTTAGCATTTTCTTTCACATACAAAGAATGTCCCATTGTCTCCATAAGGATTTGGTTATGATTAATATGCAGGGAGTAGACTAGGGATCTAAAATGTTATGTAGTCAAACCTAAGAGGTTCTTTTGTTTCTTTTGACTTTTTCCCTTTCCAGAATGGAAAGAGACTGTCTTGCTAAAGGGAGGGAGGGATTTTTGCTCCATTCTCACAGCAATGTGGGGTTGTGGATGGGCCACCAGAGCTCTGTGCAAATGTATTCCTCTGTCCAGAGCCAACTCTGCCAGCTCTCTGAACCTGGTGAGAGCCTTTCATCAAAGCACACCACCTGTGCAGCCTGGTAGAGGGAACATATAATATACATATGTAAAAGTGTGATGGTATAGGACTATATCCAAACCTAAGTGGAATAACTATCCTTAATATTTTTTGTGGCTCTGTTCAAGATAACTGAGGTGAGAATATGGTTAAACCCACTCAAAGATAGACAGCAATTCTAACTCTATGTTTGTTACATCAGTTCTGTTCCCTTTCAGTTGTAGTTTTTCTTCTGTCCTCAAGAGCAGCAAACACAGCAAAGGTAAGTGATAAACAGTTCTTCTCTGAGACTGCAGTCACCTTCCTTGGGTCATTTGGCAGTGAAGAGGCATTGACTAAATGGTTAATAATTGTGGAAGCACTTTGGAACCACTGGCTGGAGTTCAGGAAGTTAGATAGTTGTGAGATCTCTGCTTCCTCTGTGCTTCTGCCTAGCTGACTGTGTACTCCAGGCTCCACATTGGCTCTAGCACAAAGATTAACCTTAGAATGGAAATTGTCTGGGTTGATGTTGGAAGCATCATGGCATTTGGATATGCAGAAGCCAAATATGATGTACAGAATGGTACTAATGTGCACACTATGTTAACTTGTATGATCATGGTCAAGCGGTTTACTGAAAATATCTGTTAAAGAAGCTCTTGAGAGAAAAGCTTTTCTAAAGAAGGTGCATCTGCAGCTGTCACGCATATATTCCTAAGGAACAAAGTAATACTTGTATACCTTATCAGGTCCTGTTTCTTTCTCCAATTTAACTTGAACTGTGAAGGACAAAGAAAGCTTTTTCTTGAGTTTTTGTTTGGCTTTCAGTTTGGTTTTTTGTTTGTTTTTTGTCTTTATGTGGGTAAAGGAAATAGGGTTTGT
Organism: Colius striatus; assembly: GCF_028858725.1. Classification (NCBI taxonomy): domain Eukaryota; kingdom Metazoa; phylum Chordata; class Aves; order Coliiformes; family Coliidae; genus Colius; species Colius striatus. The sequence continues at coordinate 32,976,460 of NC_084767.1, forward strand.
AAACATTTTTGTTTTATTAAAAGCTATGGATAAGAAAGAAATAGCATGGCACTGTTATCTCTGCAGTCCTTGTGACTTCATTCTGTATGTAAAAAGGACAATATTCAAACCTGCATTGCTCTATAAATTACTGTGGAAGCAGCCAGCAGGAAACGACCTGGACTGTTCTTGGTTGTGAGTGAGATGAGTGGGAAACTGAGGATCCTTTTGTGGTTGCTTTGTTTGCTTTTCAAAATTGAAGAGACTGCTTGAATAGTGTAGATTTCCTAATGCTTCTGCTCCCCACCCTGCCCTCCCTCCCAGTGTTTAAAATATTTAACTTGCTGAAAGACTTTGGTTTGAAATCCTGTAACTGGGAAAACACTGATTGTTGGTGAGTTCAAGTGTAAAATTGGTTGTAAGTATTTTTCAGGGAATAGTTCAATGGAGCTGAACAGTGCACTGAAAATGAGAGTACTCTAAATCGGAACACGTTTGTTATTTGAGATTCACTGCTGATTTTTAAGAGCACTGCTAGTAAATACTGGATCCAAAGTCCATTTAAGTCAATCAGAAGACTCTTACTGTAATGAATTTGGGCAGGATTTTTAATAAATTCATTCTTCCAAGGTTCTTTTCCTTAAATTTCTATTATCATTTTTCCATGGATGTTTTGTAAACATGATTATTATAGTGGTTTTATATGGCTGAAGCTAATCAGACTCAGATATGTACTTTAACCACCAATAAGTATAAGCTATGGAAATCTATAATTAAGTCATTTTGATTCTCAGGAAGGGACAAGTAGATGTGGATTCTTTTCTTTGCATTTAAATGTGTTTAAAATAACTGTCTTTGAAGTTTTTAAAAATAGGAATTAAAAGCAATGTTTAGGGAAAGCTAAAAGTAAAGTTAATGTTGCTGCTTAGGGCTGTCTTTTGCGTGGTGAGGATTAACAGATGCTCGATTTAATTTCATTTATTGCCTAAGCTTTGTCTGACCTCTCTTTAGAAGTGAGGGTTAATCCACTGAAAAAATTACTCTGTTCTGTATTGTATGCCATTAAGTCTCATGGAACAAGTTTGAGTTGTTGACTATATTCCATCATTCCTGTTACACTAATTAAAGAAAAGCAATATCTGAAATATGTAGTGAAGCTGTGTGATACTGTACCCCAACCTCATACCACATAGTACTGAGACATTTTTCTATATACGTGGAGCTGTGCTTGGGGGCACCGACTTGCAGTACTGGAAACTTGTGCTAGAACTCTTCTGCATCTTTCTTTACAGCTCTCCACACAGTTTACCCTCTTTGGCTTTTCTCCCTCCCTTCTAAGTTGGAAGAACATGCTGGATGTTTCTTCCCTGTTTCCATTTAATTTCTGTTTGCTTCATGAGAGCCATGCTGCTCTTTCATCCATCCCACAAGCAGATCCACTCCTTGGGCTGACTGAAGGGATGCTCTGCTGGGCAGGGTCTTCCAGGGATGGTCTGTGACTATAGAACAAGCATGATTGATATACCTGTTTTCTCAGGGAGGCACTTGTCAGCCTGGTGGACGGCTTGGACATGGGGACTTTTGCTATGGGTGAGTTTTTCCTTTAAAACTCTCCTAAAGAATTGGGAACAGATATATTTTTCTTTATTTCCCATAAACATAAAGCATTCCCTACATTAGAAGACCATCAGTGGAGTGGTGAAGTCAGGTCTTAGAAGGGAGAAAATGACAGATGTAAGATAGACCAGGTAGTGAAGCTGTGGCTTATCGTGTATATGCATTTTAATTCTCTTATTTATGGTCACATTGGCCATATACAGTGTTTTCTCTGAGACTTTTATTTATCCAGCACACAGGAGGGATTCTTTACCTAATAATTAGCTCTTGAGTATTCTGGTTTTGTCATTGCTGCTTGTGTAGCCTAGGCTATATTTACTACATGCAGTTGAAGTGATGCTTTTGGGCTACGATTACTAACTAACTCATGAGCTTCTCCTTGGTTCTCTTAAGTATACTAGCTTAGCATTGCTCAGAAAATAATTACTTTGCCTTCCTCACCTTCAAACTGAGGGCATATCTTTAATTTTATAGACACAGTAACTGAGAGACAGAGAAAAAAAAATGTTACATGGAATGCCTGATTCAAAAGGCTTTTATTTTGAAGAGTCCTTAACATTACATATCTTTGGGAACAGATTAAAGAAAGGGTCATCACATTTTTCTGACACAGGAAGATAAGAAAGGAAGGCTGAGGTTTTTTCCCTGCTAATGTCATTCTTGTAAATTGCTGACCTGTCTAATTTGAAATTTGGCTGGTGAAAGATGACATTTAATTTAAACAAGGTCACATAATAGCGTTAAGTAACTTTAAAAGCAATCAGTCTCACCAACAATCAAGTCTTTATTTTATCATGAAGATGTCTCCTCTTTCTCTGCTGTTTGTCCACTGAACTAGTGATGTTGTGTGTGCTTGCTTGTGATTGTGGAAAGGAGATGGTTCCTACCTTCTCCAAAGCAAACCAGGCCAGATTTACAATCCTTGCAGCAATGAAGCCTAAAAGGTGGCATCAGGATGCTTCCCACCTTCCCTCCCTTTGAACATTGCTTGCTGGAGCTCCTGGGGCTGTTTGGATGCACAACAGCAAGCAAAGCTGGCTAGCCCTGATGTGGGAGCGGGTGCACAGGGCACCTCTCAGACAGCCTGAGAATCCCAGGCCTGGTGTTCTTATGAACTACAGAGGAGGAATTGTATTAGCATCTTCTTCCATGTGATCTCATATACTAACTTTTCAGTTCAACCAACCCTAGCATTTTTGCACTATTTTCCTGAGATCTAAAGTAAAATGGTAGTAATAACATTTCTTACAAAATTTTGTTTTCTTTTTAAAGGGCATAAAGACTTGGTGAGGGTTAGAGTGTCTCAGTCCAGCCTTGTGACTGTGACAGTATGAAAATTGATGTGTAGATGTGGATGGAATGTGGCTGACTTGGATATACAGTTGCTTTAATTTTTCTCTTTGCTGACAGAAGAATGTAAAGAGCTGTAGTGTAAGGAGAGTCATGGCCAGAGTAGTCCAGCTCACTTGATTGTGTATGCTTTCTGGCTACAATATAATATCCATCCAATGCAGAAACATAAATCACGGTTCTCCTCAGTGAACCATGTTGTGAAGGCCAGTGGATATAGTATTTAGTGTATTAGCATGTGTCCTTGTGAGTAAATGGAGAGATGTATATTGCAGTGATTTAAAGAGTGTTATATTTATTATTTTATTCATCTTTCATGCAGATTGGGCAAGTAAGGAAGACTGTATGCAGGGAAAAAAAAATAAGCCTATGTGTTTTGTTACCTCAGTTTACTTGCTTAAATTGTTGATTTATATCTTGTCAAAATTTCACAGCATCTGTACCTATGCAACCATGCTGTATGTGTACTTAGCATCTGCTTATTTAATGCCAGTTTTTGTAACTCACTGCCATTTGTTACTTCTAGTCCTTTTTGAGCAATGGATACAGAAAAAGAAAGAAATTGAAGACCAGAAATGTCAAGAAAAAGCACAAGATTGAAAGAAAAGAGAATCTAAAATAAAAATGACTGTCTGAGACAAAACAATAGAAAAAGAGAATGGTGTTTCCTCAGTACATCATATTCTGCTATGGTCCATCCACTGTTTAAAAAGAAATAGATTAAACCAAGTGTGAACTTGATATATCTTGTTTTGTTGTCAGTGGCAAGGTTGGACCTGATGAATGTCTGAAAGAAGTGTCTTGTTTTGGACTCCAAAGCTATTTAGCTATGGAATACAGGACAAAAAAAGCAGCACTGTATGCATAGTGGCAGAGTCCTTCCTGATAGAGGACTGTGTTTCTGTGGTGTACAGTTTTATCTGGAAGAACTGGATAGGAAGTATGTACAGCAGCAGGCACTGCTGCAGGTGAGAACTCGTTTTGCCTCTCAGGTAGCTGGTTAGACTAATGTCTTTGCCTATAGTCAGTCTCATCTAAGACTGGAAGATGAGTATACTGTTGGGAGCTTTTATTTTTTCTAAAAATGATTTAAACAATCCTTCAGTAGCTGAATTAAAAGAGATTTTCCACTCAGGTTAAATAGTAAATGAAACATTGTATTTATTATGTAGTCTTTTAACACTGTAAACTTAGATTTGTTGTTCTGTTATTCTGTATCGTCCTGCGTGGGTACCTTTGTGACAGCTTGGAGTGGAGGATATTAAAAGTGCTATTTACAGGAAAACTGTTACTGACACACATAGTCACAAACTAATTATTTCACATGTCAGAAAGTGAGAAAGACATACATTGCCTACCTACAGATTTCTAAGTCAGCAAAACAGTCCTTGGCTGCATATGCCTCATTCTTTAACACAAAAAAAATATTTCTGAAGTGCTGTGACAGAGGGAGATATGGTTGTCTAAAAGTATGACTTGTGTTTCCTATAAGCATTTTGTGCTCTGTAAGTGGCATTTCTATTCTGAGTTGCAAAAGCCATGCTGACCTTGACAGGGAAACAAAACCAAAATATGGGAATGCAAAATTTAAGCTCCCTAACAGGTATATTGAATAACAAATGGCTTAACAGGTATATTGAATAACAAATAACAGAATCCAGGGATTTTAAGAGATCCTGAATGAGTCAACTGCACAGTGCTAGTGGGGCTTAAAGGAAGGAAAATTTTGTTCAGGATATTAGCTGCAGTTCTGTACGTAAGATTTAGGTGTAGCTCTGTGTGTAAAGTTGATGAAGCTTCATCACAGAGATGTAGTCAAGTTTTGTGCAGCATAATTTAAGAAAGAAGCAGTTTGATTGAAAGTGGTTGAAAAAAAGGTTTTTGAGAAGACTGGAAGACTTAACTGTGAGGCAAATGGGTAAAACACTGTGTTTGAGTTGCCTCAGTCCTCAGTGTGTTTGCTTTTGGCATGCAGTGACCTGAGAACTGGAGAGCTACTGCTCTGTTGCCAAGGTTTACGTTTCACTAGCCTTTCTAAGGATGCTCGTGCAAGGTCAAATCACCGTATGTGCTTGAGGAGCTGTCTGAGAAGGTGAGGCACTCCTCTGCTTTGACATTTGGGAGACCTCTCACCAAATCAATGAGTTTTTAAAGTCCTGAACCTTTGGTAAGAGTGGTGCTTCTAAAGTCACAGACACCTTGCTGTGAAGCCTTCGGGAGGCCTACTTTGATGCCCTTCTTCATGGTGCTGCTTGCTGTTGCTCACTGCAGCATTTTCATTTAGCAGACAGGATTAAAACTTTTCACTGCGTCAAGTCACTCATTTGCATGAATACATCTCTTCTTGATCATCATAAAAGACACATAAATAGCAAACATAAGTATCAAAATGAAACAAAATACACTAATACACTCTTGCAGCCACTGATCTTAATAGCAACTTGGAACTGTTTTTTAATTAAGTCCCCACTCCACCTGACCCCAATCCTCAGGGTTACAGTTCCCTGATGGCCTCAATTCAAGAAAGCAGTTAAATATTAAAGATCTTGTTATTCAAGACAAGCCTTTCAATTTTTTCCTAGTGTTAAACCCCACGAGAACTGGACTTAATCCCCTGTTTGAACTTTAGCATGTCCTTTTCTGTTCTGAATATGAATGCTTTTAAATGTAAAGTCTAATTGGATAATGATGTGAAGAAACAAGCCCTTCTTTAGACCTCATCTGGTATTTTGTTGTATAAAGAAGGAAAAAATTAACCTTTAACTAGGTAGCTATTTTTTTTGTTTGCCAATTTTACCTTGTTGTTATTTGCTGCTTGTTGTTAAGAGTACCCAGAGATCTTTGCAGTACAGGTGGAGGTTACAATACTAAAACAAAACACACAGATGAATGAGTGTATTTTCTCCTTCTTCCAAGAAATTCCTTTTGAAATGCCCTGGCCTGGGCACAGGAGGGACACAACGGGCCTGGCTGGGTGGGTGCACAAGGGAGCCAGGCAGCAGGACCTGCTGTCCCACACCTGCTGTGTGCCGCAGCTGGTCCTTGCTCTCCTCTGCCAAGCTCCCCAGGGCTGCCATCCCTATGGGGGAGGACTGCTGTTGGCCAAGATCACCATTTCTCCTGCTTCCTTTACATCCACTGCCCTGTTAGTATTCAAGACACTAACTATTCTGACTGGTGTTCTGATTTAAATAGGAGCCCTCTGTAAATTCAGTGGAGACCCTGGGTTTCCAGTGCCACATAAACTTGAAATTTTTTTTAAATGCCCTCTATTGGTAAATGAGAAGGACATTTTGTTGTACCAACTAGCTCCCAAATAATTGTGTAGATTAGATAGGTTTATGTTGTGGCAAATGCTCTCTACTCCTTCTAGCTATACTTTTTTTGAAATGAAGATAGAGATACTTGAAATAATTTTTCTCTTCCAAAGTTACTGTTTATGCAGAAGAGCTGCAGACTGCTCTTTTTTTGATAATAACATACCTCAGAGTTTCTTAATGTCTTGTTTATGCAAGCAAGTGAACTAAAATCATGTTGTTACACCATTGTGACCATTTATTGCTGTTAGAATGTGATGACATTACGTGTGGGTAAGCAATAGCTGTGCAGTTGCTTACATTATGATTAATGTACATATCTGGCTGGAATGATTTTGCTGACTTGTTTTTGCACTGTTTTCTTTTATTTTAGACTCAAATATGTGAATCACAAGAGATACACACTGTGGTGCAGAAGCCTGGAGCTCCTGAGGCTCCTGTGCCTTGTGTTGTATTTCTAGTGTGGGAGAGGGATGAGGATAGTGTGTTTCACTCTATTGGTGTTACCCACCTAGACATCCTGTGTAGGCAGAAGGAAGCTGTCCTCACAGATTTTAAGCACCCTTATGTTTCATTTTTATTTCTCATTGGTTTGATTTCTCAGAAAGAGGGGCAAGAAAAAGAAGGGAAGAGGTGAGAAGGTATTGGAAAAGCAGGGGAATGGGCCCAAGTATGCGTGTCGTTAATGTACGAAAAAGACCCATTAGAGTGGCACATGCAGGCTTTTTTAGTGAGGATGAGTAGCTCAGTAGATATCCTGTAATTTGAAATAAGGAGGTGTGAGGCTGGGCGCTATGTTGGGGCCTGGGCTATAATGAACGAACGATATGGAGTTAGACAAAGACGGAGAAAGTTAGCAGTTCATCTTTGAATCACCTTTGTCAGCAGAAAAAGAGAATAAAAGAATGCCTATGTGACAGCAAGCTTGAGCAGGGAGGAAACCAAAACTACAGACTGTAACAGAGACAAGGTCAAAACAAGAAGACAGGATAGAGCATTCAGTTAAGCATTGTGTAATCGCATATGTACATGACTAACAAATTGCAATATATGTAACTAACAATAGTATAAAGCTAAGCAAAATGTAAGCATAACCACAGTCTAGCGTGGGAGAAAACTAACTGAAGGCCAAATAGATGGGATGATATTTTAAGTACAATAAGGTTGGTGTTTAAGTACAATAGGATTGGTGTTTTAACACAAAGAGGTTGGTGTCTAAGTTGTTACAAAAATGAAAGTTTGAGGCCTGATCCATAGCGCGTGATCCTTAGTATTAACTAATTGTCATGAATTATAGTATGTATAGAGCATTTGGAAAAAGTATGTAAGTGTTGATTATGTGACAATAAATTTGGATTCGATGCACATCATATTGGTGTCTGATCGCTCCTGTATCTTATAATGAAGAAGAATCCCTGCATCGCTAGGAGGGGAAAACTCCTTGCAATATGGAGTAAATGTGATAGAAGTGCTTTAGAGAGAGACCTGAATATTAAGGTAAAAACAGAAATATCCTGGAAAATAACTTTAGCTACTGCCGTCCAAAGAAAAGAAGAGACTCTAGCAAGGAAGGAGTATGTAGAAAGATATGTGGCAAGAAGGATAGTCTGGAGAGATGAAACAAATATGGGAGACAGAGCTGCAAGAGTGAGGGCTCTTGGAGATTTGGTATGTAGAGGAAGAAGGAAGGCACTACAAAATAAACAAGTGAAATTTACTGACATACAAATTTTTATCTCATGTTCCTTCATGTTCTACAGTTCTTGCAAGATAGAAATCCAAAGGCAAATAGACTTGTAAGCAAGAGCATGAATCAGTGTTTCTAAACATTTTTATTTTCAGAGAAAAAATGCAATAAGTATTTGGTTTATAACCTTTAGAAGAGACAGTTGTCAGTGAAGACCTTGATAATGCTCTCCCTAGTGTAATAAGAAAACTGTGTATTCATCATCCAGGGAATCGATGCTTAGAGTCTACAGTAAATGAGACTTTTGCTCACTTAAGAGATTATTAAGGCTAAGACAAACTGGCAATTAATGTCATTAATGATTAATGTTTGATTGTGTTACAAGCTGTATTTAATGTTTAATATCAACATCAATGTGTATTTAAAAAATAAGTTAATGGCTGTAGAAGAATTTAATGTCTGAGGCAAAAAATATTTGCTTTCTGTGAAATATTAAGTTAATGCTACTCTAGTTAGAAAAAATAGGCAGCATTGTTTGCTTTTAAAATGAACATAATTTTAAAAATTACCATAAACATTTAACAAAATTAATGTTAGATAAATAGAGATGAAAGAGAACCTGAAATGTCAAAATAGTTTATTCTGATGTATTTGAAGCTAAGTGTGTTGACATTTGCAAAAACATGTTGGTTTTCCTTTCCAAGAGAAAGTGAAGTTCTCAAAATGCTAGGTTCCCCTTTATGCGAAGGCTGAGTTAGCTTGAGCTGAGGGCATACCGCACAGGATTTTCTTTCCTGTTGGCAGGGCTGTGAAGACAGATTCCAGCACCCAAATGACAGGCTGCTGAACAACCACCATCCTTTACCTGGCTCAGAGCAAGATTTTTCATGTTAAGGATGAGAGATAAGGACAATGTGGAACCTCCACCTTGAGGAGGGCCTAGGGTCCTTGAGTAAAAGGGAACAGTGTTTTGCGAATTAAACATTAATTTAGGGATGAGCTTGAAAATTTAGTATGTGGCAATATCAGTATAGGTTATTCGAGAACTGCTGGAAAGAAAGTTTTAGGGTTTTTTTGTTTGTAATGTTTCATTGAACCTGAACCAAATAAGTCCTTGAACTCGTTTTCTTTTATTGCAGCAACGTGGTTGGCAAAATTAACATAAACATACCTGTTGTTTTGGTTACCCTGAAGTACCAGTCCTGACAAAATTAATCAAGCTTTGTGATAATAATATAAAAAATCTTTTAATCTCCCTTGCTTTTCCTTGAGCATGGTACACACAGCATAATAGACATTGAACAGTAACAGTAATGAACTGATTATCATTCACAAAGTAGCTGAGACTGAAGAGTTAGAAATATGGAGTGGAAATTACATTTATAGTGCTGGCTGTGAAATACTCACGGAAATCCACTTCTTTCATAAATATTAATTCAACATTGGTTTAGCATTTAGTAAGTGGAATTGCTCAAGATGATAAAGATACTTTATTACATCTGGATAGGCATAGGAAATATCTCTGTCTGCTGTTTAAAAAGTATGAAAAAGTTATGAAAAGATTCTCATGTTATGAAAAGTGAAAGAGTTGAACATGGTGGGATTTAGAGTATATAAAGTAGGGTCAAATTCTTCAATACATTTACATAATTGGAATTAAAGCCCATTCTGAATGAAAAAGGAATACAACTTGATCTCTTTCTAAGTTTGTCAAATATTTTCAAGGCATCATTGCCTTGAGTTTGACAATGCCAATGTGTAAAGTATAGGCTTTGTTTCACCGCAGCATGCACATGAACGCATGCACATGAACGTATCTTAACTGAGGGACCAAAGGTGACTCAGAGGTGACCTTTTGATTCCTTGACTACTTTGAAGGCAAGTTATTTTCTAGGCTGTTGCTTTTGGATGCTGTAGTATTCAGTCAAAAGTGCTGGTTATTTGTGTTAATGTTAATAGTTCTCATTATGAGCTAAGCTACATAGTAATACTATTTCGTTGTATGCCTAAGAGTGAATCAGATGGTTGCTGCCATGAATTGGCTGCTGGAAAAGGACCTAAGAGTATGTAGGAAAGCTAAGTTACTTGTATGTCTTGAATCATTCTTGTGTGCAAAATAATCTCAGCACATGAGTTGAGCAAACATAAATGTCTTAAGCCATAAGAAAAGATAAAAACCAAGAAAGAACATTAAGGACAGACTAATAATATTTAACCTTCTTATTGTATTTCCAGTACCCACAGCATTCCAGAAACATTGATCTTTGTAAGATCCAGGGAGAAAACATGAAGTAACGCTGTCCCATTTTAGAGAAAGGGGACATTTTGGCTACCATTCTGCCGTACCTGATAGATCCGTTGTTCTGAGCAGCAAAACAAAGCAGCTTCAGTGTGAACTTCCTTTGATGGCTTATCTGTGTACATGGCTTACCACCCTGTTCTGGCAGAATTGGAGATGCCTTTTTAGAGGTTTTATTTGCACTGTTGAGAAGTGCAAGATTGGTCTGGGGTGAAATCTTGTTCTGTACTTGTACTCTCTATAAACTTTAATGAAGTCACTTCATTTTGTTTCTTTTTAAGTAGACCTTCAGATTTCTTGAACTAGATTTCCTGAAAAAGGAGTATTTCCAGAAAGAGGAATAGTTCCAGAATTGTTCTTCATTGTTAGTTTCTTTTTGTTGCTTTTCCTTGCCACATTATTTTATGATATTCTCAGGTCATAGGTTCGTTTTCATAGTGATGATACTAATCTTTGTAATTTTTTTTTTTTGACAGCAGGAAGAGAAAGTAGATCAAGTTGTTGATACACAATATCATAAGCATTATCCTTGGCAGGAAACTTGTACAGATGAGAGGTCTCCTAACAAAAAACAGACTTCTGTCTTCATGGGGAGATTTTAATCAAGTTTTAGATTAATAAAGGTTAAGGCTGTTAAAAGCTATTTACTTGTCTATTCTAAAACCATGCATCTTTTCTAAGGCACATGGTACTACGTTTCCTTTAAAAAAATCCAATCCAAACAAACAAACTGCCCTCCCTAAAAACTGAAAGTTAAAAAAAGGTTCCTTCAGTGTTCCTTGGTAACTGTTTTGATTTGACATTTTAATTATAGCCCAAAGGCCTCAACATCACGTTAAACTTGGTACCTATGTGCAGTAGGGAATTGTTTTTACTCTCGAGAGCTTGCAGTCAAAAGAGAATAGACAATGCAGGTGTTTGAACCACGCATGTGGACTGGGCTTACTTCAGCTGAACAGCTGCCATTACTGGTTTCTATCATAACTTCTTATTAGTGTGAAGTGCACTTGGTCCTGTTGTTGCACATACAGTGGTTTAAATTTGTTTTCATATGAGTAGCCTATTCACTGTACAAGACAAGCAAATCTGACTCAACCAGGAGATAAGTTTGTCTCAAAGTGCACTGCTTTCTTGTGCTTTAGTTGTATAGAATTCAAGTGAATTTTTTCCTGGACTTTAACCTCTTGGATTCTTTTTTTTTTCCCTTACTGGGCTCATACTTCGGGACAAAGACATTAATGAAAATATTTTTGTTGAAAGTCCCAACTAAAATAGCCCAATCTTGTGAGAATGCACGAGAGAGTTAACAGTTGCAGATAGCTTCATGAGAAAGATCCTTCCAACTATCCCAGGACACTCCTAATATGATGGGAATGCCTGAAAGGATATTTTACAAAGAGCTATTTAGAAGTAAATGTGGATAAACTATACTGCTAAGTGTGATCATTTGCCCTTGACAAGATAAGATTTTTCAGCTACTAATTCTTTTCATAAAATCACTATTCAATTGTTAATGTACTATCATGAATTAAAGAGTGAGAGAAAATATTCACATCTCTCTCAGATCTTCTGAAAGTGCTAAATGGAGCTTAGTTTTCTTTTGGCTTTTTGGGTGATGGACAAGAGGTGGAAACAGGTGGGTAATTCCTTCTCTGCACAAGGTATGAAAAGAACCACAAGTACTTGTTCTAGTTTAAATACACTGTTAAATGACATTTATATTTATTATCCTTTTCATGATCCACTCAGATACACATGACTTAATTATTTACAGGTGGACAACTCTATGGACAGTGTGGCTCAGAAGTGAGACTTTTATCTCTACGTTTAAAGTTCAACCCAGTTTGGAAGGCTGTTTTAGCATGTAGTAAACTGGATAGTTAATGCTCTCATATGGCCAAAGCTTAGACTTCCATCAGGGCTCCCAGGCATTTGAGAGAAAGCTGAGGATGACTGGGGCATCAAACAATATGCTTCTCTTTTCATTTGGGGTATATTATCTTGGAAATGAGACTGGGGCAGTATTTTGGCCAATTCCCACTACTATAGCAATGTGTCTTGGTTATTAGTCCAGTCAGAGCCTGGCAGGAGGAGGAGAAATAAAGACTCTTAACTGTGATCACACATTCACCCAATGCTCATTTTGATAAAGTAGGAAAATGGTATTTTAACTATACCTGAAGGTGAGTTTTGCCTTCCCAGTTGTACTGTTTTACTTTCCAGCCTGCAGATTAAGTTTTAAAAGTATTTCTCAAGTGAAGTCTGAATATGAAACCTCCTTGTAAGGGCCTCTTTCAGGTAAATTGGCTGAATACTGTCTCTATGCATGAGGCTTTTATTATTTTCCCAGATAAGGCCTGTGTGTGTGTGTGTGTGTGTGTGTGTGTGTGTGTGTGTGTGTGTGTTAGTCACACTCATAGTTTTTAGACTTTTTTTTTTAAACAGTGTTATATAAATTTTAATGGAGGCAAAGATTATACTGAGTGGTGGTAGAAATCAACTGTTTAGTATTAATTGAAATAATATAATTAAAATAAGAGGGAGAACCAGTTGAAATAAACACTTATTTTTTCTTCCAATTATGACTAGATAAAATTTTTAAAAGTAGAGAAGACTACAGCATTTAGACTTTAACAACTTACCAAGAAAAGGCTTTGTTATTACTCAGACTCGTTCACCATCTGCTAGACTTTAGTCTCTAGGTGTTCATGTAAGAGAGCCATCAAAAAACTTTCAATACAGTTGTTATTACAGGGTTAGGTCTGTTTTTTCCCTTTTAGTCAGAAATTCACTCCTTCAGAATAAAACCTAATTAAAGTTATGCTGGGTGCTAGTCCAATATATCTTGTACCACTTCACTGTCAGTTTGAAATGTAGAAAAGAATTAAATTATTTGGATCGTATAGTCAATATAACACACACTGGTTTCCATTCATGCATGCTTTATGAAAGTGATGCTATGTGTGTTTGTGGGTTATCATTGTATATAATGTTAAAATTAGGTATGCTAGGATCTGCTGCGTTAGAAGGACAACTGCCTCAAAATTAAGACACAAAATGCAATCATTTAATTTTTAAATAGTCAAGTGCATTATAATTGTATTTACATGAAACTTAAAAATTGTGAAGTGCCGGTTTATGACAGAGGGTGCCTTCTTTATTCTTCTTGTAACTGCTTTTATAGGAAGTAAGCAAGAAAGAGTGCTAAAACATCCACTCAGCTCTTAAAATAAGCCAAACCCAACCAAACAACTCTCTCAAACGATCAAACCCCCCCGAACCTTTTGAAGACTTTCTGAAGAGTACTGCTGTTTATGAGTGGAGACCACAAAAGAGGAAAGTACATCTTGGTAACATATCTAAGATGACCCATGTCTTGAACTTGCAATGAAATGTCTTGATAGTCTTGATATCTTGTGCAGTTTGAAAATCAGATTAGTGGAAAAAAGAAGTGTCTTGAGCCATGCATGCAGTTTATAGGCCTGTCAGTTTTAAAATTATATGTACCTGTTAAAATAACTGAGAAACAAGAAGTCAGGGATTTTCACAGATCAAAATAAATATACAAGCTCTATGGCTTTCCTAGTTGTAGAGCTGAAAAATGGTAGTGTTGAGATAAAAACGGTTTACCTACTGCTGACCTTGCAATGGCAGGTTTATTGATTTATCACAGACATCAAATAAGTGTTCACTTGCTTTTTAATTTATTGCCATACTGATGAGTTGAAGGGCATCCAAGTGCAGAGCCCATGCAGGCTTTTACAGTGCCTGTCAGAGCTAGACTCCGTCAGCAGCCTCATCCAGCCTGACTCAAAGCCTCATTATTCAAAACAGAGCAATGGGCTGGGGCTATAGCAATGTGTGGACTGCTCCAGGGAGGGCAAGTCAGTCTGGGACAGGGCTCAGGTTGTCAGTGAAACTCCAAACTCAGCAAAGGGATTGGCATTTGTACTCCCCTGTGAACTCTGAGAATGAGCTTGGGGTGGGAAATTTGCTGAGCTGGATGCATATTTTAGAGAAAACTGATGGACTGCATTGGCTTTGGTGAAGATTTGAACACTGATGATAGCAAACTTTGCTATGGAGAAAGATGCATTTTTGAAGGAAGCCCGTAGGTGCTTTGGCTGTTTAAATATTTTTGCACATCTCTGTAGCAGGAGATTACTAATACTTCTGTTTTGTTTAGGGAGATGATTCATCTGCATCCTTAAGTAAGTGCCTTAGCAAAAAAAAAAAAATCATATTAGGAAGATATTGTTTCTAAGAATTCCTTTAGCTATTTGAAAGAAAGTAAGTGGAGACAAAGGCAGTCACGTCTGCTTCGCAGGATGACAACCTTGACTTTGTAGCAACAGCTGTTTGGTCCCATGAGCTACTTCTTTCAGTGAAGTTACATGCCATGCTAACACTGGCCCAGCACTTTGAAACTAGTCTAAACCATGTCTAGAAGAGGGCTTTAGACAGAACAGAAATGTTGCAAGTAGTCCTACTGCCACACTTTATCTGCAAATTTCTCTTGTGTGGGACTGACCCTACTGATTCAGGGAGAAGGTAAAACTGACAAATTCCTCAGAAATGTGTGTTCACTAATTTCTGTATACAGAGACCTGCATCAATGGTTTTTCCATGTTTGGTGATGGAGTTTCTGCCAGACCATTTGGCACACATGTAATCAGTGGTTGGAACAGAAAGGAAATGTCCTTGAAAAAAATTATGCAGTTAGAAAACGCTTTGAAATTACCTAGCTGTTGCTTTCATCTTTGATCTCCAGGTGTACCAGTCATTTTTATTCCCATACATGCAATTATTAATTGCTTTTATATTTAATGTTTTAAGGGGGAACACTGTTTTACCTTCAATCAGCAACAAAGCTTCTGTGATCCCATAGGTTCACTCTGGAGCTATAGAACTTACTTAGGTAATAAGATAATGAGCTTTAGGTTTTTCCTAGAGAATTGTGGCCTTGTAGCCACCACTTGTAAACATTGAATCCTCAGCTTACATTCTGTTTCTTTTCCAAGGTTTTAACCTTAAGATTGTACTTTACATTACCTCATTGTAAAATGATACAATTTGTATTTATGTTGTCTATGGCAGGAATTGTCCCATAGTAAGAGCAGACAACTGTGGAAATATCAAGTTAAAAAGAAATGAGGGGAGAAATTATTACTCATGCCCTCTGCTACAGTGATTTGTTTCCTAAATCTACTGTAAGCCACACTGGCAGTGTAATTCTGAAGTATTTGCAATGTAAAAGGATTTACACAAAACAGTTTATCACAAAGACCTGATTTTCTAAACAGTCCTAGAAACCAGACCACAAAAGTGAAATCTAATTATTGTTTCATTCCAAACCCTGTGTTCTGTAGAAATCTGCCCATCTGGAGAACAAAACAAAGCTACTATCCAACCTGGTAAAATTCTCAAGAGACTAAGGTTTTGTGAGACTCCCCCACTGTCACCCAGACTAGTGTCTCAAAGAAATACTGACAGATGCAAATACATAGGACGCTTCACTCTACTTGGAACTGCTTTGGACTGGCTGTGGACTCAGACAAATATTGCTGTAGGGATTACACTTTCAAATTTGCCAATTTGAGGGCTAGAACATAATTTTTATAACTAAAACCTTGGACTTTTTTTTTTTTTTTAAAGTCATCCCATCTGTTAATGATCTGTGCATAGATTTGGTCTTTGTACCCATAGTTTATAGTTTTTTGAAGTGATTTCTCTCTGATTTGGAATAAAAGTGAAAAAGCCTAAGAATGTTTTTGCTAACATGTTTTTATATAAGCAATGCAGTACACTTTGTATGTGGTGCTTAAAAGTCGGTAAATAATACTGGCTTTTCTTTGTGACAGCAGAATGCAGCAGTTGGGGCTGTTTGCTCTGAATTATAACACAGACTGTGGGACCTGATAAAAAGGCACTGTGTGAGAGCAAGATAAAATTATATCCCTGGGATCATACTAAAAATACAGTTGTGAAAACAGTGTTTTCATGGGACGGTTTGATTTAACCTGTCCTTGAAGGCATCACACCTCTTTTTGCCTGGTTTTTGCCTGGTACATCTTGCTTCACAGATGACATATGGGGAAAATAAAGCACAGTGATAATGGTCAGTGTCCTGTGTATCTGAAGCTTTGCAAGTGGCAGTTTCACATTGTGTTTATAGCCTCAGGCACTACATTATTTTTATACTTATCCCGCTTGTCAGACCAGGATCCCCACTGGGTATAAGGGTTTGTTTGGGCTTCTCTCTTAGGAGCAATAGAGGAAATGATGTCTGTTTTTCAGGGTACCTTGCTGGAGCATTGCTTCTGTAACAGAATTGTGGAAATGACAGTTGGCTCAAAGTTAAGATAATGTTATGAAAACAAATAGACACAGAAGCACTCCAAAATAAACATAGTTTTTGTTTGCATTAAAAAGAAATTACTTAGAATTTTTTCTGCTTGGAGCTTGTACAAAAATCACTATGAACTAGGAAAGATTTTACTCCTTTTCATCATAAATCAAGGTGCAAAGATTGTTTATTCTCTTCTAATCACCATTGTGCTCAGGCTATGGAGTCCTATGTATCTTAAATCTTTCCCAGGGTCTTGGAGTGTGTGTAAATTTGCCTGTAAATGTTGAGCCATAACCTAGTATGCATCTAGTCTGGGAGAGGGAGGAGAAATCTACACTTCTCCCTCTGGCTTTAAATCTCTGAAACATCTCTTTATATATATATATATATATATATATATACATATATATATACGTATCTCCCCAGATTACAGTGTTTCTCTTGTTTAGAAATGGGTTATTTCATTTTTTTAAAACTGCATGCCCAAGTTCAGCTCAGTGCCTGAAACTGGACATAAAACTGGGCATAAAATGTATCTGAAGATCGTTCAAAAAATTATACTTAGTCTATGATGTGAAGTAGATGTTAATACTAAGTAACGTCTTGTACATGGACCCCTGCAATAGAAATGGACCTGGGTCTAGCAAGCATACAGAAGAGGTGCCATATGGTAGTTGTGGTAGCATCCAGACAGTTTGACTTCTAAGAAATACTGCTGATGGTAAGACAGATTGATAAGGAGTCCTGTGTATACATTGTCCTTCTGTGTGACTCCTCAGTCACTCACCTTGGGCAAGATTAAGACTAGGTCTAGCACTAAATGAATGTGTAGTCTGAGTATCTCTTGATCTGCAGGAAGGGTAGAGTGTTTGGTCTGATCTGCATTCAAGGAAGGCTTCTCATGGCTTCACCTGGTTTTACCTCAGAGTGTTCTGGTTTAGCAAGGAGCAGCTTTTGGCTTAGTAACAGGGGGAGCGGGTTGCAGTGAAGACCCGGTAAAGAGTTTGCGGACCCTCCCCCGGCTCCTGGGTTCACACCCACCTCCGGCCCGGCTGGGCCAGTCTGGCGCCTCTGCCAGCACTATTTAGGGGACGGGAATTTGGAATGCGAGGCAGGAGGTGTAAGAGTGATACAAGATGGAGGCGACCACGCGGACCCTTCAGCCAGAGAAGGAGGAAGGAAGGAGAAGCAATAGACCAGAGACTCCTCTGCAAGCCGTGGCGAGAATGCAGCTGTGCCCCTGCAGCCTATGGAGATCCATGGCAGGACCGAGGGTTACCAGCAGCTCCGTGTGAGTGAGCCCGGACGGGCGAGGGACTGTGTGGGGAGACGGCCATGGCCCAGGCCGTGCTGGAGAGCCTGCACGCCGCAGAGCAGCCCCACACGAGAGGCAGAGACGAGCTGCAGCCTTTGGAGTCAGTGGGCATCGGAGCAGCCCGTGCAGGGCTGCCATGCGTGTGAGTTACCCCACGGACTCGCAGGGAGGATGGGTGTGGAGTTCACCCGTCCTGAGGAGGGACAGACGGCAGAAGCTATCGGGAACAGACTAACTGAAACCCCCACTGCCTGCCCCCCCGAACCGTTCAGGGGGGGGACAGGGTAAAAACCCCGGGATCAGGGCTCTGAGCCCGGGAAGAGGGGAGGGGTGGCAAGAAGGTGTTCTTCAAAAGGCTGGTTGGACTCTTCATTGATGTATTACTCTGTGTTGTTTCGTTTTGGTTATGTTTTGGGTTTTTGGGGGTATGTTTTAGTTGATGTTGCATTAAATTGTATCTCTGTTTTCTTCCCCAAACTGAGTGGCCTGGTCTGTTTTGTCCTGAACCTTAAGCGGCAATTAAGCTCTCCCAGCCCTTGAGCAATTCTCAGCCTCTTCGGTACTCGAGGCTAATCGTGGTCTTTGTTTCCCTGATGGGAAAACCCAAAGCCCTGGAGTATACAACAGGCCTAATCAATCCATGGTGAGGGGTTTTTTACTATTTTTTTCTATGTTTATTTCTTCTTTCCTTTGTTATTTTCTCCTTGTGGCTTGATGGAAGATACTGGGATGGGAAGGATCCAATTTTAATGGAGGTCTATTTAATACCCTCCTCTGAGCTGTTGCCAAAGGAGTTGTAAATATAGTGTGGCCATGACTCGTGGTATACTTTACAAACTCTGCATCAACCATTTCTTTGTTAGTATGCTAGCTGTTGGATTTTGGAGGTCTGCCTCCTTTCCTGGCACTGCTGAATTAATTTGACAAGCTGTATTAAAACACTTTTTTGTTTAGAAATATCTTAAGGGCTTAAAATATATCTGTATGATAATTCTGCTATATATCTTCTGAGTAGGATTGTCCAGGTTTGTCTATGGAAGCAAGCAAAAAACCACATTTCTTCTTAAGAGCTGTTGTAGTCTAATTTAAACATGGTACATAGCAATTTGTTGTTTTACTGAATTATATGCAATCATGAAGGTAAAGCTGTTTCTCATGTATATGCTAAGAGTGTATATTCCACAGCCCTTTGGAATATTTTCTTAGAAAATCCGCTTCATTGTTCATTTGCAATTGCAAATAGCTCTGCTTCAATAGCACCCAGAGCTGCTTTAATAAAACCAATAGCAACTTATTAAAAGATAACCATAAATCAGTAGGTCTCCAGAGAAGATTTAGTGGTTTGGATATATTCCAACTGATATTAAAATCACAGTATTGCCATTAAGTTTATTAAGAAAGCATGTTGTGGAGATGAGAAGCAAAAAAAAAAAAAAACCCAAACAACAAAAAACCCACCATAAAATGTAGCCAAAATATGAGAAACTGCTATTATTAAAACATAAATGCTTTGCATCCTACATTGGTAAGTAATTATTCCTCCAAGAAAGAAGTGCCAGAGGATTCCACTAGTAGCACCAGGGACTTTCCTAGCATTGATTTTTAGAAGACAGTCAGCTGCTGCAGTAAGGAATGACTGTACAAAAAAAGGGAGAAAAAGTAATGCAGATTGTATTATTAGACTGACATATGGATTGCTAAGCATTTATAGATATAATACAAGGGGCATAGCTGCTGATAGCCCTCTGGTTCACCCAAAGTCTCATATGCATCTGATGCTGGACTGGGCTGGACCGACAGTTTTCCGTACCAAACTATTACTATTTTGAAGGTCAAATCCTCAGCTGCTTGGTTTACTGGAGTTGTAATGATTTAGAGCTTGCAAGAGTCTGATTGGGATTTCTGTCCATGCTGAGAGAAGAGAGGAATAGCTATGGTGGCAAACACAAGGTGCTGAACATAGGTTGTGGAGACCTCTCTGTCTTGTGCTTTTACAGGGAGCAGCTGTGTGCTTTCCTTGAAAGTCTGAGTGAATACAGCTGTGTGCTGAGCTGTAATGAAAACCCAAGCATTGTATTTTCCCCGGTGCTTGCTGTGCTATCACAGCTATGCAGACTGATGGGTGCTGTTGATGTGGACTGAGATTCACAACATTGGTAAATAAGGAAGTCTGGAAAAGCACAGTGAAATGACTGTGGGGGATTTAATGTTTTCTGGGTACTAGTGTTGTGAAGAATTCATCTGCTTTTACTTGAGCAGAGCTGACAGTAGTAATACAAGTACTTCATGAGGAGGGCAGAGGAATCCAAATTATTGGAATACTACCATCCCTTGGGTTATAGCATACAGACATCATTGAGAAGGTGTTGTTTCTGTACAAGACTTCTGCAAAAGTCAGTCAGTCTGGAGTGGAGGTGACTTGCTGGTGGGGACAGCAAGAGAAATGTGATGCCTGATCTGTGTTGAAAGGAAATTCAGACATCTGGAGTGCAAGGAAGCTGTTGTGTACCTTTTCCAGGTCCTCAGTCTGGCTGAGGTTTCCCACAAAGTCTCAAGCAGATATGGAGACCTGTCTCCCAGGCTGGTGCATCAAAAACAAGATGACTTACTGATCATAGCATACTGCCAGGAATTGCAAATACATTTCAAGATGGAGAAAATAGCAAAATATGACAACTTGAGATGTGAGGGACGTGAATAAGAAATGATGAAATTCAGCCTTATATGTAATCAAGTGTATTCAGTAGAAGTAAACCAAAGCAGACATTTAACTCTGACAAGACACAAGACACTTGGCAAGCAATAATAGCAAAGGAGATACAGGTGAGAGTTACATGAGAGTCTGCCTGTAGGTTATAGACCTGCTTTGTAAAGCTGTGATTGCTGTATTTAAAATTCTGTTTTATTTCTGTGTTATTTAATGTCAGAAGAACATAGACTAACTGGAAGGAGTTTAGATAAGGGAGCAATAAATAATTTAAATGCTGTAGGGGAGTCTGAAGAAAGAAGCAAGTACAGATTAAGTTTGGCCAAGTATAGACTATGAAAAGCTATAAATCTACACTCCGTTGAGAGTAATAGCAAAGAAGGGAGTACAGTATAGCTATGTTCTGTATGTTTGAGCACATTCTTCTGTCCATTTGGTATGATGCTCTCTAGGCCTGGGTCTGCAGGGCTCTGCAAGGTTCTGCCTAAACAGGTTAGACTGCAGGAGCAGGGTCTACATGAAACAAGAGCACAAACAATCATAAAGGCTAACAAGATGCTAAGCTCAGGGAATACGAGCTGCTAGAGAGTCAAATGAAAGTAATTCCACTGTCTAAAAATGGTTTAGCTTAGAATTAGACTAGAGAAAGTATGATAAAATAACAAATATTGAGAAGAATCATGTAGAGAGGATGAGAATTAAAGAAAAAAGAAATTGGAAGATGCAGGAAACGGACTGTAGCCTTTCATTTTACCGTTCTGCATGGAGACATTTGCAGACATAGCCCATGGTACTATAGGAAATGTTACCTGGGGCTAGGGTGGGATTTTTTAGTATTTTTTGTTTGGGTTTTTTTGTTCCTTTTGGATTTGTTTTTTTACAAGCTGGAAAATGGACAGAGCTAGATTGAATTTATAGAGCTGCAGTTTCATTACCGAAATGAGCTATGCTCCAGCAGATTGAATGGGCTTTTCCTCAGGAAAGTAATTGCGAAAAGAAGACAACGTGATAGTAGCACAGTGGTTTAAATCTGCTTTTTGAACTATTGCATTGCAGTAAATCTTGATTCAAATTAGCAGTTTAAGTAATCTTGATGTTAAGACTCTTTCTGCTGTGGTGACTGCAAGTCTTTATGCAATCTAGAGAAGATCTCTTATACTGCCACAAGTTTGCCACTAGTAAGGTTTTACTTGTTTCCTGACAAAACAAAGAAATTAAAAATTCAACTCCAGAGCAAACAAACTTTTCTGCCAGCTCAAAAGACATGTATTGGCTGCAGTGATAACTATCTTGTGTATAGCCAAGGGCTCCCTGTGCTGTGCCTGGTGAGTCACACAGGGGTCTGCCTGTGCCCATCCAGCCATCAGCCAACTGCCTCCAGGGACTGCCCGTGTCCACCTACCTTTCATCAAGCTCCGTCACAGCCATATCATACCTCCTTCCTGCAAGGCAAGGGGCTGGCATAGTTCCTAACATACCCACACATCAAAGGCAGCCACAGCTTCTGTAGGAGAAAGAGGGGGCAAGATCCTCTATAATCTTCAGATAACCTATGGTATTTTGTTGTATGTGTGGTTGATACCACCCTGCTCTTATCTGATTGTAAAGTGAAACCAAAGCAGTGCAATAATCTTTTGTCAGTAATACTGTACAGGGCTCAGCTAATGCTGCTGCACCTGTAGACTCCTGTGGTGCTTGCTTGCTCCCCAGAAGGATATGCAAACCTTAGAGGACTTGCCTCTTGCCTGCAGTTGAGGTCAAGATGAACTGTTTGTGTGATTGAAAAAGCGTCTTTTAGGACAACTGTGGCCCTAGGCTGGAGTAGAAATGATGAAAGCAGGGCTTGAAGCATGTTTTCCTACCAAAGCAGTAGGCTGAACTACCAGACAGGATAAGATTGACTCAAAGCCTATTGTAGTGGGTTTGTGTGGCCAGGTTGTGGTAGTAAGGGGCTACAAGGGTGGCTTCTTTAAAAAAAAAAAGCTGCCAGAAGCTTCCCCTGTAGTTGATAAGGCCAGTGACAGTCAGTTCTGAGATGGTCCCACTGCTGACAAAGGCTGAGCCAATTAGTGATGGAGGTAATGCCTCTGTGATTAAAGTAGTGGAGAAGGGGAAGAAGCTGCAGTGCAAGTGCTAAACCGCAGCAGCAGAAGGGATTGAGAATGAATGAACAACAGAGACCAAGATCAGTAGAAAAGGAGGAGGATGAGGTGCCCAGGCACCAGAGGAGAGAATCCTCTGTGAACTGTCGTGCAGCCCATGGTGAGTCATGGAGTGCCCCTGCACTCCATGGAGGCCACCAGGGAGCAGAGATCCACTCACAGCCTGTGGAGGACCCCACACCAGAGCAGGTGGATGCCTGAAGGAGGCTGTGACTCCATGGGAAAACCACACTGGAATAAATTCCTGACAGGACCTGGGTTTCTCCATGAAGAGAAGAGCACACATCAGATCAGGTTTACTGTCAGGACTTGTGACCCTGTGAGGGACCCACACTGGAACAGTCTGTTTCTGAAGGACTGTTTCCCCTTCCAAGGACTGTAGCCCATGGGAAGGAGCCATGTTAGAGAAGTTCATGAAGGACTATCTCCTGTGGGAGGGGCCCTACACCGTAGCAGTGGACAGTGTGAGGAGGCCTCCCCTTGAGAGGAAGCAGTGACAAAGTCCAGCTGTAGTGAATCACAGAATCTTGAGGGTTGGAAGGGACCTTGAAAGATCGTTTGGTCCAATGCCCCTGCCAGAGTAGGTCACACAGGAACTTGTCCAGGCAGGTTTTGAATATTTGCAGAGGAGACTCCACAACCCATCTGGGTAGTCCATTCCAGTGCTCTGTCACTCTCACAGTAAAGATGTTTTTCCTTACATTTCTTTGGAACCTCCTATTTTCTAGCTTGTACCCTTTGCCGTTTATCCTATCACTGGACATCACTGAGAACAGCCTGGCTGCATCCTCCTGACACCCACCCTTTACATATTTGTAAACATTTATGAGATTACCCCTCAGTCTCCTCCAAGCTGAAGAGCCCCAGCTCCCTCAGCCTTTCATCATAAGGGAGATGAACTAACTGTAACCTCTGTCCCAAACCCCCCTTTGCCTCTGAGTGGGAGGAAGTAGAAACTCAAGCAAAAGGGAGGGGTGGGGGGAGGTGTTTTAAAATTCATTTTATATTTCTCATTTCCCTACTCTGTTTTGATTGTTCATTAATAAGTCAAACCAGTTCTCCCCAAGTTGAGTCTGTTTTGCCCGTGATGGTAATTGCTGAGTGCTCTCCCTGTCCTTATCTCAACTTGTAAGCCCTTTGTTACATTTCTCTCTCCCCTGTCCAGTTTAGGAGGGCAAGTAATAGAATGATTTGGTGGGCACTTGGCACCCAGCCAGGGTTAAACGATCACACCTGTCCAATTTTGGAGCAAACCACAACACCTATTTGTCACAGCCCCTGCACTGTTGACATCAATAAAGAGTAGAGGGAAGCAAAAGAAAAACAAGCAGCATTTTGAGAAAACAGAAGCACTGTAGGAATCTGAACACCTATATTGGGTACATAGCTGCACAGTACGAGATTCTGTATGTATCTGCTATCAGATGTATGTAGAAATGAGAAAATACTATATATTTGCCAGTTCAACTAAAAGTAATGCAATCTACTGCTATTTGGCCTTCCCAGATTGGATAGAAGGAGCAGAGTTACTGACTTTCATCAATGGTCTGTCCCTTCACTGAGGCTGTGAAGAACGTGCTGGTTATTCTAGCCTTTGACCTATACAAACTGAAGTAGTATTCTTAGAATCATAGAATTATAGAATGATAGGGGTTGGAAGGGACCTTTAGAGGTCATCTAGTCTAACCCCTTGCAGAAGCAGGTTCACCTAGATCAGGTAGCATAGGAACATGTCCAGGTGGGTCTTGAAGACCTCCGAGGAGGGAGACTCCCCAACCCCTCTGGGCAGCCTGTGCCAGGGCTCTGTCACCCTCACAGTGAAATACTTTTTCTTTATGTTTAAATGGAACATTTTGTGTTCCAGCTTCATCCCATTACCCCTTGTCCTGTTGCTAGATACCATTGAAAAAAGGGATGTCCCAACCTCCTGATATCCACTTATAAGTATTAATGAGATCCCCCCTCAGCCTCCTCCAGACTAAACAGCCCCAGTTCCCACAGACTTTCCTCATAAGGAAGATGGTGGCCCTGTGCTGGACTCTCCAGAAGTTCCCTGTCTCTCTTGAGCTGAGGAGCCCAGAACTGGACACAGGAGTCCAGATGAGGCCTCACCAGGGCAGAGTAGAGGGGGAGAAGAACCTCCTTCAACCTGCTGCCCACACTCTTCTGAATGCATCCCAGGATGTCGTTGGCCTTCTTGGCCACGAGGGCACATTGCTGGCTCATGTTCAGTTTATTATCAGCCGGGACTCCCAGGTCTCCCTCTGCAGAGCTGCTCTCCAGCAGTTCGAACCCCAGCCTGGTGTGTGGGGTTGTTCCTTCCCAGGTGCAGGACTCTGCACTTGTCCTTGTTGAACCTCATGAGGTTCCTCTCTGCCCAACTCTCAAGCCAGTCGAGATCCTGCTGAATGGCACCACAGCCTTTTGGGGAATCAGCCAGTTCTCCCAGTTTGGTGCCATAAGTGAACTTGCTGAGGGTGCACTGTTTCCCCTCCTCCAGGTCATTGATGAAGATGTTGAAAGTAGTTACCACTGAAAATATGACCTAGGGTGACAGTGTTTTTGGGTTAATATGGGGACACTGAGTAAGGGATCTTAAAAACTAATGGTGCCTCAATGCTCACCCTCTTGGAAAGGCTTCTCAATCAATGTCATGACTTAAAATGTCCCCTATTCAGATCATAAAAATGAGGCCACCCTGAGAATGTCTTCTTTAAATCACTTTATGGCATCACTTTAAATGCCATTAGCCACTGGGGACAGTTGTGTGTTTTGGATCTGGAGGGTGTTTGGTGGGAAACCACCTCTAGGTAACTCATGCAGATCTTCTGTTTCTGTGATGAATACAGTAAGTGACAGGGTAGAAGTGAGGGTAAGGGCATGTTGAGGACACTGAGACACAGCTGTTGTAAATCTGAAGCACCTCAATGTATTTGTGGAAAGACTGGCAAAATCTTAAGAATATGGCATTTATTGCTACCATCTAGTGATTCACAAGAGAGCCAGAAATTCTGAATTAGGTTGGATCAGGTCCTCATGGCTTATAAACCAGCATTACTACAACACAATATGCAGATCCACTAGTCCACAAATTTCACTGCGGTATTACTTGTCCTAAAGGATAGAGGAGAACTCATTTGGTCTTTTCTGAAAGTTGCTTGTTTTTCTGACCTCCAGAGCTAACATTTCTTCATTTTTCTTTGCTTATTTTGAAATAACAGTTGTAGTAATGATTATGTGCATAGAGGTTCAACACCAAGGAGCTTGCAGAACTGTGTATCATTTATGGTGATAAATGATACATCATTAATGGCTTGGGTTAAAGAGTTTATGTTGCTAGTTACCATTGTTTTAAGTTGGTATTTTTTTCCCATCCACTTTTTTAAGACAAGTAGCATATGTGTGCTCTACTGGAGTTACTCCTGCTGTTCGTTGTTTCATTTTCTTCACATTCCTCAAAAATGGAGCAGTTATGTGACCTCAGGATGTTGTATCACCCTGAAAGACTCTGCCAAGACTTCCAAATGTATGTTGCTATTTGTCAAGCTCTAACTTGTTTAGTGGGTGTAAAAAGTTCAAACTGATGAAACTGACAAGAATAAACTCAAGATCTTGAATGTTTTTATTTACTGTAACTTCTTATTGTTCAATTTGTTTTCCTGCATGTTGCCAAGGAGAAATCTAGGGATGTTGGATTGTGTGAAATGTGTATTTGGAGAGTGAATGTTCCAGAAAGGTTAGGTGTTTATAACAGATGTGTATATTTCAGAGCATAAAAAGATTATTGTGCTTTTAATTTAAATACTTTATTCAGTGGAAGCAAAATAGCAAAGGAAGACAATGTTGGCAGAGTGACCAGAAGTAAACAGGATTCTATCATGTCAAAATTTTACCAAATATGTATTGGCTTCCTAAACAGATATTTGCAATGAAAAAACCCTGTGCCTGTTGGAACAGTCTGTGTTCAGGCCTTTTTTTGATTTGCAAGGTAATTGAGGGGCAAGAGGAAGATACAGTTTATATATGCTATTTTACAGTCTCTTTTACTGTTGGACAGTGCAGAAAAAAAACTTAAATGCTAAAGTTTAAGAATTTTGCCCAAAGCAAGGCCTATAGAAAATATTCCATCGCATAGAGGTGTGAGCATAGATACTCATGCCTTCATCCAATAAACTATGCATGTACATAGTTAAAAAACTATTATAGAGTGTTTTAAAATCATGAAGATGCTGAAGGAATCTGCCAGCCTGGGGATTTCTGTAAACACAGAATATTGAAGTTCCAGCCCATCCACTGCTCTGCATTTGTATAGTGGGAACCACAATCCAAATCCTTTCATATGGGGGTACAGACCCCCCAAAATCTATAGAAAAGAGTCTCTAATAAGAAGTTTGCATGGCATTTGCAGGATCCAAGTACACTGCACACTATCAGGCCTGTTCACTGTGACTAAATGCTCTGGAGGTGTTGGAGGCAGCTCCAAGGCTTACTCAAGCTCCAGCTAGGCTGTTAGTTTTAAAAATCACACCCAATCTCTTGCTTGCATTGCTAGATTGGAAAGGATAATTTATTAGCATTTATTCTTAAATAACAGGAATTTGTTAGTTCACATTTTGAATTTGAGTAATTCAAACTATGCTTGTTCCTGAGATGTTTCTTATGATGTAGATTTGTTTTAATTAGTGTCATCAGGTCAGAGCTCAGTGGCCTGAAGGTAGGAATAGTTAACTCATTTATTTGTTGTTTTGAAAATGTCAAGCAGAAATGATGGCTGTTTAACTTCATGAGTGATTTTTTTTTCACTTCCAGAAGCAATACAATTTTCTAGTTGCTGTAGGAATTCACAGGGGTACATATAATTTCCTTTGAGTCCCATTAAAAGAGAGAAGTGACCAGAATTTTTTATACAGGCAATTCTTCCCTTACAATGCATGTCACTTTTCTGGGTTTTTCTAAGGTGCAATTGTCAAGTTATCATTATCAGGCTACTAGGAAATGAATAATAATGCATTGTTAAAAGGAACTTAAGTGTTACTTTCTAGGTGAACATATAATTAGCTGCAAGCCATTGCTTCAGTTACTGCTAGAAAATGTAATAAAAGTGCTCATTACCATTGATGAGCTTTTAAAAAGATTCAAGTGACTGAAATTTATGTCTCTTAGATGGTTTATGTCTCTTAGATGCTTTTCTTTGGTTGAGCCTTCACAAAAGCGCTATGCAGGGGGTAATGAAGCCGTTCCAAGCTTAGAACATAATCAGATAGCTCCTTGCACAGGATGGATATAAAATAGAAAAGCAGTGTTTCAAAAGGACACGTGACTGCAATCATATACGGGATTGGTGCTAAGTAAATACTTAACTGGTTGCAAACTGCACAGGAGTCTTTACTCCTTCAATTAACTGTAACTCATTGGACGAAAGTCCTTTTTTTAGCAAGAGAGTTAATAATTTTTCTAGCTTAGCTTGCAACTCCAAGCTAGCCAGGCCATGGCTACTGCACAGTGATGGAGCAGATGCTTCAAAGTGGAAAAAGGTGCAGCTGAACCAATGACAGAGCTGTGGATTTGTTGCAGAAGTTCTGCAGGGGAGCAGCAGTGCATCCCAGGAGTACCAGGTGGCTGTCACTGCTGCTTGGCCTCTGTATGCTACCCGTGCTTTTAGGCAGATAAAATCCATCTGTGGCTAAACTGTCAGAAGGTTGGAATTGTTTCTGCCTAGGAGATTTTTAGCCATTTTTCACTCCTAAAATTAGCATGAATGAGAGAAATTAATGGAAACAAAGCTACTTTTTCCTAACTGCATAGATTTGAGAAAGCATTTGACAGTTTCTATTGCAATTTGCTCTGGCACATTTCAAAGTGTTAGGGTATGCCAATAAAAATAACTAACAACACTAATGCTTTAAAACTCCATTTAGATGAATCACACAACAGAAAGCCCCGAGGAACAAAGTGTCTGAGAAGTATTTTGGAGTCTTCTCCTTCCTCTATTTCTGTATTACCCCACGTTATCCTCTTGCTCCCATTTCTGACATTTGCCTCCTCTTCCTGCAAGGAAGAGGCTGTACTAGCGTCCCAGCTGGCTGTGGCCCTTCAGGGAGGCCTGTCAGACCTCAGTACTGTTATAACTAGTACAAAGTAGTAGAATGAATTTAGCACCAAACCACCTGGACCATCTGGCTTGAGGCTCACTTACTTTGGGCATCGCTTAAAGACTTTGTGAATGCCTGTAAACTGATGAAGCATGGGTTAATGCAGTAGTGATCACGTACATTCTCCAGATCAGCACAAAGTCATGTTTCCTACTGAGGTTCTCTAAGCATGAACTTAGCTATTCCTGCTGAAGAGCTTACTTTGCTCTCCTTTGAGCATTTATTATAAAACACAGGGAAAGATGCTTACCTGAGTAGTGGTTTTCTGAACGGTGTTTGAATTGAAATGCCCTGAAAATTAAATGATAAAGTTTGAAGAAGAAAATCCAGGTCAGAATATTTGCACCGAATGCATCACTTTAGCCAATTTATCAGTGACCTGTATGGTACAATAGACATTGTAAGCATAGAATATTCATCCAGTGCTGTTTCTGTATTTAAAAAAGGAAGAAAGAAAAGGAAAAAAACCCGCTGTTGTCATGCCATAAATAACTTCTACATCTTTTCTTGCCTTTTCATACAGTCTACTTTTTAAAAAAAAAAATTGTATCCATTTTGACAGTATTTAAAAGTGTGTTTGAAACTAAGAGGGATTGTGGAATCTCCTTCCTTGGAGATCTTCAAGACCCGCCTGGACATGTTCCTGTGTGACCTGACCTAGATGAACCTGCTTCTGCAGGGGGGTTGGACTAGATGATCTCTAAAAGTCCCTTCCAACCCCTACTATTCTATGATTCTGTGATTCTATGATTTACGTTTTGTTACTTTCCAGTAATGGTCCTTGCAGATACTTGTTGATTTCTTCTCCGTACTTCTAGTGATTTTGATTTTTGCATGAAACTATAATTACTTATGCTAGTACTCCACAGACCTTGACTTAGAGAAAAAGTATAAATATTAGCTGAATTTTATTTTTAAAGACTTTCAGGGCCGTTTCTTCTTCAAGTCCAACACGTGTTTAAAAATGGAATGCAGCAGTTTAAAGAAAAACATTAGTTTATTCCAGCTACAGAAATGAGGCATTGATTTTGGTTTGCCCCTACCCTTCACATTTTACTTATAGATTCCCTGAATAATTATGTATCCCCTTGATATATGGTATTTCATTTCAATGACATTTGTTTAAAAATGTGAATTCTTGTTTATGGTATATTTCAGTCTGACAAGCATTTACAGAGATTTTTGTAGATATTTGTCAGAAAATATTGATATATAAGGGTGAAATAGCTTTTGTCAGCAATTCTTTGCTCCACTGGGTATTATACATTGTTTTAATTGCTCTTTGCTTATAGAATTGCATGTTCTGCTGTATCCGAAAGCACGGTGTGTTTCTAGGATCTGTCAGTTTGTGGCTGTTCCCCTGATAATAGGATTTTCCATCACTTTTTTTTGGTCACATGCTGTAAGTCTGTGTTGAAAAGGCTGAACTTGAGGGTGAGAAGTTCTCCCCTGCTCATGTGGCCCTTTCATTTTTCCTTACCTCCTGTGAGGATTACCCCTTCCCCTCTAGTGCACTAACAGCTAATACCAAGCCCAGATGCTAACAGAAGCAATGTGATCCTGAGACTGCAATGCCAGCTGCTTTGGAGTTGGGAAAAGATCCAGTTTCTCAGAGCAGCCTGTTTTGCAACAACAGCAGCAGTACTGGATTGTTTTGGGGCTTGTATGCTATGGAAGCTCTACTCTATTACAGGTTTAAAGACGTCGGTAAAGAAGGCGGCCAACACATACATTCCCATCTCTCTTGCATGTCAACAGTTGCTGGAATGTGAAAGGTGACCACATCTAGATATGGATAAAAATAAGATTCACTCATTTCAGTTTATAATTTGGTGCACACCAGAACTGCAGGCTGCATATTCAAAAGATAGCCTTCTGCAGAATCAGAGTAGCTCCCCATTTCCTCCCAAATACACGTAGAGCTGGCATCCAAAGGCATAAAACATCAGCATCCAAAGTAAGGGGACATGATGCTGATGTGCTGACAACCTGTGCTCATATGTCAATGACAACTGCAGTGAGAGATTAATGAGTAAATGGAAAACTGAGAAGCAGGGTACCATGTTAATTGAGATTTTTTTTTTTTGCATGATCAGAAATTATCCCAGAGTGGCACACAGCTAGACTCCTAGGTTGGTTAGTATCTGTCACAGTGCCACAGGCAAGTGACCTCCTTAGTGGAGAAGTGAGGAAAGGTTATTGGTAGAATTTGGTTTAATTTTCATTTTGTAAATATTGACTGATTAGTTATCATTTGTCTGTCTGGTCCAACCTATATCCTGTTACCATTATTAAGAAATACTCTCTTTGTGACTTTCTGTAAAGCATTTTACAGTTGTGGACATCACTTTTTTGAGTCCGTACTGAAACTAGAGGCAGAATTAAGTTTCCTCACAAGCTGCAGTTCAGTGCCTTTGTTGTTTTAGAGGGAGTCTAGGAAATTAGAATTGTATATGTCAAAATTGAAAAGGTGTGACACTTTTCCCCAGCCTCTGGAGAGGGGATCCCACCTGGCATACAGTGTGGTGGGAGATGGCGGAGGAGACCCCATACACAAGAAACAACTCTTCCTGTGAGCAAAATTTCCATGCTAGTTTTTGTTTATTCTGGAAACATTTGGTGTTCCAGGAGCCACTGAGGGACTTGGGACAAGAACATGATATGTGTCCTCTCTGAAAGACTATGAGTATTCAGGCATCTGGAAGATCTAATTAGGGCTTTATTTCTGGAGTAAAAACCACTCAGGGTTGTCAGGTGGCAACATGATGACAAATTATGCTTTGTTAACTTGTGGTGACTCGTGTCATGCATATCTCATCATGCTGAGGTCGTGAAGAGCATGGAGAGGCATACATCTTTGCTTTGCCTTGTGTGCTGAATTGGATGTGAGTACACCTTTAAGAGTCCAAAAGGTTCTCCAAAAATGAGTACAAACTCTTCCCTTTTTGGGAGAATGATGGAGTGGTGGTATGAGCAACTCTGTGCATGTTTGATGTCTACAGTATGATGATGTGACTTATTGGTGAAAAGCAAAGATAACAGGTGTAAAAAGGAGGATTTCTGAATTCTAAGTGGCTGCGATTTTAAGATTTCTATGCTCCTGAAGCTGTCACCTTCTCTGACTTCCATATTTTTCCAAGAGATGACATTATTTTATAATGCATCTTACTGCCAAGTGAAACAGTTGAGACTAATGTAATGATTACATAATGCCATTGAGAATGTGCTTGGAAGACATGCCAAAAATTGAGCAGTCCATTGTGACTTGGAGCAAGAACATTGATTATTTAAAAAAAAACCAAAGCAAAACAAAACAAAAAAACCCTAGAGAACCTTCCTTTTAATTATTAAAAAATAAACACATAAGAATATGGAATCAAAACAACTAAAAGATTAAGGAGGCTTTTAATAGCTTTAAAATTCAAGCAGCCTGCTCCTGTATAGAGTAATTGGAAAAGTGATGGTTGTAGCTCTGCTGAGAAGGGTATATAGTAGATTAGGCTTAGGTCTATTTAAAACCAAACATGATTGCCATGGGATTGGTTTTGTGGTTGGGAAATCATTATATCTTCCTCATCTTCAACCCATTCAACAGTAAAGAACACACTTAACTTGTTCAAGAGCTGTTCTTTCCTACTAGAACCCAGGTGCTTCTGTGGAGATGAATTTAGATCATATGTCAGCTTGTATTTGAAAGAACAGTGGCACTGAGTGCTTCTGGAGCTAGACAGAAGGGTAGAACCTGGAAGCAAATGATCGCTGAAGAAGAGTGTATTTTGCTTTTGCGCCTTGCAATGCTTTGTGTTTCAGCTTGCTTTGTGAACAGACAGAAATACTGCCTCAGGCTTGCATTTGTCAAAGTGGATTGTATCTTCTAGCAGAGCTGTGGGAAAGTTAAATAAGTTCATAAAGTGTTTAAATGGATCAGGAAAGAGCAGATTGTTGATAATTGCTTCATCTGCTCTGTCTGGTGGGAGCTGGGAGTAGCTGCACTTGCAGCACGTAATTGCAGGTGGCTTCTGGTTCACTCCTCTGAAGGAGCTGAGTTGCTTTCAGATAAGGAAAAGGATAAAGAGTTGCACAGGGCAAGGAGAGTTTCAGAGGCAGAAGAGCAGGGAGAGAGTCAAATTGGAAATTAAAAAAAAAGGAAAAAACTTACTAAACTTACTAAACTATTTTGCATGTGACTGCACACTTGTTTGGAGCAATGTTTGATGTTGGTACAGGCATTTACAACAACCATTGGATTCAAATATTTTTTTGGGGCTTGCCTCAGTAATTGCCTTTATTCCTTGGGGCAAAGGCATATGTACTTGGTTTGGTTCCTTCCTTTTAAAAGCTATTCTTACTCTATCAGAAAGCTTACCTGACAAGATAAATAGATAGGAAGTGGAATGAATTTATGGGTGGTTTACTGAGCATCTGAAAAGAGTAACTAGTCATAAGATCATTAGTAATTATACTGGCTTTGTTGAACATTCTTTTCCGTTATCAGCAGGCATAAATTGTTAGATTGAGTCTTGTGTGCTACAATGTAACCATGGAAAATAGTCCACCTGTTTGTTGAAATATTTCAGCTGCTATTTTAAAAAACTTTTATTTGAAAGTACATTATTGTTTGCTTAAACAGGTAAATGAGAGTCTTGACGAGAGGAGACATTCAAGGATCAGCTCAGACACATCCAAAGGGTTCTTGTTTTCATCAGAGCCACAACTGGCAGGGAAGAAATGGAGTGGTGCTCCCTGTGGTTACCACAAAATGTTACTGGCATGAAACAGTCAATCTTTCACAACCTGGTTAATCAGGGAAAGCAAAAATGTGACATAGATGTGTGTATACCGTGACGCTTAGAGTAAGACACACTTAATTAGTTCTAAAGTTGTGTGAGTACTTTGTGACATTACTTGTACAGTGTTTGTCATTTCTCTATTGGCTTAATGTACTTTTTGGCTTTTTAACAGCACTTTTAACACTCTAAAAAAAGTCACTTTAAATATGTTAGTCATAACATTAATTCTCGTTCAAGAGGATTTATGTGCACAGTGCGAACAGACTTTGTAGAGTGTAAAAGTTTACTTTAGAAAAAATCTCCAGTACAGTGAAAAGTAGTAAAAGTTATCACTGTCTTCAAATGTAGTTACACTGCGAACTGCTCTCAGATAAAAACACCAGGAAAAACTCGATCTGTACCAGAAAATCCCCTTCTGCCAACAGCATATAATCCAGTTTTTAAACAGAGGCTAGGGGCATTGCCTTCTCCTGGGGGGCTGGCAGGGGTGCCCCTCATCCTGCACCCTGCAGGGAGCAAGGGGAGAGCTTTTTGACTAGAGGCCATTTCCTACTGCTGTGCTGGAGATGAAGGGTAGTTCTGGGAGCAGGGCATGGCCGGGCAATGGCTTAGCAGAGTTAGCTCAAACAAGCCAGGAGTAACATGTAACGTATTTCCTCACTTCTTCACATAGGCCAAGGGGCAGTTTTGCCCCTTAAAGCAGGAGCTTCAAAGCAGCTGTTAATAGGCCCGTGAATGATCTATAACACAATAACATTAACAGGTTTGAGAACCCCTCCTTTCAAAAACATGAAAAAAATTGCCTTATGCAGCCATATCTCAGAAATGAGTGTTAAACCGCACTTAATATACAGAGCCAGATGAGAATTGGGTGGAAAGAAGAGGTGCTGAGAAAGTAGGACCCTGGGGGGAGAAACAAAATCAACAAGCCTCAGAGTCGTGAAATAGCTCTGTAGCAGTGAGACAGTTTCTTGGCTCTGAGCTGGAAAGGGAAGTCTGGAGAAGATCAAGGAGCAATAAACAGCATCAGTTTATAAAAGACAAATTCTGCCATGCAGATTTGATCAAAATTTTAGATCAAATTACACCAGCAGGCAATGAAGTCCTTGCTCTATCTAGGAAAGGACAAAACTGCATTGTAATGAGAGGATAGTCTTGCAGAAGCTTCTTGCCATAGCCTTCAGACTGGCTTGTATGTGGGTATATAATACCCTGAGCTACGGGATGAATGGGGCTGAGTGGTAGCTTAGGGGAAGGAGTGGGGAACTGCAATATGCAGGACTGGGACGAATATCCAGAGACCAAGTTTTGCAAAAGGACTGCTTCTTTACTGAGATTCTCAGACATGTAGACTTGGGATCCTCCTTCCAAGACTGCCTAACCTGTGTTGTGTTTAAAGTCCTGACCTGGACTGATGATGATTTCCTAAATGAGCCATGTGCTGTTTAACAGTTACTCTCTGAAGGCATGGATGAGCTGCAGAGGTGGTTAAACTCAGCAGTGGAATTAATTTGCTCACATTGCTTGGCAAGCCAGACATATAATGTAAATGGGATAAAGTTTCTAGAGAACTTAAAAACACATTTGAGAAATAAAATGAGACTCAAAGTGGAAAAATAAAAGCTGGCACATTTTGGAGGGGAAATAATTCAAAACACAGATATTCCAGGAAAGCAGTAGTGCTGGAAAGGACCTGGAGTTGATCATGGGAGGGAGATCAATAGAGTTTGGTGTGTGACAGAAAAGAACAAGCCAATGTCTCTGTTGATTTTCCTTTAGAACTCTGGATGACTCAGCTGTAAGCCAGATACTTTTCTCAAGATTAGCAAAGTATGATTTTAAAATTAAGATTTGTGTATTTCAAAAGATTTTTTAATTAGTAGAGTGGTGGTAAGAGAATTTCTGCCATCTCTGTAAAAAACACTTTAGTTTTGTAAAAACTTGGGTAGGTTTTTTTTTGTTGTTTTTTTCTTAGTGACAGTTTCTAGGCCATAGAATCAGAAGGTCAGGAATAGAAGAGTCAGCTTTCGCCTCACAACTAGGCTAACTGAGGCAACTGAAAATACAGAGGTCTTCAGGCAACTGTCGTTAATGTGGTGGGTGCATGCCAGTCAAAACTTAGCATGCTTAAGTAAGTTGGTATGTCTGAAGGAGAGGTGTTTAAAGTCAGATACAAATCCATTGGCAAACTCAGTAAAGAGCACTTTCTAAGTTTCTGTTTTTATAATAGATCTTACTGTTTTGGAGAAATGTCCGGTCTACAATGTGTGACTGTCTTTAAGGAAAGGGCCTCAGCTAGATTAAATATAGCAAAAGTAAAAAAATGTGGATATTAATGGTTTTGCATCCCATTTTTATACTATGCAATAGTGTGAAGCAGGAATTAAAAACATGAAGTAGTTAAAAACATTAGAAGCTTCTGCTTGAAAGACTTTTGTTATTTTAAGCTGTAGCAATTCTAATTAGCAGACTTGTCCTTCACAGAGAAGAATATATCCAAAGGGCATGGCTGCAATCCAGCTGTAATTGTGCAAGTTTCTTATTTTCAGCAATCACAACTGTTGCCATTGGGAAGCAGAGAATACAGTCATTGTTCAGGGAAGGATTATTTTAGTGAATTCAGCCCTCTAAAGAACACTTCACTTTGTCAGCAATTAAACAACCCAACAGTAAGGAACTAGTGCATGTGTATTTCCAAGGACCAGGCCCTTGGCAGCAGGAGGCAGAGCAGGCACTGACCTTCTCCTAGCACCTAAGTGCAGAAAATGTTTTTTTTGCCTCAGTAGTCCTGAAAATTCTAGTTAAGTTTATGAAGCAGGTCACATCATCGTAGAACAGCAAATACATGTATTTCATTCACAATTTTTAATTCTGTTCCCCTCTGAATTATGTTGACTAGTATTTGGGGGGGATTCCCAGTGTAGTTGATTTCCTTCTTAACCATACTGGTATGATGTTTCATGTTTTAACTTGGTGGTGATGAGTGCTTCTGTTCAGCAGCTGAAAGCCAAGTATTTGCAACAGGAGCTGCCTGCTATTCTTCTGGGAGAGTGGACGGTCTTCCATGTGTAAACTGAGGAATGCCACTGAGTATAACCTCACAGAGACAGCTCTGGCTAACCGTATTCATTTGGCAATAGAGAGAAACAGATAATCTGCAACTTCCACCCCCATCTGTTGCTTTCTTACAGGAAACAATGTCTCCTGCCCATGATCTGCTTTTGGAAATACAGTGGTTCAACCCAAGAAGGATAATCTCTCTGTGCTTTTTCAGATTGTCAGTTAGAACAGTTTCATCACATTCTGACAGCTTTTATAAGTGCGCATGCAGTTTGAGAGCATTTTTAAGAGAAATGTTATGCAAACATTCAAGTCAAGATATAAAACATCTTCAAGACAGCTTCTTAGACATGATAATAAACAAAAGTAAACATGACTTGAGAAGACAGGACAGGAAAGTCTATTATCAGTATGAGCAGTCAATCTAAGTTTAAAAAACCAAGTCAACAGCTCTACAATGGGGATGGAGGTTGCTGTGTTCTCAGGAAAGTGTTTCAGTTGTTTTTACTTTGTACTTGTTGCTGAGAAGGAAGAAGTTGCCTTAAACTGTTGATAAAGGATGGTTTTGCCAGCTGATGTACTGGTGCTAGAAATACATTGCAACTTTATGGTATTTGGTATGTGTGTGTTTGGCAAATGCAAGTTTTGTTATGACACTTCTATTGTTAGAGCCTTACACCTTCTCCTGTTTTATACCTGCAGAGTTTAGATTCTGGTGTTTGCCTGAGTGCTACACCTTGGTATAGGTGGTGGACCATAGTGACACTAGATTATGTGATTAGAAGAAGGGCATAAATACAGACAAAACCTTTCAGAGTGTTATTTGTGGTAAGGCTAAGTTCTGCAAGGCACTTGCACAAAGCTACTCGATAAGTACTACATGGAAAAGTTTTCTAATGTTGAGAAGGAGACTGACAGCTCCTATAAGCATGCGATTAATCCTACCCATGGTAACTGAACAGCTGAAATGAAACTCCTACTAAGGCAAGACCTGTAAGAGCTTCTCAAAATATGGAGGAAATACCTTAGATTATTCAGGTTTATACATGTAATAAAATAAAAGAGAAAACCCCATACTTCTTTTTTGTCCTAAAACCTCAGTCTGTTTTCCTACTAGCATGTATTACATCAACTGCCTTTTGAGGCAGATGTTTTACACCTGTAATCTAGGGCTGGTGATCTAAATGATGTGAAATTGAAAAAGAGTAATTTCATCTATTGACTCTGTGCAGCATTTTATTAGACTCATTGGAACTGTATTCACCATCTCTGCCTTTTTGTCAGAGTCAGTAATAGTTTTTCGTAAGTATTTGTTTGTTAGAGGGCTCTGTTTTCCCTGCAGGGTAAGTAACTTTAATACATGTGCCAAAGTACATTTTGAACAAAATTATGAAGTATCATTATATTTTCTAAAAAATAGGTTTACATTTTTGCTAGTTCTGTCTTTGCAAAGAGATTAAAACCCTAAGTTTTTGAATGAATGACTCTACCCATCTTTTTATTTGCTTCTATGCTATCTGAGAGAGATTATTCCCAGAGGATCTTGTACATTGTGAGGTTTTCTTAAACAGACTTTTAAAAAGCCTTTAAACTCATAATTTATGAGTTACATTATGAGCTAGAGACACCTTTAATTGGAACACCCATGTTTACATCAGAAATAGGATGCAGCTCCCTTGTGGAATACTAGAAAAGAACTTCAATTGTGTTGTGCATGAATTGACCCCTGCTTGAGAAGGCAGAAATTGTTTTTAGTCCCTACCGAAATAGCTCCCTCGGGCTTAGCATTTAGCCCTGAATGGACCTGTCGGTGTTGCACTTTCTCCTTCACTGCCTCCTCTTAAAACTCTTCTTGCATTAATCTCTTTGACACATTTCCGCCTTTTATTCCCAATTTTGGGACAGGTCTGGATCTCCTTGAAGAGCAGGTGCTTCTGATAAACTTAAGGAAAAGTAATCTCTGCAGTTATGTTCCTCGTGTCCAGCTCCAGCCAGATCTGGATGCTGCTTTTGCTCATTAAAGCAAAGATGCAAACAGCAGCAGATGCCTGTTGGTGGTAATTAGATAAAAGAAATGGGTACTGTGAAAGCTGCAGTGAGAGGGGAGGTGCTTCCCAAGCAGGTTGCAGAGGGATCATTCCCATTTTGCAGGGCTGTTATTACTTTCCATAGCCCTGCTTTTCTGACTGTTTTGCTAATTAAGCAAAATCACCTCCTATACTCTGTACTTCTAGTTTCTGTCACTTTCTTTTACAAGTCTCTCATTCTCCTGTCTTCCTGTTTTCATTTCACCTGGCTCTATTAGGTGTTAGTTGGTTATTGTTAATCTGCACCCCTGTGTAGTGACAGTCACTTGGAAACATTTTTTTCCTGACTTTCATTTCCTAGAGTGTGGCCTTAGCTGCCTGGGGACACAGAAGAGTAAGTGACCTTTATTGCAGCTTGGGTTTCTGGATGTTTTTCAGCTATGTTTCAGGATGGTTCAGCTCTGGCTTTTGAGACAGGTTGCTTTCTCCTGTGACTGGAGGAGGTGGGAAATCACAGAGCAGCATGGGGCAGATCTACACAGGAAAAGCTGTTGGTTAAGAAGCAGCAAAGGATAAAGGATGTTAGTTGCTGTGCCGAGCTCAGAGGGCAGTAGGCCTGGGTATCTCCACATTCTAAACCACAGAAAAGTCATTCCTGGATGTGGAGGGCCTGTGGACAAATGAGCCTGGGAAGGGGAAAGACATGGTACATCTTGCACTTTAAGCCTGTGTTTTGACTGACCTGGTAGCCTGAAAGTAAACAGAGGTAGGTACAAATGACAGGAAGACTGTTTCAGCAGGGCTGCAGGAAAGGGATGCCACAAACTCTGGGGAGTCTCAAAAGCATTCTCCTGTGTTTTATCCACCTAACTTGACAAGCTTCAAGCCTACTCTATTCCTGTCTTACGGTAAGATGTGAATAGGTTGTGTTTAAAATGCCCCCACTTTTTTTTTTTCAACAAGTTACGAGTATATCAACACTTTATTTGTTATTGATTGTTATTTATTTTAATTGTTTTATATTAACACTCTCAGTTCTCTGAAAGCTGTGAATATGGTATTTTTATGTTTAGCAGGAGTGTGCGAAGTTTGCTCCAGCCAGCTGGCTTTGTGTTTTGCCATTACTTTGCAAGGTTCTTAGCTGTCAAGTGGACTCAGCAGCAGCTATGTGTGATAGCAGTGTTTCTCTCCAGGCATGGCAAGCTTTGTTAACAAGCATTTTTGCATGATGTTTGATCTAGGCTTTTCCTCTTGTACTCCTGCTATACAGGTTGGAAATTTCTTATTTACATGACCAGTTCCTTTTAGCAGTTTGCCTCTTACAAACTGCCTGACTGCTCAGAGTGCACTCTCCTTGCTTCTGTGGTGTTACCCAGGAGTGTGCCCACCCACACAGCTAACCTGAGACCTTTTCAATATAGACCAGGAGCTGGTGTGTCTCATGCTGGAAAGTGCAGGTTAGTTGAGGGTGTGCACAGCACTTCAGAGAAGAGCATGGGAGCTCTGGGCACTGAGAGGCTATTTCTGTCCTAGTTTTAATGACCGCTTTGTAAAGAAAGCTTTGGCAGTAAGCAGAAGCCAATGGAACCTCAGAGTATCCAGGAGAAAATATAGATACCTGTTTATGAAGTTTAAAGGGGACAACAGTTTTACAAAGGCAGAGATAAACAGAAATTAGTAAGTCTGCACAATAATACTGTTATCTACTTTTCTTTCTATTTGGGTTAGTTCCATGGGCTGCTTTCTCCTTGCAGCAGGCTTCCTGAT
The DNA here is from genome assembly GCF_028858725.1 of Colius striatus. Taxonomy (NCBI): domain Eukaryota; kingdom Metazoa; phylum Chordata; class Aves; order Coliiformes; family Coliidae; genus Colius; species Colius striatus. The sequence goes on from NC_084767.1 coordinate 33,017,038, forward strand.
GTAGTCTTTTATGTTCATTATTTTTATCCAGGTATTATGCTTGCAGAAGATGATCTGGATCAGGGGAGTCTTGGCTCACTTCTAGGGTTCTAACCCAGCTGTGGTTTGGTTTTTTGTTTTTTTTTTTTTTTTTCCCCCTGCAGATGCAAACCTTTCCCTCAAAAATTTCTTAACCCTAAATTTAGGGGTTTTGGGAAGATATTTTGGTGTACCTCACAGTAGTTAATTGACTGTCCTTTCTTGCTTTAGGAAATTATGAAATCTCTTGGATATGGCTGTACAAGATAAGAAACTGCCCAGATAGTTAAATCGAATCTGTTCAGGGTTTAGTGAAGCAGAAGAGTCCTTCTTGGCAGATGAACCCCTACCCAACCCCTACCATTCTGTGATTCTGTGATTCTATGAAGCAGAATGAAAAGAACTCTTTCTTTCCAGACTATGTAGTGACCAACTGTCAGTGCAGATTGTTTTTGTGTTACGAATCCTATAGCCCCTATGAACACTTAACTTGGTAATGACATTTTAGGCAGTATGCAACTGGGTGGAATGTGGGCTATTTTCCTTGGGCTCTTATCTGATGGAAAAAAAAAAGGAGAAATCAGTATGTTATGAGATACAGCTCTCAAAATTGGTTACATCTTTAATGGAGTCTAATTTAGAAACAGGTAACTGATCTGATGTATTTAATGTAAACTTCAGTAAATAAAGGTGCTAAGTAGGATGATGTATCATTTTACAGCGATGGTAATGAACCAGTGATTTTTTTCTGCATTTCTAATGTCATACTTGGTTTGCAATACCCTGCTCTCACATTTTTTTCTGATTTTTCACAATAAGTCATGAAGAGCTAGTTATCACAGAGGAGTTAGATCTTCCCACAAATTTGCTTCGGGGAGTGATTTTAATGCATCCGTGGCTGTATCCTTGGCTGTCTCTCCTGATGCTATAATTCAAAAGCAGATAACAGCTGCAGATAAAATGTATGACATAGCGTATGATTCACGTGGGAATGAAAGAGGAACCTCTGAGAAATATACTCCCTCTTCAGAGAGAAACATCAACATATATGGTTAAGTATGTCACTTAATGAGCTTCCGTAGTCTGCAGGTCAGACCTGACAATAACCAAAGTGACTTGGAATAATTTTGATGGGATGGCTTGAAAGGTCATACATAAATTGAGTTTTGTCATCTCAGATGACTTTTGAATGATTACAAGCTTTATCATGAAAGCATTGGGTACAATCTGTTTATACTTACTAGGGGCTCTAAGACTGATTAGATGAAATTTAAAGAAGCAGAAGGCCAGGTTGAATTCCTCTTAGGGTTCACAAGACTTAACTTCATCTTAAACATTGAGACCTCTTCAGTTTGGGCATTATCTCCCAAGTGAAATAATCACATTCCATCTAGGGGCATTTGAAATGAAACTAGATGAAGTACTGGAAAAAAAACTGTCATGAGCAATCCAGTACTAGTAGTAAAATGGAGTGAATAACCTCAGACTGTTTGAAAAGGCCATGTTTACCTTGTCAGCAGAGTCTGGCATGTCATAATTATTTTGCTGCCAGTGTACAAACAGACTGCAATGCTGATATCCCCTGATAAAAGTCGATATGACTGTGCTATATTTCTGTCCCTTGGATTTTGTATTTGTGTAGCGGGAGACCATTTTCACCCTGTATTTTTACCTTCCAGATACCTCAGAACCAAGATACTCTATCCAGTTGAACAGCTGACAAGGACACGGGTGTTTGTTTTCATTGATCAGAACAGAATTAATAGAATTAAAAGAAGTATTCAGACAGATGAATGCAGTATTACTACAGTAAATAACATGCAACAAAGTTCTATGGAAGGGTTGCACAAGCTAGTTAGTCGTCATAAACATTTTACATGTGTTTTAATCCCACAGATGCTGCTGGCTGGTTAGCCCCTTGCATCTTTGAAATTGGATGTTTGTAGAGGGAGTGACTGATGGATTTGTGGGAAGTTGTTTTATGAAGGCTCATTCATGGGAATGTGACTGCTCTTTGAGGATCCTGTTGATGTATTCTCACAGACCATGGAATTTATGTAGCACCAGCTCAAGTGCAGAATTGTGTTCTTGAAAGTCAGATCTGAGTCTGGTTCCCCTTGGAGCTGTTTTAAATTAGTATTTTCAGATTCCAAGGTTGACAGTCCTTGTTTAGTAGCCTTATTTGAGCCTGTAGGTCCTCCTGGGTTGGCAGACTATATAAAACACAGATGTTCACTCAGTGTTTAGTCTGCAGTTGCTGAAATAATTGCACAATTTATGTATTTCATGTATTCATTCAGGTATGATGTTTTTATTTACTGTTTACTGTTCCTGCAGCACTTAGATCTGAATTAAAATTACTTCATAATTGATTTGCATTACCAGGTAATGATGAGATGTGGGAATAGCTATATTTCAATCCAGATGATATTTGGATAATGTATTTTAAGAGCAAACAATTTCTTATGTCTCATTTTTTGGAGCAGAAGAGCTAGTTCATGTTCATTTGGAGGTGATTTTCATTTGTAATGGTAGGTCATGCTAAATAGTGTGTGACAGTATGACTCAAGTTTTTATAAATGACATCCTTGTGGTTGGCTTGTTTTGAAAAGCAGTCTGAAAAATGACAGTCTTTACTGATTCTTTTTCCATCTTACCATGCAGAGGAGAGTCCTTGGTTTTGGAATGCCTTAAATTAATTGTTATTTAGAATCAAAAATGCAAAAGGTTGCATGTTGTTTTTATGTTGTAAATTTTTGTTTGTTTGTTTATTATGAGAAGCACTGAGAAGTGTGAACCATTGAATAGTGAAAGCAGGCTGTTTCTATAGAGGCTAGCCATGACTGGTAAGCCTGCATTAAGAAACCCTTTTGACTTTAGAGAATAGTTATAGTGTAGTCAGTAAATGGCCCAGTTTTCCCATGTGAAGTAGTTGTAGGTCTGTCTGGTGGATATTTACTGAAAGAGTATGGTTTAATAGAGCATAGTAAATACGAAGATTTATTGGGCAGAGCATACAATGAAACTGTAAAAAATTATGATTAAAAAAGCAAACATCTTTATAATAAGCTTTTCAAACTCCATAGAAATCTGGTTTTGACTCTCTAAACCACTGTCACACAACTGAGGAGCTGCGAAGCTGCCTGAGTCACTGAGGGTGGGGAAGATGGTTTGCACTCTTTGGGTGAACATCTTTAGAAGAAAAATGACTTTTCACCTGAGTAGATACTCTTGGGAGAAGGTTCCCATCAGTGACAAAATATGGGGAATGATTTTTGTTCTCCCCCTGCCCTAGTTTTACTTAAGAGATGAAAATTTGAACTTTGTATTTTCCATAGCCCAAGAACCAGACTGTTCAGTATTTGGTCATCAAGGACTGAAAAACTTCACCCATGAAAACCTGAGTGATTTTCCCAAACAAACATTCAGCATAAAAGCTTTATTTCTAGATTTGCCACTCAGTAGTGGATGCAGAGAAGGTATAGTAGATGTCTATTGATATCTAGGCATCAGATGTGGAATAACATTCAAGAACCCAAGTAGTGCTTTAACTGCTGAGTTAAAGAATGTTGTTAAAGAAGTTCCTCAGTGGTGGCTGTAAGCAGGAGGCTGGGAAGAAACTGGCAGCCTCCCAGTCCTGCCTTCTAAGGATGGGGCGAAGGTCTGGACCCTTGACACACTGCAAGGGTCTTAACAAGCTAACTGCTTTGCTTTGGGCTTTAATTGATGGTTGAAGTGAGTAACTGACTAGCATGATTCTGTTGCATGTAACTCTTAAAAACAGGTTTTAAAATTTGTTTTCAATTTTCTTTTAAAAATAAAGTGCATAGCAGCAAATAGAAAGAGTACAGCACCTGCCAGAGCTTCCTACATTCCAAAAATATGTTTGCCACTAACCTTCATTCACAGGATTCATTTATCACATTAGTCAGAGAGCTGGATATAGGTCACCTTGTGGGATCCTTCAGACATCAATCTTACTGTAGGCAGTGCAAGCCACGTCAAATGCTTATGGATTACGGGTCCCATAATAAGTGCTTATAATCTGCATATGGTGTGAAACTCGAGTTGCCTTTCTGAGCTGTCAAGCCAAGAGGGAGAAAAAAAAAGCACAGCAGCAAACAAAGGTTGAAGAGAATCAGTGAGCACAGCCTGCAGATCTATGCAGTTGACTCCCATATTGGACTGTATGTTAATTTGACTGCATGTCTGCTGGATCACAGCAGAGGATATGGAGAACTTGTGGGCATTTTTAGGCTGTCATGCTGCCCATCTCCTGCTGTACGAATCTCCTCTGAAAATAAAAGACAATACGGAAAAAACAGCGATTTTCACAATTAAATGGTTATAAAAACTGACAAGCAGACTTTCCATCACCTTAGATCCCCTCTCTTATACTCTTTAGCTTGTCCATACTTTACTTTGTATTGTAGGGCGAGATCCATGGTCTGTTAAATTAGGCTGTAGGGGAATTGAAATCTATGTTTATTATATCAAAATCACCTGAAATAGACCAATACGGTAGAAGGTACCTCCAATAAAACCTGCAACTTAATATAATTACAACAGTGGAAAACATTTCCACTGTTACTATAGACAAAGGAAACATCCTTATTTCTGTTTCTTAAATAATGTAAAATTCTGTACATTTTTAAAAACTTAAACAATAATGTAAAATTTGAATAAAGTAAAATAATGTAAAAAAATCCAATTTTTTGGTGGCTTTAAATGCTGAAATGAAGGTCTGCTCAGTGAAACTTTCACAAATGTGACACAACATGGAAACCTGGAATATTTTATCCATATAATAAGATTGATTTGTTTTATATGGAAAACATATTCATTGCTTCTGCAGTGGCAATTTATATTCCACAAGACTGCAGTCTAGATCAGGAGTCAATGTTTTGCATTCAAGCAGAAGCAGGGTCTTAAACTGCTGGACCATCTTCTTTGTATTATTCTTACATTTAATGTACTGGTAACATCACATGTAGTGATTTAGGCACTATCATGAAGACTTTCATATAAGGCTTCCACTATATTTATGGTGTTTCCATATATAACAAGCAGAGAGGAAGGAATCGGTACCAATTGGATCATTTCACAGTTTGGTTGTTTTACCCCCTGGCGACAAGGCATTGCATCTTTGGGGAGCACTTTTGTCAGCCAAGGCTGGAGGTGTTGGGAAAAGTGGGTTTTGCTCTTCTGACAAGGCTTGGGAGTTTGGGCTCCTTATATGCCTCTCCCTCTCCCATGGACAGCTGGGGAGCTAAAGGAAGATGCTGCTGGAGGAATGGCTAACTTTAGTACTAGTAGAGGTGAGGGACAGATTAATAACAATTTTAATCCTTGAAAAGAGAAATGTGCATCTCCAAGCAAAAGTCTGCCTTGTGCTGGTCTGAGGTAGTGCAACTAGGCTGTTTCCTGTAGTGCATTTGCTAAGATTTTAAAGGATGTTTGTTTCCTTCTAAATTGGAATTATCCAGAAAAAATTATTTAAGGAAGAGGGCCCCAAACTGCATTTGCAGAAATGACTCACTAACCATTTTAAAGCCTAATGTTCTGTGCTGTCTCTTGACAACTGGATTTAGTATTAACAGAGAGAGAAAATACAGCCTCTAATTTACTGTGGTTTCAACTGAGTCTGAGGAGTAATGGGGAGATAATTTACAATGTCGAATGTGCAGAGAAATCTTGTGCTCTGTAGAAGACAACCCTCTGCGTGCTGAGGAGGCACTGTCTGACTAGCAGCTCTAAGTGGGGATGACTTGCTGGTGTTGCCCCTTCTGTGATGCATTCTGGTGAGCAATTAATAAAAACATATGAAAAATGAACTTTTGTTTCAAATGAAACTGAAGGGAACAAGGAAGTAAATAACTGATAAAAATATTTTTTAAAAGCTGAATTTGGCGAAAACAAACCCCCTTGAACTGGATTAAACATTGTTTCAGTAAAAAATTAAAAACTGTGACTTAAACATTTGTAAATGTCCAGTTAAGATTACTCAAATAATAATTCTTAAAGATTGGTTGGCCTACTAGGAAAACTCTTCTTAAACATGCTATCTTTTGGGTAGGTTCATAGAGTCTTTCAAATAAGAGAAATGGGAAATTTAATGTAGAAGAAAGAGTAATAAATTAGTGATGTAAACAGATAATCAGTCTCAGTACAGATGGCATGAAAGGTATCATTAAATTGACCTTGGTGAGTAAACCCCTTCTGTTTTAGTCTTTAGTCCCGATGCATCTTGCAAAAGCTGGCAATCTCATGAGCACTGAGGCTGGAGCTCTCTCCAGTTGCTGGTGTTTATGTGTAGGTGTCGCTGCCTTTGGTTACACGAGGACTGTTGGGATAATTGCTGTCACTGTGGGACCTGGATGTCATTCAAGAAGGCTAAATTTCAGGTGCCAAAACTGCAATTTGGAATAGAGATGACATTTCCCCTCCCTGTCCTCCCCCTGCCCCGCCCCACCCCGGTGTTTTACGGTAAGCAGCAAGTACTCAGGTTTTTATATTAAGATCATGAAACAAAACTGAAGGACTTCAAAACTAGCCTTTTTTTTTTTTTTTTTTTTTTTTTTTGTCTGATAATATGGTTATGATCAGGAAAACTGAAGATGACATTGACTCAAAGAATTTAACTGACATGTCCTTATGAAGGCCATAGTATAACTGCTCTATACAAGGTAATGGTCTAAACATCTGTTCATGGTGGCTAAGAGCCAAAAGTGGTGGAATCATTTTGGAGCTATGATTGTGTGCTGAAGGTTTCCATCAGGATGTGGATAAAGGCAAACCTCCCTTCAAATAAGTGTTACTTTCTCCTTCAATTCAAAAGTGTTGTCCGCTGAAGATGCATCTGCCAGCAAAATGCTTTTCTCTCAAATAACTGTTTTCCTTTAATGTTGGAGCATCTCCTTTATGTTTTGTGCATTGTTTTGGTTTTTTTTTCTTTTCTTTCCCCTCTAGCTGTGCAGTCTGTGAGTTGCACAGATGGCCTAGCATAAGGAAGAACGAAAATAAGGATGATGCTTTCTGATGGATTTATTTGTATACAAGTCCCAGTGGATCTAAGTATTAAATAGCTTCTGTTTTTTTCAGTTGTCGTGAGTATACAGAAGACTGGTCACACGTCACTAGGACTGGATTATTTTTTTTTAGTAGACAAAGTGGATTTTAGTCTTAATGTAGATTTTTAGTAGAAGCTTGTAAATGACTGAACCTGAGTTTCTGAAAAATGTAACATAGTAGAAGAGAAAAACAAATATTGTCTGAGTAGGAAATAATATATAAAAAGAAATCTCAAAGCTACTGTTGAGACTGGCAGTTCCAAATTATCTGTTGGATAATAATACCAATAATAATAATAATTATGTGCAGATGTGTTTGAACGGATGACATAAAGTGCTATTGGCTATAAAACCTGTCTGTCTGTGTTGTGAGCAAGTGATGAAAGTCAATGTACTGGAACCCCTGTGTCAATACCCACTGAAAAGTGCTTCTTCACTGACATTTCATTATAAACTTTGTCTGCTTGCTAAATGTCAGAAGGAATGAACTGGTTAGAAGGAGGTTAAAGAGCCCACCTCATATCAATATAGATTATTACACTTTGACTTTTCACTTTTTTATTTACATTGGTGGCAGCTGCTCAGCTATAGCAGGGAGCTATACAGTTGCTAACAGCTCCATATAAAATGCAACCACTGTTTATGTGTTGTGTAATGCAAAAATGTCTTGGCTGAAAACTTAGCTCAAAGTAGTATGTTTGCATGCAAAACACTGATGATGGAAACTGAACACTGACATGTAAAGGGCTAGTCAATATTTTTGGCATTGTTATGGTTAATTAGTTACCTCTGTCAGTGAGTGATCCCTCTTTTATCTGCTCTTACTCATTGTCCTTGGAAACCCCATCTATAGTTATTTATAATGCGTTTGGGTTATTTCTAGCACACTATACAGCTCCATAATGCTTATTCTGGAAGAGTGTAGGGGGTGGCAATATGTTGCTAAAGGTCTGGGAGCAAAGCAGAGGTCCGTTCCTTCTCAGCATCCTGACAGCAGTGCCTGCATCTGTGGGAGTTGGTTTAGAGTCCTAGAGCTTGGGGAAAACCTGTAACTCTTTCTACTTCTTCTGCAGTGTTTCCTTTGTCTGCCCTCACCTGCTGCTTGGTGTTCTCACAAGCTGTGGGTTGATGTTGATGTGTTTTTTGTTTATTTCTGTGTTGCTATATCCTCCTCAGTGTTGCTGAATCTTGATGGATCTGAATTGTATACATCCCAGTTTTACTGTACTGACAAGGTGACAGGCAGCACTGGAGGCAGCAGATATTTGCAGTCTCTGGAAGAATTTCAGCATTCATTAACATTTGGAAATTGCCTGTCTTTTAATCACCAAGATTATTAACTTATGTTTTGCAGAGAGAGTTGAAATTCTGCAGAAAAAAACCAAAAAAGTGGACTTGCTAAAGGAAGCTTCCCAGTCATATAATTGCGAAAGTTTGGAGGGATTTTTGTGCTTAAGGTACATTTTTATTCACAAGAATCACAGAATCTTAAGGGTTGGAAGGGACCTCGAAAGATCATCTGGTCTAACACCCATGCCAGAGCAGGGTCACCTAGAGTAGGTCACACAGGAACTCGTCCAGGCAGGTTTTAAATATCTCCAGAGAAGGAGACTCCACAACCCATCTGGGTAGTCCATTCCAGTGCTTTGTCACTCTCATAGTAAAGACGTTTTTCCTTATGTTTCTTTGGAACCTCCTACTTTCTATCTTGTACCCATTACCCCTTATCCTATCACTGGACATCACTGAGAACAGCCTGGCTGCATCCTCCTGACATCCACGCTTTACATATTTGTAAACATTAATGAGATCACCCCTCAGTCTCCTCCAAGCTGAAGAGCCCCAGCTCCCTCAGCCTTTCATCATAAGGGAGATACTCTGCTGCCTTCATCATCTTGGTGACCCTGCGCTGAACTCTCTCCAGCAGCTCCCTGTCCTTGAACTGAGGGAAGCTTCCTTGAAAACTTGCCTTTTCTTTGTAGTCCACCTTGTGTAATTTTCAATGTAAGATATATGTACAATTTAACTGTAAATTGATGCTTGACAGTGTAAGTTACTGTAATTAAATCACCTGTCAGTAACTTAAAGAAGATATTGTGGTCTTGTCTTTCTGGGCATCTTCATGAACTGAAGCATGAAAGCATGATCTAGTGATGTTTAAGTACAGAAAATAATTTTCTTTAGAACTGCAAATACTGATGTCCTCTAGAGATATGTTTGGTTATTGTCAAGTTGCCAGACAGAATGTATTTGATCCCACAGGTTTACAAGTGAATCAGCATCTTTGAGTATCAAGTCAAAAAAGTTGTTCAGCCCTCTAAGAAATGACTAATGAGCAGTATGTTTGGTAGGACTGAAAGTGGAGCATGTTGAGAGGTGATTGAACAGCCCCACCTTTGGAAAAGAATGGTGTGGGTTCAGTGCCTTTGAGAGTGAAGGTGGCTTTTGTGGTCAGCTTAATAATGAACTCTAAAATAAACCTTGCAGGCTATTGAAGGGTGGATAACAGTTGTAAAGGATGTGTTAGTCTTTACTTTCAAATATATGCCAGAAAGGACATTCTATCCAGACTTAAGCTTTAAGAGATGCTAATAAAAATGAATTATATGGAAAATATTTGTACCCATAACTGAATCTTCTTTTTATGTGTGTTTCCACACGTGTGCATCTCACATACTAAGTATGATCTGTTTGCATGTATACCTTATGCTGTTTAATGTCACAGCAACATCCAGTTTTATAAATACCTACAATTAAGAGGTGATTTCCTACATAAATAACCCCTTTGTCCCAGTAACTACTGTTATCAAGTTTAAAATGATTGTTTAATAGAGCATCTCAATTCAGAATGATCTTTTTGCACAGCCAAGGTGTAACTGTGCTGAAACCATGGGCAGTAATTAGCTTCTCTTATTATTAGATAGGAAACTTGCTTGGATATCTGAGATACTAAATTGACATAATTGCCTTATGATACAGAGATGGATATTTGCATTTCCACAGACTTACCTTTCCTGTTGTTGAAAATATATTATTGATCCATTTCCAAAGAGAGAACGGTTGAAAGAGCAGAGAAATTGGACAGTATGGTGCTCTATGCTCAAGTCAAAGAGTTTGAACTGTAAATACTGTTCATTTTTACATGTAAATAGCAGGGTAATGATGCAGGATAGTGTCAGGGAAAGAGGAAGAAAGAATAAGGTACTACATACAGTTGCAGTGATGTATATTTGTATTTGATGTAGGCAGTTTAAGTGAACACTGTAGCTGTAAAGCCAGTGTATGTGGCTATTATGTTGTGCTGCAAGATGCTAAGCAGAGCTCTGGTGAAGACGACAGTGAAATGATTAAAATTCTCATGTGGTAGTTAATACGCTTATCATCGGTATCCTTATTTGAGCTTCATGACTGTTAATAACAGGAGGCTGCATCTTGATTAAAGCCTGCTGCATTGGTTGTGAATAGCTCTCCTGCCTGAAACGGGAAGAGACAAAAAGGCATGAAAGGATAGTTGGCTGGAAAATGAGGGCTGAGGTGACAATTAAGAGTCAAACTTTTAGTTAACCTAAGAAGGCACAGAATTAGATTGTAGTCCTGCAAAAGGTCAAGTAGATTGTTAGCATGGCTGTGTATGGCTGTTTCTTTTCTCCTTGCTTTGAAAACCATGGTGAAGTTAGAAGTATGAGTGAAATATTAAGTCCTGTGAATAAAATCTCATTCTATCAGCCCCTACATAGCCAGTGTTTCCCAATGGAATCAGAATGAATGGGTGAATGTTATTAATATGTAATCAGAACTTACGGAAACAATAGTATTGCAAACAAAGGGGAAAAGAGATTTAGAGAAGAGAATCACTCATGCAAAAGTTAGACTTGCCAATGCTGGCATGTTAGTAATAATAGGACCGGCATAGTCCTACAGGCTTGTGCCAGTGTTTTAAAAGATGGAAACAGCAGGATGCTTGGGCCATTAAAACAGGCATCCTCCTGACATTATGTTGCATCAGTTCTCTTGTTATACCTCTCTGCCTTGTGCCGTGTTTTCTCATTACACTGTAAACCACTTGGAGCAGAGTCATGCCTTTTGTTTGTCTATAAAGTGCTGCTACTTGTGAGGAACATATTTTGTTGATTGCTGGAGGAACAAGAGCATTGGTAACACAAGACTGCTCAAAGTCTCTACAAAGGTGCATTTTCCCCAATCTCTGTGGGAGCCCACAACCCTTGGATTTTTAAAAGCTGAGGGTGTACGCTAGAGAAAGGTTCAGCCTGTACTCAGAGACATGTGCTGCTGATTGTCCAGTGTCCGGGCTACATTACTTGTGCGATATCTTGAATTCTTCCAGCACCTTCATGGATGTCTGTCCTGTTCCTCATCTGCAAGGTGGCATTTCCCTCCCATGCCTGAAGCATGTGTGTGTGAGAGAGGGCACTGGAGGCCAAGCAGAGTTGCAGTTAGGCAGGTGTTTTAAGTCCATGTCCAAATAGAAAGGGCAGAAAACTAATAGAAATGCTCATTTAAAAAAAAACACAAAAAACCTTTTGATGCAGCTCTTGGATTCCAACTTCCTTGCCTTCCATCCCTTGATGTGTAAACCTTTCAAGTTTGCATGAGCTTCCAGGGTAATTCCTACTTCAAAGATCAAAAGATATTTCATCGTTGCACAAGTGAAGCTATGGTGGATTTCAGGTATTTCAGAAAAGCTTTATGGAAAGGAATTTCAAGAGCTAGATCATAAATATAACTGAGCAAAACAGATAAGAAGGTGGTAGGCCAGCTCTTCAAAGTGTTGATGTGTGTGTCTCACACCCAAACCAGCATGAAACAGATTCAAGAATTAAAATGCACAATGTATATTCGGAAGCAGAGGAAATATAGATACAGAGCTGTGTAATGAGGATTGCTTCTTCTAAACAGTGTGGCATGAGGATAGAGATGCTTACTAAGCATGCAAATTACATTTGTAAAGATTTCAGAGCAGGGAAGACATCTGAAAGCAGGCCTTGATTTTCTCAAGGATAGCACGAGTGATTTCAAGATACCTCTAGGAATTTAGCTTTAGTAGAGTTCAGAGCTTTTTGGAATCAGGAGGGGATGTGCCCGGGAAAGGCTCTTAGGCCTTTTTTAAAAGGGCACATCTGTCCTTCACACTCGAGAGTTTAGAAATACAAAATATTATTTGAAAAATTGCTTTATATTCTTTTATATAAATGAAACACTTATGACTTAGTTGATCATCAAACTTCTAGATCTCTCACCCTGATCAGTGCTTTGCCAGACTGTTAAAGGATCTCTGCTCAGCTGAGAGTTACTTGCATGAAGCTGTAATTATGGGCTCCAACTAAAGCCAGGGATACTGACTCACCTTACCTGCAGGTTACGGAAATGACAGCATTTATAACTTTCTGAAGGCTGGTGGCAACCGGGAGAAGCTCAGCCACAGTGATCTATCATTGTCTTTATCTTTGCATTTGTACAGAGCTGTGAGAGAGGGCTATTAATCATTCTGTGTAAGGCCTGGGAGCATGTGGAAATGCACGGGGAATTACCATAGCTTCCAAACACTCAACATGGCAGGCTTTGGCAGTTACTCCCTGCTTTAGGTCTGAAGTAATGACAGATTTATCAAAGTCTCTATGTTTTCTTTGTGGTCTCTTTTTTCCTTCTAGATGGTGTCAGACTTGCCACCTTTTCTCCCCTTGAGAAAAAGACAATAATTTTCTTGCTGAACGTCCTCCAGGAGCACTTAGTGGTGCATGAGAGCTAGTTTTGGCAAGAGGGACTATGGAGTATTTTGGTTTGTTGTATGTGTGGGCATTGAGGCAGTGGTAGTGAGGAAAGAGCAGAGGCCCCTTTCTTCCTTTATCTTCAAGGAACCACTGTGGTGCTGGGATTGAATGTGCCATCTAATCTTCAGCATGGCTCCTGGTGATCCAAGTAACTTAAGGCTGGAGGTAGGGTTTGTTAAAATTAAGTCTAAAACCACAAGTGTCAGGAATTAGTGATTCTTTTAGGATTTCTTAAAAGAGGATGAGCAATTGTAAACGTAACAGGTCCTAGATCTATGGTGTGGGCTGGCCTTGGCCTGTTCAAATAAGCTTTTTTTTTTTCTTTTTTTTTTTTCCCCTTTCAGGAAACAGTCACTTGATTGTGTTTAATATTGGAAAAGTTTTTGCACAATTTTAGGTGAGAGAATTGTTAGATTTCTGTCCAAGTCTTACATAGTATATTAGGATGAGTGAGGAGATTGCTGGCAGCCATGAATGCCACACTTATAAATGAATGGCATTTGTTTTCATATTACAGACAAAATTGAGAGTTGTAGTTGAGAAGATGAGGGCTTGAGATGTATGAAATGGATATGCAGTTTAAAATAATTTTGATTCCTACATGGATCACATTGGTAATGTGAATGCTGGTAGCATCAAACACAAATGCCTCGTGTACCATAGAATGGTAGGGGTTGGAAAGGACCTTCAGATGCAAGACTCTGCACTTGTCCTTGTTGAACCTCATGAGGTTCCTCTCTGCCCAACTCTCAAGCAGGCTGAATGACACCACAGCCTTCTGGGGAATCAGCCAGTCCTCCCAGTTTAGTGTCATCAGGGAACTTGCTGAGGGTAGCCTCAGTCTCCTCATCCAGGTCGTTGATGAAGATGTTGAACAAGACTGGCCCCAGAACCGGTCCCTGTGGAACTCCACTGGCCACAGGCCTCCAGCTCGAGTCTGTGCCATTGATCACCACCCTCTGGGCTCTGTCATTCAGCCAGCTCTTGATCCACCTCACTGTCCACTCATCCAAGCTACACTGCCTGAGCCTTCTGATGAGGATGTTACAGGGAGACAGTGTCCAAAGCCTTGCTGAAGTCAAGGTAGACAACATCCGCTGCTCTCCCCTCATCTATCCAGCCAGTTATACTCTTGTAGAAGGCTATCAGTTTGGTCAAACAGGATTTCCCGTTGGTGAATCCATGTTGACTCTCCCTGATAACCATCTTTTCTTTCATATGTTTAGTGATGACATTCAGGATGAGTTCTTCCATCACCTTTCCACGGATGGAGGTGAGGCTGAACCGCCTGTAGTTTCCTGAGTCATCCTTCATGCCCTTTTTGGAGATTGACATGACATTGGCCTTTCTCCATTCCTCAGGCACCTCGCCTGAACTCCATGATTGTTCAAAAATGATGGAGAGAGGCTTAGTAATCACATCTGCCAGCTCCCTCAGCACGCTAAGGACCCATTGACTTATGAGCCTTAAGCTTGGCCAACAAGTCTTTAACCTCTTCCTCTTCCACCCAGGGCAAGTCCTCTGCTGTCCTGGCCATCCTGTTATCCTTGCTGGACTGGGCTTCCCGAGGACTGGCCTTGGACGTAAAGACTGAAGCAAAGAAGACATTCAGTACTTCAGCCATTTTGCAAAGTTATTGGTGATTTATGGTTAGGAGTAGGATTTATATTCTAGTGAGAAAAAAGTGAGAGGAAAGTGAAAAGTGAGAGAAAGTGTGGTAGAAGTAGCAAGGTTAAGTTTGTATTTTTGGAGAAACTTGAATTGTTTGCAGACCAGGTTTGGAGGTGCACTTGACAGTGGTGAATTTGCTTGTGCTCAGACCTGATGCTCAGGATTAGAAGATTGTATGAAAAAATGGGATGCTTGCAAGCTTTGGAGGAGGTGATAGAGCTGGGATTAAGCCTGGTGCAGGTCCCACTGGCATGGGGATTAAAGTTTAGAGAAAGAATAGATGAAAGAACTTTTTTGTTGTCAAAGGCATGTAATAGATGATTGTGTTTCAGGTTTTTTTTCACCTTCTTTGTGGAAGGGCCACAGAGACCATAATGAAGTCCTAATTTTTAAAACATACCAACTGCATAGTGTTCTTTGAAAAGTTATAAACTCCTAAGAAACAGTAGAAACTGTAATATGAATATAAGCTTTACAAGCTGTAGATTAAAAGTCCCACAAATATGAGGAATTTAATATTAACCTTTAACATATTTATGTTTCTGTCTGTTCTGAACTGTTGTTCATATGGCTTGATATCTATGAAAATCTATTCTTCATATACACTTTTGCTGTAAATTACTTTTTATAAACAGTTTTTTTCCTCGCAACCAAGGCTACATCAGAAGCTTCCTCATAAAAACAACTTTATTAATTCTAATACTACTGTATTGGTTTAAAGAAATTAAAAAGTGATTGCATGTCATAATTATTGATTTAAATGTAATAGAAAATCTGATGCTTTCTAGTTCACAGCCTCGTTGCTGCTTGCTCTTGTGCTTTACAAGATTTTTTAGTTATTATTGTAAAGATCAAATCATACTATTGTTTCAGCCACATCCACTATTTTGCTTTGAAAGCTTAAAAAAAAACTTGAGGCCTTAATGAGTGTGTTGAAGTGAAATATTGTCGACTGATTCTAGACCAATACTGAAAGCATTACTCATCCTGGTTTTTTTTTTTAATGTAGTGGAATTTTGCAGCATTGTTGCACAATTATTTGTGCTCTGTTTATGCAGTTATGATATTTGTGTGTATGTGTTGCCTTATTTATAGCATGTAGCATATGACCAAGATCTGCTTTGAAGGCTCTGACTTTCTTTAACGTCTAAAATCAGAGGACAATATCTTGTATTGCAGGGTTTCAGAAGAGGAAAAAGCAGACTTTCCCCCATCCTCTTATGTCCCTCAGAAAGTCTACTTTACTGTCAGCCAGTCTCTTTTTCTAGTGAATTAACCTTAAAGTACTAGAAACATTTAAAGTTTTGTCAAGTGTTTAAAAAATCCTTTTCCAACCTGATGAGCGTCAGACTTTTTCTCCCATTTTGGAGAAGTCTCTGCTCCAGTGTTAAACTTAGCTGCAATACCCCCACGTCCTCAAGTTGCTCGATAAGCTCTTTCTAAACCCACAGATGATGAGAAACTATTTGAGCTAAGCCACAGTAAAACCTGCCCACACATATGCATATGCATTCTGATGTTGCTTTTCTACAGAGAGCGACAAAATGCGTCTCACTTTGAGGTTGCTAGAATGACAGTTTTCTTTCTCTCACATAACATAATTTTCTAAGATTCAAGGCCTTGCTCTGCTTTGTAATGTAAACACATAAAATGGCCTTTTGGCAATCCTGCCTTACAACATGATATATAATACAGGGCAGAATAAGAGGGGCTTTGTCTCTATACAGCCTTTGTCCCTTTTTTTTTTTTTTTTAAATAATGTAACAAAATCTATGTACTGAATCTGAAAACTGCTAAGAACAATGGTAGTTTTTCCTCTGGCCCTGAGCCATGCCTCTTGGCATGTTCATTGTTAAGGGATACACAACTGCTGGCTGAAAATGCAGAAAAATCATCACAACATACCATCTTTATATGTGTGAAGCCTCAGACCTTCTGGTTGATTGCAGCTGCAGAGCTGAAAGTTCATGTGTCCATGCAGAGTGCACAGGTAGTGCCAAAGGTTTATGTTCAGGTGTGTGGGTTCTTTTGTATATTCAGGTTGGTCTGTACAGCACTGGCGGAAAAGGGAAGGTGGGTGTGTGCATGTGTCAGTACAGTAAATCAGATCACACCTGCAGAGAGTTTAGTTGGATTACTTTGCATCTTCCATTGAAGAACGAATTGATTTTATTTTCTTGAATGCAGGTCTTCTTTTATAGTTTTTTAGTCAATATGTCTCCATTTTTGTCTGTGGGAGATGAAGGAACCAAAAGACTGTCTGCTCTAGGCAAAGGCAAGGAAGAATAAATGTTTTTTAAAAGGATGATGGATCTCACCATTGGAGACTGCTGAGCAAAGAGAGCTCTGGCAGGACTCTTCACACTCCATTACCACCTACGAAAGAACTGAAAGTAAATGAACATCCGCTGTCCATTCAGCAGCTCTTGCAGGCTAGTGTGAGGTAATGGGGCAAGGATAGTTTTGGACACATGCTTTCTCAAAGAGACTTTAACTTTCTGTGGTGGAAGGTGTTATGTATTCAGGTCTGTGCACAGAGTACTCAGGGCTCCTGCAAAGCCTAACCTTTAATTTCAGAGAAGCACTAGCTGATTTTGCTCATTGTTAGTCTCCAAACCAGAAATTGGCAGACAGAGCTTTTGAAAATGAAGCTTTGAAAGGTCCTTTCCTTCTATAAAATGTACAACAACATTTCTTCTCCTATTAAACCAGCCTAGGGTTTGGGATCACATTGAAATGCAGTGTGGTGTGAGTTGCTCTCTATTGCAAGTCCTCCTCCACAGAGTAGCTTAAATGTTACATTTGTGAATTTGTCTTGTAAAGCTGGTAAAGCATGCTATCTTCCTGAAAATATTCTGCTCTCCCACTATGTGCATATTTTGGCTTTATTTTTAGTGAGGATTGTGGATTTTGAAATTTACAGCGCAGAGTAATTTCTCTTTAACAGAGGTAAGACAGCCTATTGGCATATCTGTCACATCTGTACAAGCATGCTGGAGGTTTTAGAAAGACAATTGCATTTAAAAATGGGAATAGCTATAAAATGCTAGAGGTGTCAGAATGACTTATGTCATGCTTGCATTGCAAAGGTCTTTGTTGTAATAATTAAAATTTCCATCCTTCTGTACAAATGATGTTTGTCTACTGAAGCTGGTGTAGATGATCTCACTCTGTTTGAATTTGACAACCAGTAGTGATTAACATTTTCCAAATAAATTTAGCAGGCAAACTGTGAGCAACTGGTTATCTGAAGGACTTAAGTTCTCTTATGCTACTGCAAATACTAGGCTGTGATTGCTTTGTAGAATTTCTTCATCTGATGTTAATAGTGATGCAAATGTTTATTGTAAGTGTTCCTGAATTATATTTTACTCAAATTACAGTCTCTTTTTAAACTAAATTAAAAAGCAATTTGAAGGGGCATGAGCAATTTACAAGGTGAATATCTTTGAGTTCTGGACTCTGCTTCGTTGCAGGTCAGTCATGTAATTTCACTGGTACTTTCTATCTTATAAAGGAGAAAATGAAGTAGAGGACTTAATCAATGTTTTGCTGGTTACCCAGGTATAAAAATATTGAGTGAACGCGTGTGAAGTCACTGAGATGGAAACCATATGGAACTGATTGTGTTATTATGGTTGTCAGTAAAACTGTTTACTGGAACTGTTCCTTTGATGATCTGCTCCTTTATCCAAAGAGAAGGTTTTTACTGAGAAGAGTCAAGAGAAATAGAATTTATGTCCATAGAAGTGTAATACTTGCAACTTTAAAGAAGTAGTGTCAAATTCTGGGCAGGCAGTGCTGCCTGTAGACATAGCTTGATTGAGGAAGGTAAGGCCATTAAATTCTGCAACTACACCAGAGATTGCTTTTAGTGTTCAGCTTCTGCAGAGCATCCATCCTGGCTAGCATTAATAGGACCAAAAAAGCGCACCTTAGTGTCTCTGAATTATTAGGGAAATTAAGTAAGAGGACGAGCTGTGCTGCTGACAAGAGAGCGCTAGCTTTTCCTGGACTGAGTCCTGCAGCACTCACTTGGACAAAGGTCTCTCAAAACAGGATGATCCCATCGGAGTCAGTGGCATATTTGCCACTAACATTAGTGGAGGCAAGTTTTCACCCTGCAGGCTGTTGGAGAAGTACTTGGAAATTTCTACAGGAGAATGTAGGAAGGAAGAAAGGAAGGAGCAGTGCTTGTAAATAGGAATCTGTACTGCAGGGAAGACAGTAATATTTACGTTTTCTCTGTGCACAAAATCTATATTACCAGTAAGATGTAACTGTCGTGAAACGGTTTTTTGGTTTTGTTTTTGCTTTTTTTTCCTGTTTCCTCTTTTATGCTTGTAGGACCTACATTCTCACAGATAACATGAGTGACTCTGTACTTTGTGATATTATGTGGCTTCAGCTCTGGGTGACTCCATGCAGACATTGTAAAACATCAAGCAGGTTTTCAGTCCTTTTCAGTTTGCAGACCTGTAACAACACTCCATTGGAGAGACAGATATGGATAGTAATGGTGAGAAGTTACTTCTATGCAATTCCTAAGCTCCATTTTTCCTTCACTTTTGTAAGCAGGAAAATTTAAATACCCCCTAAACTGGACATGTATGTTGCTCAATGTGTACATGATTTAGCAAAGTTAGCAGGCCATCAAGTAATGGAAATGTAAAAGAATGAATTTGATGCCACTCTGAATATTTGTAATTTGAACAGGAAAATGTTATTTTGAAAGATGAGTAGCAGCCTTACATAACGTGGCTATAAAAGTGAAAATAATCTGGTGACAGTTACCTTCACAGTGCATGAACAGAGTAAGCAGTGGCCTGTGTTCCTAGTGTGTCTTTTTATTTAAAAGCAACAACTAACACAAAAACCACAGAGAAATTACATTTTAAATGTAATCTGCTACAGAGGACATGATTTAATTTTGTGTTTTTCAATGGCAATTTTTATTTGTCAATATCAATGCCTGGTGGAATATGATAAGACTCAGAATTTGTTTGTGGATACTGTTGTAGAAGTATTGATGGTAGCCTCATGTCTTGCATGTTGCCATGTTAATGCTTTTTGCTGGAATAAGCTGAAATAATGCAAATGTGGTTTAGGTGGATTGGGGAAATAAAAGGATCTTATTCAAGGACCCTTGGTATCTCATGCTTGAATATATAATCTCTTGCTCGGAACACTGTCAGACATCAACCACAGGCCCAGTAATGCATAACAGCACACTGAGTAGATTCTGAATAGTTTCCTTGGCCAGCTGCAGTTTTTCTGGCATCACACCTCATTACTGCCTTGAATTTATCCAATTATAATTGTTAGATCTGGTTTATCCAGTGGAAAGTCTAAAGGAAAACTTAGAACTGCAATTGTTCCACTCCACAAACATCAGTTGTGAAGCCTGAGATGGTTTTGGTTGAGTTTTCTTAATGCTTGCTGGCTCAAATCCTCAACTGCTTAAAATTCAAAGAAGGTTGTCTAAAACCAGAATCTTTCCTTCTGTATTTGTGCTGCCAGTTTTATTTCACTCCAAATGTACATTAATATACTTGAAAGTCCATGGCTAATACTGCAGCATGTTTATTACCCTGCAAGAGCTATTATAAAGCTACTGCATTGTACAGGCCAATGGGCTAGGTAAGTTCCCAGCTCTCTCACTTCTCCTTTGGTTTAGTTTATTGCAAGTTACTGCAAGTGCAGCTTCCAGTTTCTCTGCAAACTATCACTGTAGAAATTACATGGTAGTATACTAGGGCTATGTCCCTGCTGCCAGCTGGATTGAAATACACTATACACGCAGGTCATTTGCAACCTTGGCCCTTGCTGACCTGTGTGCTCAGTTTGGCAGGTGGCAGAGGCTGGCTCTGGAGAGCAGATGCCCGTGTTGTGCCAGCCTCATTAGCCATTGCCAAGGTGCTTCAAGGGGTGGTACTTGGCTTGTGCTACCATGGCCAAAGCAACCAGAAGCAGCCATGGAGACAGTCCCTTGGAGAAAGCTGTAATGTACATTAAGTTCTTTGAGCTATATTCAGCATAATTTCTGCAGTTGGCTTAGTTTCTTTGCTCCTGCAGTTTCTATTAGATGGACAAGTAAAGAAATGTGTGAAGACCTATGTGAATATCCTTCATATACAAAGCAGCCTGTATTATTGTGTTCCATTTAGAGCTGTGTGGTGGTTTAGCCTGACTGGGTGCAAGATGCCCACCAAGTCATTCTACCATTCCCCCTCCTAAACTGGACAGAGGAGAGAAATATAACAAGAGTCTTGAGTCAAGGACAGGGAGATTACTCAGCAATTACCATCACAGGTAAAACACATTCAACTTGGGGAGAAATGGTTTGATTTATAAACAAACAAAACAGAGCAGGGAAGACCAGAAACAAAAACTGAATCTTAAAACATGTCCCCCCGTCCCTCATTGTTCCGGGGACTCTCCCTCCTCCCTCAAGCAACGCATGGGGATGGGGGTTACGATCAGTTTATTACGATGGACTTTGCTGCCGCTTCCTCTCAGGGTGAGGCCTTCTCATGCTTCCCACTGCTACAGTGTTGGGTCCCTCCCACAGGAGATATGCCTCCATGAAGTTCTCCAACGTGGGTCCTTCCCATGGGGGAAACAGTCCTTCACACACTTGCCCCAACATGGGTCATCAATGAGGAAAAGTCTTCAGAAACAGACTGTTCCAGTGTGGGTCCCTCACAGGATCACAAGTCTTGACAGCAAACCTGATCCGATGTGGGCTCCTCTGTCCATAGGTTCCCAGGTCCTGCCGGGAACTTGTTCCAGGGTGTGGGTCTCACGGAGTCACAGACTCCTTCAGGCATCCACCCACTGTGGCATCAAGTCCTCCATGGGCTGCGAGTGGATCTCTGCTCCACTATGCACCTGCATGGACCTCAGGAGCACAGCTCCACCACAGGGAATCTCTTTTCCAGTGTCTGGGCACCTCCTCCCCCTCCTGCACTGACCTTTGTATTTGTGGAGATGCTCACATTCTGATTCCCTTCTGCTGCTGGAGTTTAGCAACTATACAGCAGCTTCTTCCCCTTCTCCAATACATTAATCACAGAGGTGTTACCTCCATCACAAATTGGCTTGGCCTTGATCAACTGTGGGTCCATCTTTGAATTGACTTGCACTATCAGCTACAGAAGCATCTGGAAGCTCTTTGTTTAAAGAAGGCACCCTTGTAGCCCCCCCACTACCAAAACCTGGCAACACAAAACCACAACAAACTGACAACATAGGGAGTTAATTTACAGAATATACTTGGTAGCTTGCACTACTAGCTTCTTTGACGTGGAGATGGTCAAACATAAGGGGCTGGATGGGGCCTGTATTTCTTTACCTCTCACACAGCACAAACTCTGCATTTTGCCTGTTTACCTTTAGGGATAGAGCTACCACTTGTGTAGATCCCTTTATGTTATTGCGCAGCTGGTCTATAACAACTTGGACCACAAAGTCTGTTTTTCTTTGCTGAAAGGGGCAATTTTCTGTGTTTTGTGACATTAAATTATTACTTGGATTTTCTGTGTTTTGTGACATTAGATTATTACTTGGAGTTGTGTTCCTAATGCTTGTTGTCAGTTGCTCTGTAGGGCTCAGCAATGACCACATATATTTCGTTGTATCTAGTGACAGGACAAGAGGTAATGGAAAGAAGCTGGAACACAAAAAAACCCTATTTCACTGTGAGGGTGAGGGAGCCTTGGCACAGACTGCTCAGGGAGGGTGTGGAGTCTCCTTCTCTGGAGGTTTTCAAAGCACGTCTGGACACATTCCTGTGCGACCTGATCTAGGTGGACCTGCTTGAGCAAGGGGGTTGGACTGGATGATCTCTAAAAGTCTCTTCCAACCTGTACCATTCTATGGTTCTGTGATTGTATGATTGTAGTTCTGACCTAAAGACTTAGGTCAGTGCCTTTTCCATCAATGTCTTATCCCCTAGCAGTGTCGTGCACATCAAATGGCTCCCAGTAAAACTGCAAAAACTCCTATTGATTGTTATGGCAATATGATTAGGCTCCAATGACTGATGTCCTCATTCAAGACTTGTACAGCAGAACTTCACGTACCTGGACCACTCTTCTCATCCTGAATGTAATTTCTGAAATGAGGAAGGCTATTGTCATGCTTACATTTTTGGAAATTTGACCTCTTGATATCTTGGGATTTTGTTTTTCTTTTTTAATGCAGCAGAATCCCAGTGAATTCAAGTGAATGGATATTAGCGGGTGGTGCTGAAGGAGACTCGGGCACTGCTCTGAGAAGATGATGGGGACGAAAGCAGTTGACTCCATAGGGTCAGGCTTCATAGGAGCTGTGAGCAGAACTCAATGCTTGTGTCAGTAGGAGTTTCTGTTTCAAATCTAGTGAAAGGTTTTCACTTACAGGAATGATACAGTGTTCTAAAATACTGCTTCAAAAGCTTCCTGTACTTGATAGATAGTATTACTCTTTCAGCTGTTGCGTACAATGTTGTAGAGCTCTGCTGGCTGGCTTAGAATTTCTTTAAACTTTTTTTTTAGAAGAATTATCATGTGATGTAAATTCAGCAGGATTTTTCTGTTTTGAGAGGACTGCAGATTTTGAGCAAGTGTTGATTAAAAAGAAGTGTATTAGTTCATGATTTGGAACTGGTCTTGCATTTCCATAGAGATAAAAAGATCCAAATAGCTTGCAACTGAAATGAAAAGCCATGGAAGAACTAAGTCAACCAACTTATTTTCCTGAACATAATTGGAAAACAGAGGGAAAGGATGTGTGAATTTTTAAATCTGAAGCAATATGAAAAGAACTCTGAATTTTCAATCAAACAGGCATGTAATTAGATTTCTCTGTGCTCTGGAATTTTCCATTTTACCATTGTTAGCTTTTTTGCCATATCTGTTTGCATCTTCACAAATCCAAAATACATTAATTTGAATAAAACAAAAGCCTATTCATGCTTGCACTATTCATGTGGTTTAATTGGTTTACAAAATACAAATGTTCTTTGAAAGAAAGTGATTTGATTTCAAGAGGCTGGTAGCTGTCCATCATATATGGTCCTCCTGCTCACAAAAGATGAAGGAAGAGAACTAGACATAAATGGACTTGCTTCAACTTGGTTTGTTCCTGTTCCTGTTTTGGCTGAGCTGAATACAGTAGGGAAATATTCTTAGGACTGCAGCTAATTGCATGAACAAAAATAGTTTTCCACATGTTAAGTTGAAATGGAGAGCTGAAATTACTTTTGAAGTGCCTCACTTTCCCATTTTAGGTAATAACAGTCTGATCTCAAAGACTGCAAAATTCATTATGGTCTTGGAACACCTGAACAGACTGTATTACAGTGGTAGAGGTAATAGTGATGTATACCAATACCAGTCAGCGTTACAGTGAAGTTCCAGATTATTTTGGTACTTATGTGATATGTAAGAGAGAATGTAGCTGGGAAAAGGTACATCTAATTAAATTGGAATTGAATTACAAGTAAGAAATGACGTTATTTTTTTGATATTTCATATGGAATAATCTGTTAAGTAATGATTTGTTAAGGTGAATAAAGATTTTTGACCCCATAGGTCTCAATAAAGACCAGTTGGAGTAGGTGACACGGGGGAACCGTGGGCAAGCACCCCTGTCAGTCTGTTGTGATTGGGGAGGTACTGTGGTGTTTGAGCACAGAGGTAGAATCTGTGCTGGCTGACTTCCAGAGCAGCAAAGACTTTGCAGGATTAAGTTTCAAGTCAATTGGGCTAGTGGAAACTGAGTTTGAAAATCACATCTGCCAGCTCCCTCAGCACGCTAAGGACCCATTGACTTATGAGCCTTAAGCTTGGCCAACAAGTGTTTAACCTCTTCCTCTTCCACCCAGGGCAAGTCCTCTGCTGTCCTGGCCATCCTGTTATCCTTGCTGGACTGGGCTTCCTGAGGGCTGGCCTTGGACGTAAAGATTGAAGCAAAGAAGACATTCAGTACTTCAGCCTTCTCTGCATCCTCGATCACCAGGACGCCCTCTGTGTTTAGCAGCGCACTCACATTCCCCCTAATCTTCCTTCTGCTGCTGATGTACTTGAAAAATGCCTTATTACTGTCCTTAACTTCCCTGGCTAAATTTATTCTAGAAGGGCTCTAGCCTTCCTAGTTGCACCCCTGCATACCCTGGCAATGTTCCTATACTCTTCACAAGAAGCCAGCCCCTGTTTCCCCCCCTCATAGATGGCTGCTTTCTGCCTGAGTTGTCCCAGCAGATCCTTGCTCATCCACGGAGGCCTCCTACCTCCTTTTCCTCCTTTCTTGCACATTGAGACACACTGATCCTGGGCTTGAAGGAAGTGGTGCTTGAAGATTGACCAGCTCTCATGGGCACTTCTGTCTTCTAGAATCATATCCCATGAGATCCGTCCAAGTAGGTTGTTGAAGAGGACAAAGTCGGCTCGCCTGAAATCCAGGGTCACGGTCCTGCTTTGTGTCTTGTCTCTTCCACACAGGATCTTGAACTCCACCATCTTGTGGTCACTGAAGCCAAGGTTGCCTCCAGCCTTCACATCCCCAACCAGACCCTCCTCATTTTTCAGTACTAGGTCCAGCAGCACACCCCTCCTTGTTGGGTTCCTCAATCACCTGTAAAAGGAAGTTGTTGTCAACAATCTGTAGGAACCTCCTGGACTGTGTGTGCTTGGTTATGTGGCTAAGCTAAGTAACTTCTTGTCTAGGTATGGGTTTATGTTTTAGAAAATCACAAGCTTTCAGCTCATTTCAGTATCATCACTGCAGACTTCTTCAATGATCCCACTGTAGATGTGTTCCTGGTGGAAGGGAATTTTTCTCTCTCAGAACATACCTCTCGCTAGTCCCAGGATGTCCTGCCATGTGGTGGCCCTGCAAGCAAGGTATGAACCTTTGCATTTGTCCCCAGGCATCATGTCTGGACACTGGGCCTCCACTGGAAGCTGGGAACTTTGTCTTTTCTGCAGTTGCAGGTGTGAGAGAAACAGTGTCTTTCCATAACGTCTCTTCCTCAGCCAGAACAGGAGAATGTTCTTTTGCTCTGTCTGTGCTCCCTGCTGATCTTCTTGGGCTACCTGGGGAAAGGAGGAAAGGGATGGAGCCCTGCAGGAAGAGACCTTCTAGCAGTAGCTGTGTAATAGCAATAGGGCAACACAGCAGAGGCTGAACACCCTAGTGTGCAGGATGTCTGGAACAATGCAAATACAAACCAATGAGTTAATACAGAAAAAATGTTAATCAACTCGTTAAAGTGGTCTAGAGGTTTAACTGGAGAATTATATATTCTTCTGCAGGAAGAATAGCATTTTATGGTATGGCTAATTACTAGTCTATTGAAATTTGTTATATGTTCTCCAATAGAACCATGCAGGAACTATCAGCTGAATATGTTCTTTTCGGGGGACCTCTTGAGAGTATGGGGATGTATGCAGAGTATTTCAGGGAGGCTGCCTGCCACTGAGGCATCTTTGGTGATGTCAGCTCCCCATCTGTGTGCCTTCATGAGATTATACCAAACACAGGCTAAACTCAGAACGGGAAACATGGAGACCTGGTCAGTTAGGTCTCTCCAGCTGTCAATATAGTTTATGTTTAAGCATAGACTGAAGGGCACAAGCAGAGGCATTACTAGTAAATCAAATTACGCTTGGCAACAGGTTGCAAATACAGAAGACAACTGAGAATAGAAGGGCAATGGAATTATAAACCAGAGATATGCCTCTGAAGGACATAGAGATCATAAAAATACAGATTATTGGCCGCAGTAATGTGAACCTCTACTATGTTGCCCCAATGGGAAAGTAATACATGTCAAAATAAAGTTTTTATGCACAGCCTAATTTGTTCATAATAGGAAAAAAAATGCAGTCAGGTGTTGGTCTGTATGTCCATGAGTTCTGAGGCTACTTTAAAGAAAATATTGCCTCTGCTGAACTGCAGATTAATTAGTCAAGCTAATGAATAACTAAAGTCTTGAATTTACCCAAAGCATTCCTTCTGAGTTTATAAAATTTGCTAATGGGCAAAGAGATCAGCTTCTTGTAACAGTTTGAAGCTTTTCAAAGCAAAGCCTCAGTTTATGCTTTGCTAAGATGAATAAGATCAGGAATTCATGGTAATGGATTTACCAACCTACTGAATAGTTTAACCATTTACCGTCTAGTGCTTTTGTTGTATAAAAGTTTCATTAGCTGAACCCTATTTCAGATGTTTATCTCTCGAGTTTCACAGAAGAAACAAGTTGTAACAGCAATTTCTTTTTACTGTGGTTTTTATTTGCCATGTAAAGCGGCTTACTTCACTTTTTCTCTTTTTATACAAAGCAGAAATCAGCCTGGACTACTTGATGAAAATAGACTATAGAGTATTCTACAGTGATGGAAGCAGAATTTCTTACTTTATGGTAAGAAGAGTTGATCGTCACTGGTCATCTGCATGAGTGTAATAAATACCATATATGCCTGTGAGAGAACTGGAAGGGAGCAGATCTGTACCGAACCCAGTGATGCTAAGAAGGCTCTGCATTACAAAGTTGCTGTCAGCTGCTGAAAATCTCTGAGCACCTTTATGTTGATTTTCCCTTTATATGCTGCTAAGTCACGTGGGCAATACATCAGCAGACAGGTGCTTTGGAGGTGAGTCAGCCTTCCAGTCTGTACCCCAGGGCTGTCCTTGGGCCATGTCCCCTCTCCCTGACACCAGCACATTACAGTAGATGGTGAAGAAAGGGTTCTGTCAGGATTGTTTTCTGGTGGTTGTGAGGCTGCTATAACTTTTGGGGAGAAAAAGATACGGCCCAGCTAGGTAGATAAAAAGAGATCAGACTCAGCTCAAATACTGTGACTGCTGAAGAGAAGCTGATACCATGTCTAGGACTTTGTTGAACCATGGAGGCTTTCATGACCTTTGCTACTTTGGGTAAAACTTACCTTATGGTAAGTTGTTGTTTTGGTACTTGGGTAAAAACTTACCTTATGAGAGAGGCAATGACTGTAGTTAGTAATTCAGGCAATCAAATAATTCTGTCCTTGGACCACTTTGATGCCATCTCTTCTGCAGCTGCACAAGATGCAAAGGATGGAGATAGCTGACACTAATGGGATGACTTAGGTTTTAAGTACTGAGGTGGAAGGGTAAGTCTTACTTTTGAAAAACTGGTAACCACCCTGGGTTCCTCGGTAACTTGGTGAACACTGCTTGGGAGAGGGACATGACTTTGGCGGTCGGAGTGGGATGGTGAAAAGTTGTGTCTTTTTGACAGTTCTATGAATGTGGCAGAGTGGAGAGGAATAGGCTTTGCACATCTGAATTTGATTTGACTACTGCCAATAAAAAAATGGTTAGTAATACTCTGTCATGGTTTTGCTAGGAGCCGCTTTTGCTTGGTCATAGTGGGAGGGAGCTCCAGTGCAGACCCCATAAAGAGTTCTTGGATTTTCCCTCAGCTCTTGGGTTCAGATCCACCTCTGGCCTGGCTGGGCCAATCAGGCACCTCTGCCGTCACTATTTAAGGATGGGAATTTGAAGTGCTTGGGAGGAGGTGTAGGAGTGATACAAGATGAAGGTGACCATGTGGACCCCACAGTCAGAGAAGGAGGAAGGAGGAGCACTGGACCAGAGACCCCTCTGCAACCCATGGAGAGAATGCAGCTGTACCCCTGCAACCCATGGAGGGCAATGGCAGGACTGAGAGCCACCAGCAGCTCCATGTGAGTGTGCCCGAATGCGCAGGAGACCGTGTGAGGAGGCAGCCACGGCGCAGGCCGTGCTGGAGAGCCTGTGGGCTGCAGAGCAGATCCACACGAGAGGCAGAGAGGGGCTGCAGCCTTTGGGATGAACACATGTTGGAGCGGTCTGTGCAGGGCTGCTGGGTGTGTGAGGGACCCTGTGGAGGAGCAGGGAGGGCTACTGTGGAGCCTGCCTGCCCTGAGGAGAGACAAAGGGCAGAAGCCATCAAGAATAGACTGACTGAAATCCCCATTCCCTGCCCCCCTGAGCTGTTCAGTGAGGGAGGAGAAAAAGATACCCAGACCAGGGCTCTTGAGTCCAGGAAGAGGGAAGGGGTGGGGAGAAGGGGGTCTTAAAGTGCTGGTTGTGCTCTTCATCATTGTACCACTCTGTTTTGTTTTGTGTTGGTTATGTTTTGGGGTTTTATGGTTATGTTTTAGTTGGTGTTGGATTAAATTATTTTCTGTTTTCTTCCCCAAGCCGAGTAGCCTGGGCTGTTTTGTCCATGACCATAAGTGGCAATAAAGCCCTCCCTGTCCTTTAGGAATTCTCAAGTCTGTGGTGCTTGAGTCTAATCGTGGTCCTTTGTCCCTGGAGACATAATGTCATTGCTCAGTCTTTTATAAGACTACTCAGAGGCAGCTTTCAGACATCTTCTAAAAGACCTTTCCTGGTGCAGGCAGATTTGGAGGAATGTAAGATATTCTTGTTCCCTGAAGATTTTCTTCCACCACCAGAGGTGATGGTCCTCTGATGTTATACAGTTGGTATGGAAATAAATGACATCACTGTTTGGGGAACATGGCTTCATATGAGAAATCAATAAACTAGAGCAAATGAATTGTCAGACAGCTGTGTTTCTTCTCTCCCTGCCTTACTAACATGGAAAAAAGGAGACAGATGGATAATGAGAAAGTGAGATTTTTTTTTTTTTTTCCCAAGGAAGTATATGTTTTCTAAGCCAAATGTCTCTCAGTTCTTTTAGACTTCAGAAGAGCAGAAGAAAGATCAGTAATCCCCTTAAAGATGTACAGGGAATACAAGTCAGAGGGTTTGTAATTTCCCACAGTTGCATCATATTGTGTGTTCCAGTTGTTTCCATTTCATTTTCTGGTTTTGGTAGCAGCTGGACAGTAGAATACCATAAAAGGAGCTGGGAGACATGTAGACAACTGACTTCATGAGAAAACTGGGACTCCTGCAACTACACCATTGCCTTTGTCTCTCAGTCTGGCTCCCATTCCCTTACTCTGATTAGCTGCCTCATTTGATACCTCTGTGGAAAGGGTGTGCACAGTGGCTGCCCTCTTCTCTGGGGCATTCAGTACAACCCTGACTCAGCCTAGGCTGCAGGATATATGTGATGCTTGGGGTCCTGCTAGAGCCCAGCCCAGTTATCATGGTGATTTTACAAATAACATATCCCTTCCTAGGAATGAAAGAGCCTTCCCTTTCCAGAGGTAATTATGGGTGAACATCTGGAAATGTATTAGAGCAGGTAAAATCTGTGTTGTGGTGCCAGTGCAGTAGTCCTCGGGAAGAACAAAACCAAATATAGACCTTAAAGCATGTGTCCTAAATAGCTATTTCTGATACAGTTCCTAAATTAAGGAAATTTATTTGCAAGTGCTTTAACTACCAAAAAAAAAAAAGCCTCTAAAGTAAATGTTAACTTCTGTAGTTAAAATTCCAAACTGTTTAAAAGCCTTAATAAATTGTCTATTTTGTGTGTCATGTGTATGGACACAGCTATTATCAGAAGCAACTAGTATTTTGCAGAAGATAACATTTTTCATTGTTACAGCATTGGTCCTTACTAGCCAAAATGTGGTGGACTGTCTTAAAAGGATTAGTAGCAAATTCACTGCTTCACAAGAAGACTGAGCCAGGAGACTGTGCCATTTAGTGGATTTGCTGTCACTTTCTGAGGAATTAATTAGCCAGCTCTTGTTGTGACAGGAGTGCTTTTCAATCCAGTAACATAATTTCTGAATGAGTCAGCCATTCCAGGACAGCACTTTAAAACGTGAAGTACACCCATGTCATATGTACCCATCTGTGCAGCAATGGGCTGTTTTCCAATATTTACTTAAAACAAAAAAGCAGTCCTGGACTAAAATGTATGTAGAGAGAGAGTCGGCTCTGGCAGGATGTGACATTACAGCTGAGTTGCCAATGTAGGACTGCTGTGGTTTTGGTTTTTGGAGGAGTTCAGCACTGCCTACTGTGTGGTTAATCTCTTTGATAGTAAACATTAGATTTATTGCTTACCACTTGTACAAATACTGCAAAGGAAGCGATAAGAACATTACCCAAGTATATCCATTGCAGCAGCCTAAACCAGCAGTACAAAGAAGATGTGTATGTAGTTTTGAAGGAAGAGATTTGAAAAACTGCTAGGTGTTACTTTTGTGCTTGAAGCCACCGGTGCAAGGCACCACAGCATGTGGGTTTGGTGTAAAACCTGGTCTTGGTAACACCCCTGAAAAGACTGGAGATTTGCCAACTGGTATGATTGGGCTTACCCTGCTGTTTCTCTTTTGTGGTAACTTCCCACCCCATGTCTCAACACAACACAGCAATGACTGCTATTCACTAGCCCTAGACTGGTATCAGGAACATCACACAAGAGGACTGAGTTTTAGCCTTCTATTTTGAGCTCAGGGGAAGAAAGACTATATCGGGAGAAATATATCTGTGCAAAACACGCACTGACATGATAGAAACATTTTGGTAAGAAAAAGGTCTTATCCTTTATTGTCTGCTGTTCTCCCCAACCTTTGTGATTCTGTGATTCTCTTCTGACAGTCTTCTTTAGTTGCATATAATAGCAGGAATTTGTTTTCTTTTGTGTCTTACTGTTTAAACTACTAGTACTACAAAACTTCAGTGTGTGATACTACCCAAGTTTCAAGAGCAACCTGCAGGGACATGGCATGTAGTTATGAGCAGAGTTCAAGTCCTGTCTGCTTCACATAAATAGTTCTATTGAAGTAATAAATAATATTAAAAAAAACCCCAAAACTATTTGAGTTACCAAGACAAGCAAGATTTGGCTCACTGGGGAGATAGCTTTTAATAGCATATGTTCGCTTAAGAAGCAATGATCCTGTTGTCTACGAATGTCCTTAGTAATAAAGAAGAGGAGAATAGAAACAGAGGAAAGGTCTCAAGGAAGAGAATAGCTCCTGCAGTGTATCAATTATTTATGAGGAATTTTCTTCTGTAGCATCCAACTAGTTCTGATCAGAGGCACTCATGCAAATATGATGAGTGACTTCAGAGAACCTGCCTAAATATTTTTTCTTTTTTTTTTTTTTTTGCTTATTAAATAAAGAATGTTTTTCAGATTTACCTCCAGCACATCAGGGAGTTTGAGTGTGCTCCTCCCAGTGAAAGGACGGAAAATCACAGATGAGGGTGGAAAGTGAGTGGCTGCCTGCCATTGTGGAAATGACAAAAACCTCTAGGCAAGGGGTAGGGCAAGAAAAAAGATTTAGAAAGTTTGTGCTGCAGCTTTTCAAGTTTAATTGTATACTCGTTGTTTTGGAGTATGGAAGAGAGACTGGAAGTTTTCTGCAACAAGAAACGAGTCTTGTTACTTAGATAATGCAAAAAATGGGTCTGGACAATATTTACTATAGTTGTTCTTGTGTCTCTGTAAAGCTAACTCAAAGTCGTCTGTCACCCCTTCTAGCTGCCTTTATATTTTTTTTTAGACCACAATGACTATTAAAGATGTCAGGCAACAAACATCTGTGAGCATATACAGCAATAGCTAGTGCAGCCTTACCCACAGGAGGAGGCACAATCAACTCAAAATAGTTGAGGAGGCAGCTCCCTGCCTTAGCTGGCCAAGGTCATCTATCACTCAGAGGTCAGTTCCCAGCCCTGCACTAGGTCAGCTCTGCTTGGTAGTGCCCCAGCCAAGTGCCTGGTGAACAAGCACAAATAGACCTGGCAAAACTGCAACTATTGCACTGCAGTGGCTTAATGTCCTTTATCAAATTACTTGATAATACATGCAAATTCTTTTGTGGAACACGTGTGTAGACACACACACATGCACACAGGCTTAGAGATTAAAGCTGTTTTATGCAGAGAGCAGCTTTCTGATGTGATAGCAAGAGGAAGTGATGTGTGGAATATATGTTCATCAAATGTCACATTTTGGAACAATTAGATGCCAGGTCATTGAGTTAAAATATTGGTGCTGTGTAAAACAGAAGTTATTTTACAGTTATTTCTAGAAACATTATAATTTGTTTATATTCTGGTAGTTTCTGGAAGCCCCAGTCGTGATGCAAACTCCATTATGCTGTTTGTGAAGTACTTCAAAGAAGTCTCTTATTTAATGAGCACTAGGTTAATCTCTGTTCCATATCCATATGAGAAGCTATGATTGCCTGTTTGTATATGCACTCACAGATTTATGTGCCTATGCAAGAAGTATGTGCTAGTACACAACTGTCTGTATTGATGAGGTAGTATTTATAAAAATTATGTACTGAAAACTGTTTCCTCTGCTGTATATTTAAATAAACACAATATGGAAATGGAGATTTGTTTTAGGGCACTCAATCTCAGGAGAGAACAGGCTAAATGGCACTTTCCAAAGAGCTAATTAATGTGTAAGGTGAGACGCTTGGTATAAACAATGATACAGAAACAGCAGAGATGCTCAGGGGTTATTTGTATCAGTCACTGGAGCTGAAAGGCTGGATGTCTCCCCTGGTGCAGTGGGGTGCATGGAAAGGGAAGGTAGTCCTGCATGGGAGCAGAGGTGGCAAGGCAGGAGTTTTGAAATCCTCCGGTGCTGAGAAATAACACCCAGGAGAGCTCAGGAATCTGTTGGCAGCACTCTCTGAAACAATAACGTTGATTATTAAGAAATCTTGGAAAACTGGGGAAATTCCAGAGGGATTTCCAGGCCTTTATGGTGTTTAAAAAGAGCCCAAAAGCATTCGTGTAGTTAGTAGGTCAAGTTGATTTGATGTTGGCTTCAGGCTGACAGCGGAGAGTTTGTTTGGTCTCTGTATTAATTTAATACTCCAAAGTATTAAAAGCTAAAATATAATTCCTACTTAGTATGGTTTAACCACTGGTAGATTTGTTAACTTGTTTTTATTTTTTTTGATAGGGTTATATGCTTTTATGATAAAACCCCCAGTGATTATGTAATATGCTTGGATTTCCCTAAGTCGTTTCAAGTAGTAATATGTCATTTTGCCTAAAGGAGAATCCAGAAAATGTTGTCTTGCATTAACCTGCAAGGTGGATTTAAAGCCTGAGATGTTGAAATGAATTTGTTAACATGTACATTTGAATGAGCCCCATTCCTGTCTTCCTGTACCTATTGTTGATGGTGCAGGGTTTTATTGGTAGAGTTTGCATATGGAAGGGCAGGCAAGTAATGAGGATGTCAGCTTACGGAATGATGTAAAACACTTTTGGTTTCATTCAACCAAAAGTAAGATAATATAACAAGGAACTATGGGCCCTACATACATAACTAAGGTAAAAATTCTGCCGTTGTTTTACATTAATGTGCACCAAGCAGGTTTCAGGGTCTAGCTTGAGCTACCATAAAACATCTGCTCCAAGCAAACCAGCAAGAGAAGTCAGAAGTACAAACCGAAATGGAGGGAGAAAGGTGCTGAGGTAGGAAAGTAATCACATCTGAAGCATATAGAAATGCAGTAGTATAGAAAACTCTGCAAATCAATCCTCATGTGCAAGTTGTTCAGTTTCACCCCCTCCTCAGGACAGCAAGTGAATTGTGAAGGCCACAGCAGCACAGGTAGCATGGTCTCTGTGTGCACAAGCTAATGGTTAACAGTGCAGTAGCGGCTGACAAGGTCAAGATTGCTTCACTTCCCATGGCTCCATGGTTCCAAAGGCATGCTGACCAACAGGTGCATGTGTTGTGAATAAAACTGCTGTGAGGGAGTGCAAAATACATTGTTCTTTAGCTCAATAGGCTCAGCTTTCATGGGTTCAAATGCTTCTCTGTGCATGAACTCTGAGGAAGGTGTTTAGAAAACAGTTTATTGTTTAAATGGCCATTTTTAAGGCCCTGCTAACTACTCACCTACTTGCAAGGGCAGCATACTTTTACACCAGCTTTAATTAAACATTTCCTCTCTTTCCCCATTTCTTCCCTCGCTTCTTATGTGAGGGAATTTCAGCTTGATGCCCTGGAGCAACATGGTCACAATTTTCATGGGGTGTTTTTGTATATCTGCTGGCCTTGTTGCCTGGGGAAGTCTGTGAAGAGTGTATGTCAGCACCTGCTCTAGAAAGCTATGTATACCAGTTAGCGGGGCAGCAGAAAGATGTTGGGCAAACTCTTCGTGCCTGTTTTGGCAGCTATGACACCACAGACAGCAATGGGGTTTTAGTTACAGGAAGCCAGTTTAACAGAACACAGAGCCCATCGAGCATGCTGGTGAGCTGCTGTTGGTGCAATTGCAGCTCAGTGGGTGCATGGACAGCAAATTAAACCTCCTGCTCCTGGAATCAGTGCTGACATCAAAATAAAAAATCACTGACTCAACCACATTAAAAAAAAAAAGGAAAAAGGGAAGAAAAAAGTTGTAATTCCACCCTGTCATGACACCCACATTAGGCATCAAAGTATTAACACGTGAAAATGCTCTGACTCTGCACAGTCTTTGCAGGAATGAAGTTTTAGTCATACCCTTCTAAGAAATCAAAACAGAACAAGACAGAGTGTCATGGCTATAATTTTACAGAACTTTAGATTAGGAGAGATGTGACCCTCAGGTGCTGGTGGATGCTGATTGTCTCCAGCTATCAGTAATGGCCACAAAGCATTTGCTAAATGTTGCTTTGAGAGATATGAAGTGAGTTGTTAGCTCTAATGTTGCTTTTAAACCTTCCTAAGCAGTGACTCAGTCTGTGACCATAGCTGTCCATCACATCTCAGGCAGGTTGGACTATTCTTAGTGGTTATAGAAGGGCACAGTGTGGGGTGATAGGAATGGTCCCAGGTATGGAATGACTTCTAAACAACTACAGACTTCCAAGGTGAAGGTTCTTCATCCCAGAAAAGCGAATACAGAACAGGGGTGCGAGGTGCATGGTGCATGCAAACCATGAGCATCAGGAATGAAATCAGTTGGAAACAACCACTTATTTTTGCTCATAATAAAACTAAGGATGAAACTGTGAGGTAGAGGTTTCAGGGCCAAAGAGTATACATTCTTTCATGCAAGAAGTAATTAAGCTTAAATCCATTGCCAAATATACTTTGATAGGAATAACAAAAACAGAGCTGGTTACAAAAAAGCAAAATCATGATATTAAAAATTGATTGGAAGATGTTAAACACAAAAATGCCATCACTGGCCAGGGAAGTCTTTTAGTCACAGATATCTAGAAATTGTCCTGTACCAGGACAGTGTCATTGGCCACCACCTAATGCTCTCCTTTGAGTCTCCAGTGTTAGCAGCTGTCAAAGAAAGCATAGCAGGTGGATGGACATTTGGTTTAGCCTGCTCTGGCCATTGTGTTGTCATAATGCAGAGATTCCTGAGCACTTGAGAAGCTTGGGGTAGGACTTGCTTTTCTTTGGTATTGACTTTTCCATCCTGGATGTGCACTGTCACTAGAGAGGAATGTACTCTATTTGCTTGCGTGGGCCTACACAGACATGAAAAGTGAAATTTGTCCTGGAGTGTAAGCATCCTGCCCTTAGGAGAGAAGAAGCATCCTTCTTTCTTGTGAGGCCTCCCACTGACTTCAGTGAGATGATCCTCATGACTGGTGACTTAAAAGCAAATTAGTTGATGCACAGATATTGGAGGTTGAAGGGGATGCATCTGAACAAAACACATTCTGGTTTTTGCCTTACCAGCTGGATTAGTACAAATGTCTTGGTCACTACAAGTGGCCTGAAAAAAAGACCTTATTTCTAGGAAGTGAAGGACTTAAACAGAAAGCATGACACCAGAGAAACGTTGTATGGCAGTTCTGTTTCTTAACAATTCTTTTTGTGTTTGTGGGTTTTTTGTTTTGTTTTGTTTTGGTTTGGTTTTTTTTTGTTTTATTTTTGTTGCAGTTGTGGGGTTTTTTTCTGACTGCATACTTTTAGTGAGAAATATTTTCTCTCCTGTTGTGGAGTTGTATTAGTTTTTCAACAAAAGGCACAAGGGATCTGACAGTGCACAGATAAAATCATACTGAGCTGTGCTTCCTGGAATGTGACACATCAAACAGAGTTTTGTTGTGTGGTTAAAGAGCCTGATTCATTCGGATAGTATTTTGACAGAATGTATTGTTTTCAAAGACCCTGGGAATTATGCCCATAAAATGCATTCAGCGGTTACATTTATGAGGCTTAATTCATCACTGGTACGGTGTTGTCTGGGGACCTTTAAAGACCAGACATGAAAGCAGCACCGTAATCCTTGCATTTAATTTCATCTGCTGAACCAGGCAGTCTCGGCACAGAACATCCACCACTGTGCAAAGAGGGCGGGGGAGGGTAAGTGGTGGTGGTCTGAGAAGCCCCCTTTGCCTTGTGCTGCCTGAGGAAGGGAGCTTGTGCTCTGTTTGAAGGGTTGGCTGGGGGATTATGGGTGATGGGTTGTGCTGGACACCTGTCCAGAGGAGAAGCTGCAGTTGTTGGGAAGGGTAGCGGCTGTGTCCCCCTGAACAGAGCAAGCTGACATGCAAGGCACTGACCAGTATTGCAGCCCCCTGTTTTGGTTGGTGCCCAGGACCTGCAGCTAAACACAGTTGCTCTTTCCAAACACTGCCAGGCTGGCAGGGCACAGCACTGCAGCTTCCAGGGCTTTTCTTGACCTGGCTGTGTGTCTTGCCAGGAGAATGGTGGTAGACCTGACCAGCAGGTCCAGTTCATGGGAAGAAGAGAGGAAGTGAGAGATCAGTCTCACATTTAATTAAGGGTAGGCTCTCCTTTTGTGGATGGTGTTTTCCATAGACATCGTTTCTGTTATCCTCACTGCCTTCTTACCCTAGCCTATGGTAGGGTGTGATTGAAGGTACTAATTTAGTATTTCTGTATAACACTTTCTAACAATATTTATAATTATCTAAGCTACGTATAGCAGTGCAGTGTGACATAAATACATGTCCTATGTAACACTGTCGGTCCTTCCTCCTGCACATTGCCTCACAGCACTCCTAAAATGAGTGCCACAGCTCAAAGTACTGTGTGGAATTACCTTTATACTACTTAGTGCTAATTCCTAAAAGATGACAATAACAATATTTGACAGCTTTAAGGAAGGACTGTCACCTAATACATTGATAAATACTAGCAATGTGTATTAAGTAGGAAGAGAAGTTAAATGCAGATGAACAATTTCTGAAACTCCTAGAGAAGTTCTGTAGTTTCTGTGCAGTAGTCTCCTGATACTCCTTCAGGGATATTG
The DNA here is from genome assembly GCF_028858725.1 of Colius striatus. Taxonomy (NCBI): domain Eukaryota; kingdom Metazoa; phylum Chordata; class Aves; order Coliiformes; family Coliidae; genus Colius; species Colius striatus. Next base: position 33,054,739 of record NC_084767.1, read on the forward strand.
CTAACTCTTACATACAAGTTTGCACCATCAATAATTATGTATATTTTAGCATACCCTAAACTGCCAAAGATGAGCTTTTACCTGGATCAGTTTCCTGCTTTGCCATGATATTGTAGGATTGCACTGCTGACACAAGAGAGTGTGTGGTAATGTTTGGTTTGAAGTTGGGGATACATGAGCATCAGAACACCAGGTATGGGTGAAGATGAAGATGTACAAACCATTGCTATATTGAATTTTCTGTATTACCTCTGTTGGTTGTATGCTACACGTTGTGTGTGTCGTCCCCCTCCTCCTCCTCCAAAAAAAGTTATCTTGTTCCTGGCATAGCCTTCTTCATTACCTGAACTCATACACGCTACACTAGTTGGTTGCAGCTGTACACTGTATCCCCAGTCAGCACTCCTTTAATGGTGTCCCTACCCAGAGGTATTTCCACAAAATATGTTTTCTTGTCTCTGTCTGCCCACATGATTTGGCTAAAATTCACTTCCTGCTTACAGCTGTGTTTTTTGGGGGGGCTTTTTTTTTTGTTAGCCAGGTGATGTAGTGTAAAACCTCAGAGTTTAAAATCTGTATAGTCATTTCTATTGGGAGTAGTGAGAAGTGCAGCTTGCACTCTTGACAGATGAGTGCTCTTTGGGCTTTAACACCTGGAGATGCTGTGTGTTGGGACATAGTTTTCCTATCAGGTGTATGCTATGAAAGCCTGCAGCCTGGAAATGTACTCTTGTGAACACTGAGGATTTAGTGTCTGTGCTCCAGCAAAATGAGAAGAGCTCTCTGGATGCCACACTGCAGCACAAAGCAGGCTTATTGTATGGTACAGTGAGCCAGCTTCCATGCTCAGAAAGACGCCTGTGAGAAGGAAATGAGTTCATTGGGATTTGAAGATAAGCATTGGATCCACATGGTGTTTGACACAGTGCACCCTGTGCTCTGCAGTGTGACCTGCAGTTCTGGCTGCCTGTTTTGAGTTACAATAGGAAGGGATCTCCTGGAGGGAGGGTGGGTGGTACTTCATGAAAATCAGGCTCCTCCAGGGTGTGATACGGAGAGTATCTTAAAATAAAAAGCCCAAACTTGCACATCGGTTTTGAAGTTAGGGAACTTCATCGGTTTATATTAACTTGGCCCCACTTAATGAAAATGTGTAGGCATGTGCATAAATATCTTGTTATGAGAAGCCTTAAAGCTGAAACGAGGCATAGTGTTTTGTAGCGCAATGTGGTGAATGGTAGCATTGAAGCTATGTCTTGTCACCAGGGCACATCTTAATTCTTCTTTTACTCTGAAGCTGGAACACAAAAAGTTCCACTTAAATAAAAGAAAAAAACTATTTTACTGTTCAGGTGACAGAGCAGTGGCACAGGCTGCCCAGAGGGGTTGTGGAGTCTCCTTCCTTGGAGGTCTTCCAAACCTGCCTGGACATGTTCCTATGTGACCTGATCTAGGTGAACCTGCTTCTGCAGGGGGGTTGGACTAATGATCTCTAAAGGTCCCTTCAAACCCCCATTCTATGATTCTATGATTCATTGAACATTGCAGGTGATGGCTGCTAAATACCAGCTGTACAATACTCTTAAGAGTTTGCAGTCTCTTTACTACCAGTGACCCAACATAGTGCTTCTCTCTGTTTGTTTGGAGCTGGGAAGTAAATGGCTGTATAGTCAGATGGAATAATTTAAATTATAGCAAGTAGGAATTAGGGAAAATGGGTGATGAAGTCTACAGAAATCCTGAATTAAAACCGTGGAGAGTATATTTACCACTGAAGCTATACTAGACCAAACAGATTAAAAGTCAAAGTAATAACTTGCCTTCCATTCTTACTTGCAGAATTCTTGTCAGGTTTTTTATGTGTCAGTGCCATATTCATATTTCTTATTGCTTCACAATAAGTGTGTAATTTTAGATATTCTCAGCTGTTTGTTTGTCCTTTTGGCTAATAGAAACAAAATTAATCATCTTTATCCATTTTAGCAATGCTTTCTCTATCTTAACTAATTGGATTTCTGGATAGGTAATTCTTATATTAGTTAGTGATATTAAAAAACCACAGACCTGGGTTTGACACCCAGATCTTCCTTTGAGAGGAAAAGGAAAAATAGGCAATGTACTGAAACGTAGATTAAACAGCTCAAGATACTTTGCAATACATGCATAAAATGGTCTGGAAAACTATTAGTGCTGCACAGCAAAGCATCCAATGGGTAAGGAGGGCCTTTGTAACTAGAAATTGCTGTCTTTGATGTTATACATTAGGGTACTGTCATTAACTACATAGTTACACTTTTCTTATCAGTAGAAATCTCACTTTTTCTTTTTCCTGCCTTATAGATTTATGTTGATTTCTGTTGCTGTAATACTTTGCTGCCTACTATGGTACTAATAGTGTACCATAAGCAGTAATCTGAAGACTTTGGATAAACAAATTAATTTCTCTTTGGCTCAATTGATTTGTCTATAAGGAAAATTAATCATATTTCTCATCAATCTGATGTAGTTTAGTTGAAAGAGCTGTTGGAGGGATCACCACAAGCTTACTGGCACCTGTGAGAAAAATGTGGACATCTGGAGTGGCATGAGGCACCAACCTGTGCACAAAACCTACCAGGTTGACTGGAGAGAAGTGAGAGGTGGACCACAGTCTGGTTTGCTTTGCCAGAGGAACTTCAATTGCATAAGGAGATGGTGACTCCTTGTGCCTGCATTTAAGAGACTTTTAAAATTAAAACTAGAATCTATTAGCATCCGGATGCCAGTAGAAAACAAAATTATTTTTAAAACTCCCTTTCATTCAGAAACTATTTTTGAAATGCTAATGGTGGTATTTTTGCCTTGTGCTGCTGTATCATAAGTAAAATTTGTAAATGCTTAAATGCTATCCTGTTTTGACACTTGGCAACTTCAGCTTAAATTCTGCTGACATGTTTATACAGCTTGTTACTAACGCATTGAAGCTCCAGCCTCAATACATACTTAGCACTGTGAATGCACAGTATATGAAGTGCTTCTTTAGAGCCCGACCTAATAGTCCAGTTGTCACTGATGCAAGACACCTGTGGTCTGCAGTTGGAGTTTTAGCAGAGGACCATTGGACAGTGCTTTGTGGTGTTGGTTATGAGAACAACTGAAATGCCTTATATAGCCTTTTAGCCTGGAAGAAGCCTGGTTATTTTAAGAGGTTTTTGTGCTTTGCTGATCCTAGGCTCAGTACAGAAACCTCTCTGAACTTGAACAACCCAAGTCCCTGTGGACTTACGCGTGCTTTGCAGTGTGTTATTCTGCCAGGTGTGTTGGTGGTGACATCTCCACCAAGGGATGAGAAGTTGTCCTCAAAAGGGAAGTTTTGTTGACTATTTTGGTGTCTTTATTGGACATATTTCCCTGGCAAAACTGGGAAGGTTTTGGTCTCTATGAAGCTGAGCAAACAGGAGATTTACTCCCCCTTTCCTCTGGAAGTCAGAGGCTGTTTCTGGGTAAGCACTAACTTTTTAGGAGAGCAAGCAGCCACTGCACAATATGCTGAGTGCACAAGTACTTTACTGAGTTAGAGTTTAAATAGCCCTGACTTGGAAACCAAGGTACATTGACTCCCTTATGTACAGTTGCTGCAGTCTGTTGATTTTTATGATTCTATGATTCTATGACTTTGAATTTGCATAGCTGAGGCTTCCATTTGAATGGCAACAAAATTGTGAGAGCTTTCAGCATCATATCAACCTCTGAATACTGGCACAGAAATATATCTTTTCTTTTCTTTTGAACTGCCCTATGCTAAGTTCCCAGTAATTTTGATGACATTACTGACAGCATTTAAGCCTTTCTCACCAGGAAAACATACATACAGATGTGTCATGAGATGCTTCATATTCTCCCAAGTTCTCATGGTCATCACCTCCAACAGTGAGCTGAAGTCCTCGGAGGAGAATAAGCAGAGGTGTAGCTAAAAATTTTGGTAATAGTAAGTCATTCTCTAATTCAATTCCATTTTGCAGATCAATTACACAAAGGAAGGCTCTGGATGTATATATTTAATATCAACAGGAAGCTTTTCCTGTCAGGGACCGTTTTTTGTCATGCATATCTGTCATGAATGGTGCAGGCACTTCCAGTAATCAGAGATACATATGGGCTGCAGTTTCACCTTTACCTGGCCACAGATGTCTACCATCTTTGGCTGGTGTTGGGCTCTTCCAATTAATTCAATAAGAGTAATTCAGAAAAATTTGTGTGTGAAGCCGAGGGTTGATGTGTTAGTGGGGAACCCCAGTGGCATTTGAAGAACCAGCTCACATGGCTCATATGATAGAACAGTGCAGTAGTTACAGGGGCTTTTATTGTATAAACCAGTTGAGTTGTTTTCATACCTTTTAAGAAGCAGCTACTGAATGCATCCTGTATCTTCCCCTAGGAATCTGGGCTGTCAGGTGTTTGTATCCCACCCATGTGTCTTTCCAGCTCTTCTACTGAGCACAGTAGTGTTTGCCTGCTGCAGATAGACAGTGCCAGCATCCAAATTATTATAAGTGCTCATTTATTGGTCTGGAAGAATAATTAAAAATGTTCTGAACATACATAATATAAATAAGGAGGAATGTTTGGGAATGATCAGGAGAGCACAGGACTGCTAGGGATGACAGTTTGAAAAATGTGGCTTTGTGTGGGGGTTTACTGAGGTTCTGGAGGCAAGCTCTGTTTATAATAAACCACAAACTGAAAAGCTCAAGAGAAGATAAATATGAAGCATTTAGCATCAGGATGCTTTGTCAATGATTAATGGAACTTGACTGCTTTTGCTGTTTGGCAGTTTTACCTCTGCACAGTGCCTGTTACCCTGTAGACCATCTATAATCACACTGTCTGTAGCTGTTTGGACTCACAGCACAAACTAGGACAGAGCAAATAATTCTAGTATCTCAGTGGTTGGTCAACTTTTTAATCATGGAATGGTAGGGTTGGAAGAGATCTTTAAAGATCATCTAGTCCAACCCCTCTGCAGAAGCAGGGCCACCTAGATCAGGTCATATAGGAACATGTCCAGGCAGGTCTTGAAGACCTCCAGGGATGGAGACTCCACAACATCCCTGGGCAGTCTGTTCCACTGCTCCATCAGTCTCACAGTAAAATAGTTTTTTCTTATATTTAAGTGGAACTTTTTGTGTTCCAGCTTCATCCCATTACCCCTTGTCCTCTTGCTAGCTACTATAGAAAAACAGGAGATCCCAACCTCCTGACACTCACCATTTAGATATTTGTAAATATTAATAAGATCTCCCCTCAGTCTTCTCTTTTCTAGACTAAACAGCCCCAGTTCCAGCAGCCTTTCCTTATATGAAAGGTGTTCCAGTCCCCTGATAATCTTGGTGGCCCTGTGCTGGACTCTCTCCACAAGTTCTCTGTCCCTCTTGAGATAAGGAACCCAGACCTGGACACAGGACTCCAGATGAGGCCTCACCAGGGCAGAGGAGAGGGGGAGCAGAACCTCCCTTGACCTGCTGGCTACACACTTCTTGATGCATCCCAGGATGCCGTTGGCCTTCTTGGCCACCAGGGCACATTGCTGGCTCATATTTAGTTTATTATCAATCAGGACTCCCAGGTCTGTCTCTGCAGAGCTGCTCTCCAGCAGTTCGACCCATAGCCTGTACTGGTGCATGGGGTTGTTCCTTCCCAGATGCAGGACTCTGCACTTGTCAAGTACATTTTCACTGTGACAAAGAAGCAGACATTTTCAGGTTTTTTTAATGACTTAAAATGACATATTTTTGGAGATACAACATCATTTTGGACTGTCATGAATCACCATCATTATCTTTGATGAAATGGGTTTTGGAGTTCAACTTCGTCCCCCTGAAGGACACAATTTATTTACTGTTATCCTGAAGCTTGCCTCCATTTTAGCCCGGTGTCAGTTCTGGTGTAAATGAAGGGAACTTCAATGGCTTCGTTCAAGTTGGGCAAACCTGCAGGGAAGTGTTTTGAAAAAGCCTGCAGCTCGACATGTGAGCCACTGGAGTGCTTGTGGCTTTGGCTGGAGGACCATACTAGCTGCCTGGGGAGGATGCACCTGGGTGCAGGTAGAAAGTCCCAAGAAAACTTGCAGGGGCCTAAAAAGCTTGGCTGGGCTGTTGGGAAGATACAGGCTCACTGTGCCATGGAGCCTGTCTACCCTTGCTTCTGTAAGGGGAGCTGGCTATGAGCTGGATATGAGCTGACTTGGGATGGAGCAGCAGAGAGCCTGACAGGAGCAGCTATCGGCAAGAGCTGTGGCAACATCATCTGCCAGAATTTTATTTTCTCAAGGAGCAGAGATTCTCCATTAACGATGAGAGGATGGTCCCACACTTACACATTCCTGCCTGGTAATGGAGGCTTTCCTGAGTTTTATTGCCTTAATTTAGTTGTTGCCAGTTGTGGCAAGTTAAATACAGATGAAGCCTGGTTTTCATAGAATCATAGAATCCTTATGGTTGGAAAAGACCTTTCAGATCATTGAGTACAACCACTAACCTCACACTGCCAAACCCATCACTAAACTAAACCTTATCTCTCAGCACTTTGTCTATGTGTCTTTTAAATACCTCTAGGGATGGTGACTCTGCCACCTCCCTGGGCAGCCTGTTCCAGTGCTTAATAACCCTCTCGGTGAAAAAATCTTGAATCTAAACCTCCCCTGGCACAACTTGAGCCCATTTCCTCTTGACCCATCGTTTATTACTGGAGAGAAGAGACTGACCCCCACCTTGCTACAACCCCCTTCCAAGTAGTTGTAGAGAGTGATCATGTCTTCTCTCAGCCTTCTTTTCTCCAGGCTGAACATCCCCAGCTCCTTCAGCCGCTCCTCATCAGACTTATGCTGTAAACCCTTCACCAGCTTCTGTTGCCTGTCTCTGGACACGCTCCAGCACCTCAATGTCTTCCTTGTAGTGCCCTAGGGCCCCAGAACTGGACACACACAGTACTCGAGGTGCGGCCTCACTGGTGCTAAGTACAGGGGAACAGTCACTTCTCTGGTCCTGCTGCTCACACTATTGCCTGTTCCAGGCCAGGATGCCATTGGTCTTCTTGGCCACCTGGGCACATTGCTGGCTCATGTTCAGCCAGCTGTCAATAAACACTCCCAGGTGCTTTTCTGCTGGACAGCTTTCCAGCCACTTTGCCCCAAGCCTGTAGTGTTGCATGGGGTTGTTGTGGCCCAAGTACAGGACCCAGCACTTGACCTTGTTGAACCTCATACAATTGGCTTTGGCCTCCAGCCTGTCCAAGTCTCTCTGAAGGGCCTTCCTGCCCTCAAGCAGATTAATGCACCCACCCAGCTTGATGTTGTCTGAAAACTTACTGAGAGTGCACTTGATCCCCTCACCCAGATCATTGATAAAGACATTAAACACAACAGGCCCCAACAATGAGCCCTGGGGAACACCAGTGGTGACTGGCTTCCAATGGGATTTTACTTCATTCCCTACCAGTCCCTGGGCCCGGTCATCCAGCCACTTTTCTACTCAACGCACAGTATGTCCATCCAAGCCATGGGCAGCCAGTTTCTCCAGGAGGATGCTGTGGGAGACCGTGTCAAAGGCTTTACTGAAGTCCAGGAAAACCACATCCACAGCCTTTCCCTCATTGACTAAGCAGGTCATCTTGTTATAGAAGGAGATCAGACTGGTCAAATATGACCTACCCTTCATAAAGCCGTGTTGATGAGACCCGAACCCTTGATTGTCCCGTATGTGCCTCACAGTGGCACTGAGGATGATCATTGAGGATGATGGTCTGGTTTTGCCATAATTTCTTGACAAATTTTTCCAGGTCATAAAAGAATCACTTTTTTCACAGGATTTATGGCCTTGGTTACCAAAAGCAGTGGCAGCATGTGGAGTACCAGCGGATTTTGCACTTGTATCTGAAACAAAAGCAAAATTTTTTTTGCAGGTATATATCTGTGGAAACAGCTGTCCTGGGAGAGAATGCTTTTCCTCCTTGCCTGCTCACTGCAGCAAAGCTCTTTGCAGCTCTGCCAGCCTTTTGTGGAAGAGGAAAGGCAGCCATTGGCAGACTGCCAGCCAGGCTCCCTGTGCAGCCTCCAAAAGTTGTGGGGATGCACCTATGGCCCCAGGGGAGCAGGAGGGCAGCTGGGAACCAAATTGGTCACTGCTGATTGTTGATATGTGCCAATGTAAGTCCCTCTACAAGGTTTCTGTGGCTTTGTCGTGGTTTGGCCCAGCTAGCACAGCAGCACCACGACAGTTTCTCGCTCGATGCCCCCATTCACCCCTACCCTCGTTACGATGGCGGAGGACCCAGCGAAATGGGAGTAAAAAGATAAGCAAGATTGTTGTGGATTAAGACAAGGGCAGGGAGGGCTCACTGCCAATTATGGTTCTGGGCAAAACAGACTCCAGTACTCGACTTAGAGAGGAAAGTAGGAAAGTTTATTCTACAAGAAACAGAACAGAATAAAAGCAAAAAGGGAGCAGGATGATGAGAAAATTACAGCCAGCACTTTAAGATCTCCCTCCCCCATCCCTCCTTTCTTCCTGGGCCCAGCTCACTGTTCCCGATATCTCTACCTCCGCCCCCCCCAATGGCTCAGGGGGGCAGGGAGTGGGGGATGTGGTCAGTCTCTCACAGATGGGCTCTGCCGCTTCTCTCTTCTCAGATGAGGACGACTCCTGGCATTCTTCCCCTGCTCCAACACGGGGTTCCTCCCCCGGAACACAGTCCTTAACAAACTTCTCTGGTGTGGGTTGTTCCCAGCAGCTGCGGCTTCTGCCGATACAGGTTCCCTCACACGGGACACAGTCCTTGGTGAATATCTCTGACGTGGATTCTTCACCGCGGTTGCAGTTTCTGCACTTGCAAGGTCCCTTCCTCGGGACAGGGCCTGCTCCGGCCATAGTGATAAAGGGCCCCTCCTTCGGAACAAGGCCTCCTCCGGCCACTGTCCCTGGCTCGGGGTCTTTAAAGAAATGAAAATAAATCTCAGCTTCACCAGTTCTCTCCATAGAATGCAGGGGAGTCTCTGCTACAGTACACCTCCTCCCTTTCATCACTGACCTTGGAGTCCGCATGGTTGTTTCTCTTACCGTTCCTACTCCTTGCACCACCACCTGCCAGAAGAAGAGAAGAAGGGGCAGAAGAAAGAAAGAAGATGGAGGAAGACACCTCCCCTTCCGGCTTCTTCTTAAAAAGTGATCGTGGAGGCGTCTAATTGGCTCAGCCCCAGAAGTGGGTCTGGCTCTGAGCTGGGGAGAGTTGTGAGCAACTTCTTGCAGGAGCCATTTTTGCAGCCCCTTCCCCCTTACCAGAAAAGGCTGTCATGTCAAACCATGACAGGCTTTCAAAATTTTGCAGTTCCTCCAAACTACAGAAAACGTGCACAGTGAGGAAAACCAGAAGAGAAAAAAATAACTGCCCACCATGCTGTCTTGCAAGATGGTTCATCAGTCATGCTTGTGTTAACAGAGCACCTGGTATTGGAGAGGATAGGCACCTACATCTGCTAAGAAACTTCAACACCAGCTGAGAAACAAAAATGATCAGCATTGCATTACACAGATGCTGGAGGTGGTGTCTCCTGCACTCCTTCAGGGGAAGTTTGTGTCCTTCACACTCATCCTGTGTCTGTCTTATTTGCCTGTGAGCTACATCTTGCATTCTCCTATTCAACATATATAATGACAGGGTTTAAACAGCATATCAGATAATTATCTCTGAATGCATAATTTAACTCCACCGCTTATGAGTATGGGAAAGTGCCTTCCTTTTGCTTAATTTAAGAGGTGAAAGGCAATGTATTAATCTCAGCATGGTGAAATAAATGTTTTAGTTCAGGTTCATACAAATGTTCCTCAGAGGTCACTCTGCTGTCACCTGGCTGTTTGTACTGTGCTGGTTATACTAGATAACTACAGACTTCCTGTACAAAAGGAATAGCAGATCAAAACCTTAGAATTCAGTGATTCTAGTTACTGCCTGCAGTGGTCTGAAATAACGGCAATAGATATATCAGCATGCATAAATTACAAAGAAACGTCACGCAATATTGAATGGTTTGTCTAAGAGTGGGCGCTGGCATAGTGTCAGGTGTATGCGGTGTGTCTGTGCTTGGGGCACTGGTGTGGTGGAGCCAAAACATGGTGCTACAGGCTCTCCTGACAAACTAAGGAGCAGCTTTGTGCTTAATTCTTCCCCTTGCCTTGGTGAGTGGATGGTTTTTGAGATGAAAGTGTTACTCCTTTTTTAGTGATGTGAGACAATGAGAAAATATTCCTGTGATTTGTTTCTAAGCTGATTAAAAACATGGAGGAGAGGTTGTTACCTTCTGGTTTTGGCAGTTATAGAAATGACCATGATTGAAATCTGCAGGACTTTCATGTCCCTCTTTGAGGCTCAAACAGTAAAGAGCAATAAAAATGATGCCTGACAATATAAATAGCTGTGCTTTCCAACCATGGTAGCACACATCTTTCTGAAGAGACATGCAGTTCTATACAATGTAGTGCTTCACTAGTGTTTTTTCAAGCCAGATTACTTTGGTTTTATTCCTAAAGTTCTGGACAAAATCAGTCCTCTTGAGGAATATGCCAGCTTAGAGGTGGCAGAGTTTAATTTGCTTTCATTTGAGTGAAAATCTGTCCTGACCTCAGTGGGAAGATGATCCTGTTCTGTATAGCTTTGTGCTGCAGTGTGATAAATACAATGTTTAGGCACTTGCAGACCATACAAATCCTGTCATTTTTATTTGTGAATGAAGAACATGCCAGTTCTTTGATCCAGGGCCAGAGTAGCTGAAATAATATTTATTTTATTTACAAAGGAGCTCTGCTGTCTTCATCAGCAGTAACAACTTATCATTTATTTCTCTAAGTGGCAATTTTCTCATTAGTGGTTTTTATGAGCACATAAAGGTTTAAATTTATTCTTATTTCCAGATTTTTTTTTTTTGTGGTAAACACTGCTCCTAGAAATACAAGAACTATGCCTTCTAGAGCAGGTTTTGGTTTGAATGTAGACTGCATTAATGAGTGTAGGAATTACAATACCAAACTCATCAGTTGAGCTAAAGCACCATGTAAACCAAATGGAAAAGGTCTTTATTGCCAAAGCTTCTTAAAAAAAACCCCAAAACCAGTTACGTAGCTAAGAGACACTGTGGGGATTTGTGGTTAATAGGATGATTACAGTATCAGAACAGACTTGGCAAATGCTCTGCTGCCATGCTGAAAAAATGTTATTGCTTCACCGTGCTTGTGGGGGAGATCTTTTGGGGATGTGCTTTGGGTCATAGGGAAGACCCCTTTCCTACTATTGTTTTGACAAATTAAACTCCTTCACATTTAAGTTAATGATGGTTTTCCCTGAATCCCGTGTTTCTTTTTTTAAATGTTCTTTCCTTTCCATATTTGGTCTTTCCCTATATTCATATTGGAGTTGGAAACAAAGGAGAAATTTTTGTGGGGTGAATTAATGGAAATCCCATCAATTTTGTGATTTTGGAAATAATAAATTGCTATCTTCCAACACTTGGTATTTTCCATACCTCCAGTCCAGAGAGAGGTGGAAGGGTTCCCCAGGTGGCAGCCTCAGAAGACGCTATGGGAAGGACATCCACAGCATTGTCCTGTCAGCTGTGATTTATTTTTTTGTAACAGGGAGATTCTTGTGTATTTCAATCCAGTTTGTGGTTGATCATCCTTTCCCCTTGCTGACTCTCCCTTCCCGACTTCCCTTTGGTGACCAGCTTTGTCCCCTAGTGTCATTTTAATTCTCCTTTCACTCTTCCAGTTCTGCCTTCTGTCCTCTCACTGCTGTTCCTTCGCCTCCTTCCCACCACTCTAGGACCTGGGTGCTGTTGGGGTGGATGTGGGAGGGTGGAGGTATAGGGTTAGAGACCTGATGTGCTCATGTGCTGTAGCAGAGGGTGGGATTTAATGAACCAAGGGAACACCATTGTGTTCTTGAATTCCTTCAACATGTGGGGAGGAGTGCTGAAGAAAGTGCACTGAAGATGAATTCTTAGACCTGCACGCGGAAAAACCTAAGCTATATTGTGTTGACCAGAGAGTAACTGTCATGTTTTGTACGGATTAGTCCCTGTACAGTCTCCATTGGTAGTCTGATGGTCCAATACGGTTGTCTGTGCTGCACCACATGATAGGACTAGTGATGTTTAATTATTTTGCTTCTCCCAACTGGAACACATGTGCTCTTTCTTAATCTTTGTTTAAACACCTCTAATGCTAAATGCAACTCAATCAGCCAGCTTCATTCAGTTACTCTTAATCCTACTCACTTTTGAACACTGCAGTTTCACTTAATTTCTGCAGGAGATGAACAGATTGCCCTTATTGCTTGTCAGCTGTGTCAAATGAAAAGATAGATCAAATCGACTCCACTGAGGCCTTGCCTTGCCTTTTGGTATAGCATCAGACTTGTCCTGATTTGTGAAGGTATATGCGAGTTTATTCTGTCCTACCTTTGTGGTACCTCTTTTGCTCACCTACCTCCTTGGTGCTGCTGCCTGCCTGGCTGCAGGGTCTGTGAGTGGCATTTGTCCTTTTGTGATATTCACTGCTGGGACTGAGGTCAGCACCAGTTTGGCCAAAATGAGGTTTGAAACTTTATCATTGAACCACTGCCATTCCTCCACCTGAGTAAGGCTTGCTTTCAGTGCAGAGCCACTGATGTCATGGCATTGTAGACTGATTGGAGAAGATATTTAGTCCTTTCTGTGTTTGGAATTTCTGATTTTTCATGTGTATCAGATGAACATTAAGATTACTTACAGTGAAGGGATGTGGACCAGCAAAGAGGAGAACAATGATTTTATTGCCACTGTTTCTTTTTCTGCGTTCAGGATGGTAGAGGGAAGGAGAGGTTGCATGGCTTTAATTCTGCTGAAGCGTTCCTCAGCTCAAGAGGGACATAGAACTTTTGGAGAGAGTCCAGCGTAGGGCCACCAATATGATCAGGGGACTGGAACATCTTTCATATGAGGAGAAGCTGCAGGAACTGGGGCTGCTTAGTCTAGAGAAGAGGAGACTGAGAGGAGATCTTTTAACATTTACAAATATCTAAAGGGTGGGTGTCAGGCAGTTGGGACATCCCTTTTTTTCTGTCATGGCTAGCAACAGGACAAGGGGTAATGGGATGAAGCTGGAACACAAAAAGTACCACTTAAATATAAGAAAAAGCTATTTTAATGTGAGGGTGACGGAGCAGTGGAACAGGCTGAGTGGGGAAGAAGCTTATGGTTGTACTAACCAAAGTAGACCCTTTGGCAGAGAGGGCAACGGCCAATAGGAATCTATAAGGTTATCTCTGGGGTAGTAGTGGCTCCCAACTGACTGCAACTGCTATGCTGGTTGTAGGAGAAACGCATTGGTGAGTACTCCTGCCTTCAGCCCTGCTTCAGAGTGTCCCCAGGCTTCACTTTCCCCTGCCCCAGGTGGAGCTCGAGGTAGCAGACTTGTTTGATGTTGGGTCCTTGGATTTTGTCCTCTTTCGGTGAAACCGTATTGAAATTTGCCAGTCAAGTCCTCCTACTTGGTAGTTTTTTCTTCTCAAACAGCCTATGTGAGAAGGTAGTTTGTGGTAAAGAAAACTTCCTGGTTTGCTTGATATCCTCTTTCTGGGTCTCCTGTTTTCTCCATACCAGGCAGAAGTGCAAAACTGGCTGATTTAAAGAGCATTCAGAGAGTGAACTTTAGGTTTTTATAATTGATAGGAATTATCTCTTTATCAGATTGTCAAGAAATGAATGTTTAGTTCATTAAGATATTTATTGAACTAAACTTCTCTTAAATGTTTCCAAATTAAAAAAATAAACCTTTACAAACTTGTAAATATATGTTGTCTGAAAGAGATTACTAGTTAGAAGAATATGAGTAGTGGATTTCATTTTGTTAGAAACAAAACAAATAATTTGGCTGAGTTTTGACATCTTTGACAGCCTTTGACTACCTTTTGGCAGATTTATGAGTCTGCTCTGCCCTGACAGCTTGGGGTTGTGGGTTTTTTGTTCGTTTGGTTGATTGGTTTTTTTTTAACAAAACTCCTGAGAGTTAGATGTGAAGAGAGTATTTCTCCCCCAAATTTTGAAATAAGGGACTTATTAGTGACATATTAAGTGGCTTTTCCACCATATTTTTGTTATTTGCAATTGAAATCAGCAGAACGATGAAGATTTGTACCAGCTTAGAGACAGAGTATTTTGTCAATAAATTTTTAGCTGCAAACTCTTAAAATTATATGTACTTTTTTAATGGAAAGGACACCTTTCATTTCAAGGTATATTCAAAGACTTTGTGTGGACAGTTAAACAATCTAAAGTCATGGGGAATTTTTTTCCTAGTGACATTTTACTTAACAACTTTCCACCTTTTAGAGAAAAATTATGCGTTGCCTGCAGATGAACAATCTCTTTCTACTACCGTTAAATTCTATGTGAAGGTGTGAATATATATAATTAGAGACTTGGGGACAGGCTGTGAGAAACAGAAAATGAGAGAGGACAATTTCCCCATTTTTGAAACCATCTCAGTGTCATCTGCTAATTAAAGTGACCTTCTTGTACAGGGGATGTTTTATGGCTGTTGGAGCACTGCAGCAGCTCCAGATAAGCATGAGGCAGAGACATGAGGAAAGTCACTGCTTTTGGTTCTCACAGAAATAGAGTGCTGTAAGATGTATGATTCAGGATTTGCTATGTCTGGTTTCAGTAAATCTGAAGTCTATTAAATATAGTAAGTATATTAATAACACTATAGCTCTTCCCAGAAGGTGCAGCTGAAGGTGAAGTGCATGGCAGATGATGACAGTGTTAGGCAGAGGTTAGAGTGAACCTGCCTGGTATTATTGTAAGGTGAGTTACTTTCTGTGTCTGCAAACTGTGCTGATCTTCATTTCAAATCAGCAGCAATATGCTTAAAAAACTAAATGAAACATGAATGGCCATTTGACAGCTGAGAAAGGCAACTTTGTTGTGTTTTTTATTATTCACATAGGTTCCTACCCTGAGCGATCTTGAAATAAGTTTTAGTAATCTGACCTCAGGGCTTGGATGTTGTACTTCACTGTCACAAGGTAGAAGCTTGAACCAGATTGAGAGATAAAAGTTTCTCTACAGGAAACAAAGTTCAGAATTGCAATCTGTAAAGAACTTACAGTAAATGCAAAACCAGGTGTAAATACGTTGAGGCACCACACAGGGGTATAGTAAGCAGCATTTACAATAGAGATGCTGTAGATAAGAGAATGTAGGTGCACTAACAGAAACCTCAAACCGTGCTAAAGGAACAGGGGTTCTTTGGGACTATACAGAAAATACTTTATGTGTACAAATAGCAGTATTAACCTATTGGTTATTGAACTTGGAAAATCAAACCGAATGCTTTTGAAGGGAATCTTGTAACATACTCTTTTTCATGATTACACTGCATTTCCCTAGCAATATCACAAAAAAATACATGCAGAATCTTGATTCATTAAGTAGTTGGTTAACTAAAGTTTTGGTGTTTATGTTCTGCTGTAATAGTTACCTTGTATGAAAGTCCATGGATGTGAGAGTAGGTGTGTTATGTTCCTTTGCAGACCTCCATCTTGTAAAAATGTTTTTTCAGGTCTATACCTGAGGCTTGGTCAGTGGATTTTTTTTTTCCAGGCAAGTGCTTTTTGTTATGTAGACTTCAGTTAGGTGATGCTTTGCAAATTTTAGGGAAAAGAATAGCCAATATGGACAGTAATTACGTGGCTGATATATGGTGCTTCTCTATCACTTCATTTTTCTCTTGTCCCTTCTGATGGAGAAGTTTAAGGGATATTGAACCTTGAGGAGTTAGCTTTGCCCTTCTTGGGGAAGATGTGAATGCTAACAGGATAGATGACCATCCCTGGAGCTTGGAGAGGTCATGGCTGTCCTTGGAGGAAAGCAGTGTTATCTTGACAGAATCTCCATCTGTTCTCACATCTCAGCTGCCTCTTCTAGCTTCCTTGTTTAACAATGCATGTCTTGTGATCGTTCATCAGTCAAAGACGCAAGGAGCAGAGAAAATCTCCGAGTCTGATAGACCTTCACCGTCTGGATGAACTCTCTAAATGCCATGGAAATTATTGTTTAGTTGTATGACAATTAAATGCTTTTAACATTATTTTTATACTCCCCCATTTGTGTTGCAGCCTATGGGTCTGTTCAGCCTGAGTGGGCAAATAGAAGGAAACCCTCTCATTGATTGTGCTGCTTTAATCTCTTTTTATGAGCTACCTGGAGTGCAGAGCTCTTTATCTGACCCACCATCAGAGCTGGCAGGGGGCCCAGCAGAATCTCTGCTAGCTTGAGCTGAAGGATTTACTGGCTTTTGCCAGCTGCCTTCCCCTTGGCAAATCTCCCTGTGAGCAGAACCAAGAGCAGGGTGTCTTGATGCGTACAGCTGGATGCAGCCCCTGGGAGGCCTGACAGCAGCTGTTACCCAAGTGCTGCACTATGGCAGAGCCAAACTCCTGCTTTTCCTTCTGGTCCTTGAAGGTGCTAAGCATGCCACATCAGATGGGTGGGAGCGATGCCATGTTTCCCAAAGGTGCAATCCTTCAAACTTTTCTGTGGGCCAAGTGCTGCCTTCCCCTTGCTGCACCCTGACTGTGCGCCTGGTATAACTGCTTTGTGTGTGGGTTGTGTTTTGTCCTATATGAAAAGCAATGGTGGATCCTTGTCTACCTTTCACCTCTCTTTGTCCTCCTGCAATTGCTCCCTCATCACTGTCAAACTCCAGCTCTTCAGCTGGGACTTGCCATTGGTGTGTCTGCGGTGTTCCTGCTCTAGCACAATCAGCTAGCGATGTCCTTCCCTTCTGTAGCCTCACCAGACTAGTACTCTTTCCCTTGACTCTTCATGGCATGTGAAGACATTTGGATGTCTTTTCTTAGAATATGTACCTTATCATCCTTGACTATAAGGAGTTATTTAGGAGTGTGTGCCTAAGCTGTGCCATTTGACCTTAACACGTGGCTAAGTGAAGAATTTGTCTGCCTGATAGACTGACTGTGGACACACTCAGCTTCTGAAAAGACTGAGCTTTGGTCTATAATATAAAAGGTTCATGAAAAGATTAAAATAACATAATGTAAAATCAATTACAGGTTAATGATCATAGCCAAATTCATGCTTTAAACCCTTATTTTTTGCCTCTTGCAAATGAATGTAAAAATTTGCATGTAGCGATAGGCTTGAACAGAGATCTTGAACAATCTAGTAAAAATGTTAAATGCAGCACAAACAGCATGTAGGGACACTGCTGTGAGCAGTCACGAGACACACTCCTACTCAGATGGGCTGTGTTCAGGGAGAGGGTCTCAGCTGCACAGCCGCAGCCAGCCGTGGCTGTGAGTGAAGCAGGCCACCTTGCTCCCACAGCACTGGGAACAGAGATTGGTTCATGGGAACACTGAGGACACACACCCTTTGTGAAGTCCTGTCGAGTTTATTAGTCTTCTCGCAGAAACCTTGAACCTTTTGTTTAGAGTACATCAGTGGGAATCTTAAAGGCACTTGAAACAGCTCCCCGCCTGTTTTCCGAGTTGTAGCTTGTGAGAATTGCAGATGAATGGAGCCTGATAAGAGTAGTTGATTTAATGCATGTCTTGAGTCCATTTTGCAATTAAATAGATTTTCATTTTTCAGAAACTGTTTTCCGGTAATTTTCCAAAATTACTCTTGAATAACACAGGAAATGTCTTAAATCCTCCACCCCATTTGGAAAGAGTGCACGTAGTAATAGAGACAAGAAAACCGCTGCTATTATTAGGCTTTTTCTCAAACTGTATAATTTACTGTTGCTGCTTTGAGTAATTTGTATTTATTGTTAACATGGTATTTATTTTTTATTATTATTAACACTGTTATTCTGTTACTAGCCTAACTGATGAGCTAATGTGTATTCTGAGTGCACTTTAAAATTTCTTTCTGAGTAAGATTTTTTTTTTTCCCCCGGAAATGGGAATAATGCAAATATTAACAGTCAACTCTTTAGGCCAACAATTGCCTCTTTTTATTCATATGGTACTTACTCAGTGCGCTCCAACATACTGTTGTGACATCTGGATGTGCCCATCATACAAGTATTTACTAACCATGAATTATACCAGTATGCAATAGAAAAGAAAATTTTAAGCATGCTGGATTGGCATTTTAAACAGTAACTAGCTGTTTTTGTTTCGCACTACTGCTGTACTTGGATGTTAGCTAACTTGCACCTCAGTATGTTCTGCCAAAGGTTGTTTATTTCTCCCATGCTGATGTGCTGTCACTCTGTGGTTAATGTTACATTTCTGAAGACAAGGGTTATAAATTCATTTTGAATTAGGCAACTCAAGAAACAAAAACCTTACATGTAAATAATGGTCCATAAACAAAGGAAGATTTGAGTTTGAACACCAACCATTATTTGTTTGTGGTTTTGTTTTTAATTTAATAAAACCTGAACAGAACAAGCTCAAGCCTCATACTTGTTAAATGGAGCCACATTTCAGCACAGGTAAGTTACCTGAGGCACTGGAGGTTCATTACCGGAGTACAGATTAGTTCTAAAACCTGCTGGGCTGCCACCGCAGTGGGCTGGCAGTGTGGAGCTGGGGGTATGTGCAGACTTGAAGTATTAAGAGCACATCTGTGCTAACCAAGTCATTGCATTTTGTTGTATCAAAGGTTTGCCAGTGGATCATCATGGTGGTGTGCTGAGGGACCTCTCTGGTTTTGTCAGCCTTTGCACCAGCAAGCCTTTGCTTGCTGGTTAGCACACAGCGGTTAGCACACAGTGGTTGGGGCATGCAATTTCTGCCATGCTTCCACTCCCCTTTCACACATTGGAGTGTTGGATTCACACATTGTAACTTTTGTTACTGTCAATTCTTGTAGGAGCCAAGGACTCATTAAAATCATGATGGTCCCTCCCTCCCCATACAGCACCCCTCTTAAAACCCCTTGGGGCCTCAGTGACATGAAGATGGGATTTGCATGTGACCTGTTCAACATCAGCATGACTTAGACAATACAAAGAGGATGTTCATGTGCTGGCACTTCTGATTTGGGAGTTGCTTTAGCAGATGGGTTTTCCTTATTGCCATATGTAACGGCCAAGATAATGTGAATCGTGAAGGCCGCAGAGATCTGCAGCTGCCTGTGCAAGGTCAGGAGTGAGTGCAGATCTTTCTGGTGATGATCTGTTGATTATCATCACACCATCTACCATGTGAATAATGCAGTTTAAATTGCCTGTGAGACAACAGTAGTCCATCTGTGATCCTCAGATAACACATCAACCATGGTTTCTGGCTACCACAGTGCTATGTCACAGTGGTTTCCCCAACACTAGCTATAGGCCTAGAATGAATTTTACTGTGGAAGTTGAATGGCACAGGCCTGTGCCCAAGTCCTGGCTTGCCATGTATCTCCCTCTTTCATCTTTCAGTTAATATTTTGATAGAAGAGAAGGACTTGCTGGAAGCATCTTCCCTACAAGGAGGACTTGTGAGAACCTTTATGTGCCTTCAAATAAGGCATAAAAGGTACACAATGATCAATTTTCTGCCCTCATTAAGTCTCTCAGAGGTGAGTTCAAGAGAAAATAAAGAGGGGAAGAGCTTTGAAATGAAGTCTCTTTATTTACAATGAAAAAAAGGGTAAGAATCCTGAAAAAGGCTGCAAATTGCTGGCTTGACAGGTGAGGGACAGGCTCAATTATGTTGTGCAGCTGCACTACCACATATGTTATTTTCACTTTACTCTCAAATATTTAATTTATGTGGGTAGTCAGTGTTCTCTTTTTTTTTGTTGTTCTAAATATCTCATATGTGTAGTGCAGCATAAGACGTAGTTCCTAGTTCTTGCAAGAGAACAGAGACTAATAGGGCAAAAATACACCTACCAGTATTTGCATACACTACAAATTTAATGATAGATACAGAGTAATAATAGAAAGTTTATTCCTTTAATACAGGCAAGGGAAGGAAATGCAACCAAACTCATACCTTGAATCTGGAATAGTTGAAGAAAAAAATAACCTTATAATAGCAATCCACTTAAAGTACTTAGTTGTCTGGACTTTTGGACCAAATTTGCATAAAATATGCAAGGTGAATCATTCTTTCTTGTTCCTGTATAGATACATGAGATTATTTCTGTATTGTGTTTCTGGAAATTGTGGGAGTGCACGGAAGAGCATCTTTCTAGCTTCTAGCATGCAGGAAGGTTTCTTTAGCCAGCAAGATCCTGGCTTCCCATGTGTCCCAGGGGTTCAGAGAGAAGCTCTTTAACTCAGGTTTTCACCATACAGGGTACTCTAATGTAGGGGCGCAGGGTGTTGCATGAGCTTTGGGTCTTGAAGGGAGGTTAAGCTACATTGCTTCCTGTTTGAAATGAGGCTTGATTTTTGTGTTTGAGCTCATGGTGAGACAGGCAGAAGCAGTGTTAATGTACAGCTGTACATTGTCAGTATGTGTTTCCCATTCAACTGACAGATGAAGCTGTGCTAGTGAACTTTAATGAACAAATGAATGAATCATGCATTATCCTGTGATGTAGTTCTCATGAGAAAGAGAAGTACATAAATCTACAAACTGCATAAAAGAGGAAAGGTGAGGGAAAGCCCTTGGATAATTCTGATGATTTTCCACAATGATGCATTATTGGCTATTTTATTCTTTCCTAGTAAAGTTAAGTTTAAAGATACAAACTCTGTTGAAACAATTCAGCTTCCATCAACAGTTTCTTATGTTTGCTGGTGTTTCAGAAAACATGTAAGATAATGAAATTGCTGAGCTTAGAGAAGAACAGTTTACTTTTTCCGCATTTATTGTCTGTAATTGGTCAGACATAGCATATATTGATTTCACTCATGCTTCTTGCTTAGGATTTTCACAGAGCAAGAGGGGAAGGACTAAACATGGGAGGGGAAAAAAAGAAAATAGGATGAAATATCTTTTATCCTGTTTGCTGTAGGGCAAGGATAAAAGGAGGATTCAGTATAAAAGGCCTAGTGCAATTAGGTAAACACTATTGCACAGGCACTTTAGTTCTAGTTGATTGTTTCATCAGGAAGTACCTTTAGTGTGAAGACACCCCTCAGGTTTGGCAAGGAGAAGGTGGCAGGCATGCACTAGTCCTCAAGGACTGGGAAGCAGGATACAAGGACCGTGCTCTGCTTTCCATCCAGTCTGCTGAGTATGTGCAAACATGTGGAGGCACGTGTCCCTGAGATTGTCTCAACCACAGCAGACACGAGAACAAGCTCTGTCACCTCCAGGACCCAGGAGAACATTTAGGAAGATGCATGGTCATCTTTGCTCATTTCCTTTCTCTTTGTCAAGATCAAGTCTCGCTAATCTTGAAAATAGCACCTTGAAATGGGAGTTACGGGTTAGGGCACAGCCAGTGATGTTTTTTCTTTGTCAGTCAACATCAGGGAGGCCTGTGGAGGGAGATCAGTGTCTATAACAAGACATCTGTATCAGTGTCTATATCAGGGAGGAGTGGGACTTTTTTTGAGAGAAGAACAGTGGTGTTATGGCAGAATGGGAAAGTGAATGCCACCTTACAACTGTCTCCTTGCTGCATATTCTTTCTTTGGAGTTAGCAATTTGGTCTGTGGGAAGTTTGCATGGAACTTACACATGAGAAGGTGCAAACCAGAAGCAATTTGCGATTTGCATTGGGAAGAAAATTACAGGTTAAACAAATTCATTTCTCCATATGCTTCATTGTGAATATGCACAGAATAACACTTACTGCTTTTAAATAGGTTGCTTTTTTTATTACAATATTTTTTGGAGCTCAAGAACTAAGTAATTTTAAACAGTGGTTAAAATTACAGATGGCTGAAGCTATTTAACATGTGCATTTTGATTTGGCTCTCAACGGTCTTTATCTTCTTCCTTAGTTTTATCCATTGTGGTGTGTCTAATAAAGGGCTGGTGGTGTGTGCTGTGTGCTCTTTGTCTTGGGCCTGATAGTGTTGACTTCTTCCCTTCTATTTCAGGAGATCATTAGTGTTGATCAGGTTAGAGGTTTATAACTTTAGGCCCAACTCATTATTCCTAATTTAATCAATGCATTTAAAAATGTTTTCTCTAATAAAATTTAATGACTTCACATGATTTGTCATGCACTGAGCTTCTGGAGAAAAATATACATTAGTACATCATTGCTGGGACAATTTCCTGCCCCTCCATCTCTCTCTCTCCAGTAAATCAGAATAACCTAGTCTGTGTAAAATCAGAATAACCTAGTCTGTGTAATCACAGTGATGTACAGCCAGCATGGCACTGAAGTCAGGCCTTTGCAAACAGCTTAAAATCTTGGGAGACGTCTCTTTCATGAACAGGATTGCTTCTCCGCTAATACCTTCATCATTCAGCTGTGTGCTTTGTCTCCATATGACTATTAGCAGGCTTATGATAAAGGTGAAAATAACTATAACATAGAGGTCTGAATGAAGAATTGGCTCTTATGTTACTAAGGCGAGGCAAGAGCAGTGATGTTAAGCAGAGCTGGCTGTTTGTTCAGAGGCTTTTGAATAAAATTAATCCAAATGTTTGGTTTTTAGAAATGTTCCTGGAATGTGTTATGACTCCTTTAATTAAAATTTCTGCTGTTTTTAAACAGTCTGCTGTACACATTTTGTTTCAGATAGGTGAGGAAGGAGCAGGGGACATGAACTTTCTGTATGCCAGGTGTATTAGACCCTGTTTGAACACATAACTTCTTTTGAACACAAAGCTGCTGCTGTTTCATGTGCTGCTCCTCCAGGTCAGCTTCTGTGTGGCAAGGCAAGGGTGGAAATCACAGGAATGATTTTGATTTTGTAGGTGATGCAAGGAGAGAGAATTTGTGTCAAGGTCAAATGAGGGGCTATGGGAGAGCTGATATTTTTACTAGCCCTTGGGAGTATTATTTAGTGTCCAGAAAGTAGGATGGAGGAGATGCAAGAGTGGATGCAGTCATGATGGATGTGCCAGTGCCAGGCAGACTCTCTGCGGTGTCAGATCACTGAGATTTCCCACTTGGACTTTGGGAATGTTGGTGCTCTTTGCTGCTTTTGGAGATAAAGAGTCTACTTGTATGGCAATGCTTGGGATATAAATGACCAAGTCCTCCTGCTCTCTGCTCCTAACCATAAGCCACTCGCTCCTCAGGCAACAGCCCAAAAGCAGCATGTGGGTGAAAACACCAAGAGAGGCCTTTTGTCTGCATAATGGTACCATGACAGCAGCAGCACAGTAGCTGGTGATACAGCAGTGTAGCTGGCAAATCACAGTAGGCAGATGGCAGGTCTCACACTAAAACAGAGGATGTGTAAACGACCAAAGATAGGTTTTAACAGTCTTTTTCAAACCCTGAAGTTTGTCACTGTGTGAGCTCTCAGTCTAAACATCCCTGTGAAATTTCAAGCCTGAAGTTTACTAGTGGTTTATTAAACAGTTTTGGCAACTGAAATGGGTGCTGTGAATCACGGTGTGCGTGCCTGTGTGGGGTGTCTTGAATGCCTCAGGCATTGACCTTTCAGCAGAGGCCAGCCAGCCTGTGCCCTCTGTCTGCTCGGCTCCCCCTAGCCAGCTCACTCTTTGCATCAGGGCTGCAAAGGACAAGCAGTAGGAGAACTGACCCTGAGAGTTGGGCACAAAGTGCTTGGGTTTGGCAGGTTAGAGCAAAGCCATTGCTGGTGATGCAGTGGCATGTTGGGTGTCACTGAACTGCCTGGCTGCCCCGACACATCTCTCTCTAACTTTGGTCTCAAGAATGAGAACTGTTGTTCACCTTCTGCATCCCTTGACTTTTCCACACACAGGTGTGTGGTGTGCACCTCAACAGACCAGCTGGAGGGGTTAGTGGAGTGTCATGGTTTGACATGGCAGCTGTTTCTGGTAATGGGGAAGGGATTGTAAAAATGGCTCCTGTAAGAACTTGCTTGAAACTCTCCCCAGCTCTGAGCCAGACCCACTTCTGGGGCTATGCCAATTAGATACCTCCTCGGTCACTTTTTAAGAAGAAGCTGGAAGAGGAGGCTGCTTCTTGTTCCTTCTTCTGTTCATTCTTTCTTTTCCAGCTGGTGGTGGTGCAAGGAGTGGGAAGAGAGTGAAGTGACCATGCAGACTGCAAGG